>NC_081551.1:11195118-11209106 GCF_901000735.1 Corylus avellana | reverse complement strand
TACACTTCATCCTTTCACGAGCGATGATGAGAGAATCTATATGCCCCATGCTTGCCACACGATGTCAAATGAGGATGAAACTAATTTTTTGAAAGTGCCTCAAAATGTAAGGGTGCCAGATGGATATGCCTCGAACATTTTCCTATGTGTAAAACTTAAGGAACAGACGATATCGGGTTTGAAGAGTTATGATAGTCACATATTGATGCAACAGCTTCTCCCGATTGCATTGCATGAATCACTGCTAGGTAACGTGGTTAGACCTCTGGTTGATATGTCTGCATTCTTTAGGGACATATGTTCAACAGCGTTGACACAATAGTATATGACCCGACTTGAGTCTGACATCTGTATCACTTTGTGTAAGATGGAACATGTATATTCCCCTAGTTTTTTCACCAGCATAGTTCACGTTGTCGTGCATCTTATCCGTGAATGCCGATTCGGTGGACTGGTACAATATAGGTGGATGTATCCGAGAGAGGTAAAATTTCGCTTAAAATATTAAAATATAAATTTTGTCACCCTATATTTATTTAAAAACAATTACTAAATGCAATGATTGACTGGTTTTGATATGTAGATGCCTTGGGGGGTTGAAATCTACTGTGCGCAATAAAGTGGCTCCTGAGGGCTGCGTTGCGGAGGGCTACATAGCAACCGAGTTGGTGACGTTCTGCTCGATGTATTTATAGAACGCATCGACATTTCACAATAGGCCGCAATAAAACTCGGATGGGTCTAAAAGGGCGGGAACACGAGTCGTCCCCGACCAACTCACACTGACACAGATTTACTGTTGTATTATGTTTAACTTAGACGAGTTCCTCTAATTGCAGATGTGAGTATTGTGTAATAAATATATGCATGTTCATATCATGCCACACCTTTTGTTATGAATTATAATTAATGGATTTTATTTCAAAATGTAGGATGCACAAGGATTCGATTAGGCAAACTACAAACAGGGGGCGAACGACGAATGATCAGTTGGAAACCCAACATTTTGAGCATTTTTGCAATTGGTACCGTGACTATGTAAGACTAATGAAATACACACCTAATAAATTCCAAAATATTTCCTTGTAATTCATATTCCCTCACCACACTAACTACACTCCATCATTATATATGACTCGTAGGTCGATTTTTCGGACGATTGACGTAGGAAGGAAATGGGTGACAAACTAGTAATGCATTGTAGAGGGCAATTGATCTCAACAGTTCAATATAACAGATATGTGGTCAACAACAAGTTCTTTCGCACTGTCGCACTTGATGTGGGAAAGAGGTCTCAAAACAGTGGTGTGTGCATGCCGACTGCTGATGGTGAAACATACTACGAGAAGCTAACTCAAATTCTTGAGGTGAAGTATTACGACAAGACGAAGTATGTTATGTTCAAGTGTGATTGGGCGGACAACACAAGGGACAGGAGATACAAAGTGGATGAGTATGGCCTAACGCTTGTCAACTTCAAAAACTTTGTCCATAGGGGAGAACTGATCAGTGATGAGCCATATGTACTAATTTTCCAAGTGCAACAAATTTTTTACGTCGAAGATGAAAGGAACCCAAATTGGGCTTGGGCTGTGAGGACTAAACCTAGAAATGCCTACGACGTTGGTTAGGGTCAAGGGCCTCATGATGACCATGCCAACTAATACGAAAGTGAGCCACTCCTATTAAACAATAATCATCACTACGATTTGCATGATGACATCCAACACGTCAAACCCGGCTTAACACCAATCGAAGCATATGTCTATACGAATTAAATATTGTACATGGATTGGTATGTTGTTATTTATTTCTACATTGATTGTCAATTGTTCAATATATAAGTGGTGAATATTTCTTACACTATACACATAATTAATTAGGTACGTGATGTATTCGTAGGTTGATATGAGTACTCGGGGGAAGACAAGAGGACGGAGGGCACAATCTTTTGGGTGGCAAACTATGGGTGACCATGAGTCGAGATCGCATCATGACCTTACTAACAATGAGTCACAGGAAGCTGCTATGCTTCTGAGGCAGCAATCACGGTATTGACCAATACTTCCAGAGCATGTGGAAGGGCAGACACTTGCGAGAGACAATTATGTCTTTGACATTCTCGGCTCTTCAATTGATCTAGGCCCAAATTTTCCTGACCCATCTCGTCCTACAGGCCTTACCCAGCTAGGATATCAATATGAGCCTACTCCTCATGACCCGGACGAATCCCAGCATTTGCGATCCCCGCCACCCACATTGACCCAGCTGGGTTTATTGTCGCACGACTATTTTGATCGGCCGCCACATAGCAGCGCATGTGTGGATGATAGTGAGACACAGGCCTCCGATGACTTGGATGATGGGACAGGTGACGCGCACGGTCAGCAGCACAATGACCCTACTTGGCCAGTATTGGCTGTCGACCAGGTTCGGATGATATTTATGTATGTATACTATTCATAACCATAAATATGTACATATTTATGCATGATGGTACATGTAGTTAGTACATAAATTCAAATAATATTTGTTTCATCATTTGTGTGTTAATTAAACATCAATGCAGATCGTGAGGATAAATTTGAAGTGTTGACCGTAAATGACTCACACAAGTTGTGGGACGTTCCTGATGGGAAAATGATCATCATGGAGTATAATGGCGCATGGCAGCCCGTAGGACATAGCGGAGGAAAATTTAGATGGATGTCTGGCAAGATTGTCAAGAGCGGGTCCTTTGTTAGGATATCCGACGACTGGAAGGAGGTACCAAAAAACACGAAGGAGGATTTATTTGAGTCATTGATGGTAAGTGTAGATTAGATGTTCTTATGTAGCAGTTGTATATTAAATTTTGTAAAACAACTAGCTCTTTAATACCCTAGTTTTTAACTGATGCAGAATCACTTCTACATCATGCCTGGGTCGGATATGGCGGCAATAAAAAAAGACGCGTTCAGAAACATGGGCGAGAAGCTGAAGCTTCGGAGCTACAAGTTATAGAATAAGCTCAACATTCAGCGCGGCGATACTCCTAGGACAGTGGCGGCGAGGACGGGGCAGACCATTGCAAAGTACAACCCCGCAGACATGAAAAAATTGTTGGTGAAATGGTGTGTTCCCACTTATCAAGTAGGTCACAATTTCAAACTATTTGTGTTTCGTTAATTATAATTGTTCGATGGCTCAACTATTAATAACGTCTACATGTTGTGTTCATAGGAATGTGCTCAGCACATGAGAGACATACGAGCACGGAATCAAACACCACACTACACCGGCTTGAAGAGTTTCGTAAGAGTGTCACATGAAGACGTACTACTCTAATTTACCATATGTATATGTCATATATTGAGTAATATATATATATATATATACAAACGTTTCATTGATGGTTTGAACTTATTGCAGGTAATTACTTCGGGGCAGGGCTCCTACGCGAGCGAGGAATTACATCAAGACCTGTAGAAAGAAAGATGGTAGCTGCCCAAATCCGGTGGTCGCGGAGAGAATTGTAAGCTCCTTACACCTTGTCACGAATTTTTATTTATGTATTAAGTTATTGAGGATTAACACTTATATATATATATAACGATGATCATGTGTAATGTAACGTACATGCACGGATGGAGGAGCTATTGGAAACTGACCGTTCAGAATTTGTAGATGGGCTCCAGGGGACGATTTGGTGGACACCGAACGATGTGTACGCCCAGGCGCATAGCAATGAGCCTGAATATGAGGGTCGTGTTCGAGGGGTTAGTAAGAATATTCTACTTGTGTGCGGCAACATCCACTCATATTATACACCATCCCAGGCATGGCCGCAGAACCCTGGCGGCTCGATGGTCTCGCGTGCTGAACTTGAAAGAGCCATTAAAGCTGAGAGGGAGAAGCACAATGAGTAGATGGATACGATCCTGGCCCAGCGAAGGGAGGAGATTGCTGCGGTGGTGACCGCACAGGTGACTAAATAGATGGTTGCATAGATGGCTTCGCAAATAGCCTCGCAGATTGCTATGCAGATGGCGGCGTAAGAAGTTCGGCTTCGCAACCTTGAGGGCTCGAGACGTATGAGCTCAAAGCCGAAGGTGACAACTATCAGGGCTCCGCAAGACTCGGAGTCCCCAACCCGTGTGATTGTGAGATCCTCGGCAGATAGCCAATCAGGTAACACTATTGTTTCTCTTTTAGTAGCACAATTCTCTTACGAGATGACCAACATTTTAATGGCTAGTAATTTTGTTTGATAAATAAACTTTGTTCGTATCTTTATGCGACATATGTATCTATATAACACAATTGCAATGTAATATGTATAGATGACGTAAGAGTAGAAGCTGAGGACGATGATCACAATGGAAGTCAACACCAGACGCCGGCCTGGACAGAAGTCTCGTTTGTCAAGACATTATACCCGTCGTTTAGCAACCTCTTGAGTATATATATGACTTAATAAAAATGCAATATATAATAATCGAATAACGTATATACTTAACTCAAAATAATCTACTTTGTTGTTCTTGGTTGGTTTGGTGGTGGTTGGAGCTTTGCATATTTCATCTTACCATATTTGTTGAAGTCGCCTCATTGAATAAACATATATATAGATGTATATGTGTTTGTGCGTAGGTCGTGTAGATATATATGTTGAAGTTGTTTATGCGACGATCATTCAATTTGTTAGACCTGAATATGATTGAGTATGATGAATTTACTTGGACGTTGCTCATCTCTTAGAACTTGATAAGATTCTATCACAAGTGTCAATTTGCTGATTGATTGTTTGTTTTATCATTTGTAGTTAGTGTGGAGAAGTCGGGAGATCATAATCATGATGATGTTCACTCGGATTTCGTTGGACTAGTTTGTTTGATAGTTTTTTGTGAATAACTTAAGACTTATGTTAAGTTTTTTATATTCGTGTATAATTTAAGTTGTGTATTTCCTATGTTTTGTTGATGTATATATATATTTATAGTTGGATTATTTGTGATAGGTACCGGTTGTGATGTATATATTTGTGGTAGTTGGATTATATTTATATATATAGTTGGATTATTATATGGGAAATTATATATAAACTTCTTAGGTCAACGCGCCTTCATTAAAAACTCCCTATGTGTTTTTGTTTCAGAAATTGACTCCTTGGGTCAATCGAAACTACAATAAACTCCCTACCGTCAAAAATTTTTAATAGCAGTTAGGGCCACTCAAAACTCCCTGTTTTACATGATTAAAATATTAATTTTTTATTAATTTAATTTAAAAAATTAAATCTAGCTGTACACTTCTAGTCACACTTCTCCCCAACCCTCCCTACGGGGTGCAGCCGCAAGCCACCCCTGTGGGTTGCCCACCCACCCTGGGTGGCTCGGGGTGGCTCGTTGTGCCACCCTCCACCCACGGGTGGTTCGCCACCCCTATCGGGCTCAAATGCCGGTTTGACTCAAACCACCGGGTGCGGGTGGGCCAGTCGGTTGACAACTCGCTCGCTACCCGCTCGACTAAGCTCAACCCGAACTCGAGCTCGACACTGTACAAGCTCGCTCGTTACTGTTGAAACTTGCTTGATTAGCTAGTGACACATACCTAGCTCGCTCGATTAAGCTCGACGGAGGCTCGTGAGTTCGACTCGTTTAACTCGAGATCGGCAAGCTCGCCCGAGCTCGTATAGGGATCGTGAGCTTGACTCGTTTAACTTGATAATCGCTCGAACTCGTTAAGGGATCGTGAGCTCGACTCGTTTAACTCGATAATCGCCCGGCTCGCCCGACTCATTTAGGGCTCGTGAGCTCGACCCGTTTTGTCATTCAACCGACCCAACCCACACGTCAATGTAACTAAAAAAAAAATTAACCATGTTATTAATCAATAATAATCATAGCTTCAATATGTATACAATTAACTAATTAAGATCTAAGGCTATAGTATAACTAACATTATATGGACTATGTTATTATTTATAGGTTTAATGTCCAATGTCCAATTAATTAGTTAATAATAATAATAATAATAATAATCATAGGTTCAATGTGTGTACAATTAACTAATTAAGATCTAAGGGTATAGTATAAGTGTATAACTAACATTGTATAGAGTATAGACTATGTTATTATTTATAGGTTTAATGTCCAATGTCCAATTAATTAGTTAATAATAATAATAATAATAATAATCATATTCATAGGTTCAATGTGTGTACAATTAACTAACTAAGATTTAAGGGTATAGTATAAGTGTATAACTAACATTGTATAGAGTATAGACTATGTTATTATTTATAGGTTTAATGTACAATGTCCAATGTCCAATTAATTAGTTAATAATAATAATAATAATAATAATAATAATCATATTCATAGGTTCAATGTGTATACAATTAATTAATTAAGATTTAAGGGTATAGTATAAGTGTATAACTAACATTGTATAGAGTATAGACTATGTTATTATTTATAGGTTTAATGTCCAGTGTCCAATGTCCAATTAATTAATTAATTAATAATAATAATAATAATAATAATAATCATATTCATAGGTTCAATGTGTGTACAATTAATTAATTAAGATTTAAGGGTATAGTTTAAGTGTATAACTAACATTGTATAGAGTATAGACTATGTTATTATTTATAGGTTTAATGTCCAATGTCCAATGTCCAATTAATTAGTTAATAATAATAATAATAATAATCATATTCATAGGTTCAATGTGTGTACAATTAATTAATTAAGATTTAAGGGTATAATTTAAGTGTATAACTAACATTGTATAGAGTATATAGACTATGTTATTATTTATAGGTTTAATGGCCAATATCCAATGTCCAATTAATTAGTCAATAATAATAATAATAATCATAATAATCATAGGTTCAATGTGTGTGCAATTAACTAATTAAGATCTAAGGGTATAATTATATAGGTGTATAACTAACATTGTATTATTGTATATACTACATTATTGTTTATAGGTTTTTAAATTTTAAATGTCCAATGTCTAATTGGACCAATTCAATAATAATAATAATAATAATAATAATAATAATCATAATAATCATAGGTTCAATGTGTCATGTGTGTACAATTAACTAATTAAGATCTAAGGGTATAATATAGGTGTATATATATAGGTTTAATGTCTATTGTCCAATTAATAAGCTATTTAAAAACATTAAATTATATGGTACTAATTTTTTTTTTTTTAAAAAAAATTGTATTAAGTAGTATTTAAGTTTTTAACTTTTAAGTATTGTTTAAATTTGTTAACTAATGTCTAATGGTATTGTAAAACAATTGCCAATAATGCTATTAATTCCTATAAACTAAAAGTCTAGAACCATTGTAAAATAATGGTATCCCGTATCTTCATAGTTTAGAGTTATGTATCTTCAAATGTATTAATTAATTCCTAACAAATTCCTAACAATGCTATTAATTCCTAACAAATGTATCTTCATAGTTCTAAAATAATGGTATTGGTCCAAACACACGTTTTTCAGGAAAAAAAAAAAAGAAAAACACACGTTTAGAGTTTTTTTTAGGGTACTATAACTAACAACTTGTTAACTTAAATAAACGGTTGTGGTTGAATTGATTGAAATTTTATTAAAGATCAACGGTTTAGATCATTTATGGGAAAACGGAGAGGTGAGCTCACATATAATTGTGCACACGGGATAATTCAATTTTTTTGAATTTTGAAAATATATGAACTTTTACCTAGAATCTTATCCGTTCGATTAATTGGTATTATTCCATAGCCATTCGATCTGCAAAGTGGACGACAGCTGTATACCACCCCCACAAAGATATGTATCTGGTGTTGCGCATAAAACCATGAGCTTATTAATCGAACGGTCATAAATTAAATGAAAAGTTTAAGATCATAATCAACCGTAAAAAAAAATTATTTTTCACAAATGAAACCGGATTCAATTAAGTCACGCAGCAGAGAATCACTTTTGGCCTTCTCTTTTTGCACGCAACGCACAGTGAACGAGACTGATGTGCCTTGATTGTGCAACATTTATTTCCAGCCGTCCATTTTTTTGAGATTAAACGTGAACCGTTGGGTTGAGAAAATGGAAGTCAGCTGTAACGCATGCCTACGCGTGATAGTTATCTGGTGCTCCGATTTGTCTGATGAGCTCACTAATCCAACGTTCTAAAATAAATCAAAAAATCAAAAACATGATTAAACGGTCAAGATGAAATATTGAGTATAGATTGCACCGGATTGACCAACTCACGCACGCGGTGGATTAATTTCCAGTCTCGTTTCTTCACGCAAGCACGACAATCAAGACTGACACGTTTGACTTGTATTTCAGCCGTCCAATTTTTGGCGATTAAACTTCAGCTGTTAGATCAATCTAATGGACGACAGCTGGATACCACGCCTAACCTAAGAGTAATCTAGTGTTCCGCAGGGCATAGTAAGCTTGCTAGAATTAATTGATCGAACAACTCAAATAAAATCACTAATTTAATCTATATAATCAACGGACTATCTGAAAGGGTTACACGAGAATTTATTAGACACGGCTGTATAGGATTAAAAACTTATAAACGCATAAGTGGGACACGCGGCATGCTAGGAAAAATTGACAAAGATTGGATCAAATCCAACCGTTCATTACTAAAATTGAAATCAGATCCAATGGCTGGGATTTGTTTGAGAAAAAACTAACCTAAAAATCATCTAGAACTCTCTAGTCTCCTCTCACACTCGGTCCGTCAGTCGCTTGCTTTCTTCTCTCCATTCTCCATGTCTCCATTTCACTTAGAACCCTAACTAGCTAGTAACCAGGCTAACTAGAGAGGCAAAAACAAATGAGACTTAAGAGTTTGAAACGAAGAGAGGGAGCATTCAATGCATATCCCATCGTGGATTCGTGGTTGGTTGAATACTTGAATGCTCGCAATAAATCCTTCTCAACCCCCTACCTACACCCCGTTCGTTTCAGATCCTCAATCGAGTCGTTGATGGATCATCTGATATCCATCTAATGGCTTTCTAGCCACTCGTACAAGTTTTGTGAGCCAAACTCTCTTGATCAATCGCGTGAATCGCTGCTATTGCGAACCAGTAAAGTTCTCCTAGCCCGTCCAATCTCGCCGCCTAATCCTCATTTTCTTATCTTATTTACATTGTTTTTATTTAATTATTTGTGTTTTTTCAAGTTTTCAACTGTTCTTATGTTCTTTGACTATTTTGGTTGTGGTGTGGAAGAGACAAAGATGATTGCTCTTGATCTGACTGTAATGGAAATGGAAATCAAGTACTGGGCTATCAAGTACTCGATTACCATTTTTTTATTCATTCCCAAATCCCCCTATGATCCATCCCCCTTAAATACTCGAGTGTATGAACCTGATGCATCATGTATGCAAGACTTGCTTGCACGTTACTTGAGTTGTTGGTATTTGTTTGCTCTTGCTTGCTGCTTGCTAACAAGATTCGAACCAGAAAACATTTTGACTTCTGAAGAGCCTCTTCTGCCTTTAACTTTAAGTTGAGTTTTTTTTCTTGAACCCTGATCCGAATTTTTTATATTTTTCGAGTATTCTTAATTTATTATTCCATTCTGGTTTACTGTTTTCATTGTTCAAAAACTTACTAACTAGTAACTAATGTTGCTAATTTCATCATTTCAGGGAGTCTGGTAGGCTGGTAGCACTGAATTTGCAAGCTGCAACAATTTCATTTGCTTGAAGTTTCAGGTTTTTTTTTTAAAAGAAACTTGTTCCGTCTGTTTTCATTAATTGTTATGTTATAAATACATGAATTGCTATGTTATAAGTTGCTATGTTAACATCAATTGCTAAGTTATAAATCTGTTAACATGAATTGCTATGTTAGGACTATGATTATGTTATGTTAAAATGTTTGCTATGTCTATCTATGATTCTGATTTTTTAAAATTAATAGATTAAAATTATTTGCTATGATAGGACTATGATTCTGTTATGTTAAAATGTTTGCTATGTCTATCTATGATTCTGATTTTTTAAAATTATTTGCTATGTTAAAACTATGATTCTATTATCTTAAAATGTTTGCTATGTCTATCTATGATTCTGATTTTTTAAAATTAATATATTAAAATTATTTACTATGTTAGAACTATGTTTATGTAATCTTAAAATGTTTGCTATGTCTATCTATGATTTTGATTTTTTAAAATTAATAGATTAAAGTTATTTGCTATGTTAGAGCTATGATTCTGTTAGCATGAACTGCTATGTTAGAGCTATGTTTCTGTTATGTTAAAATGTTTGCTATGCCTATATGTGATTTTGATTTTTTAAAATTAATTGATTAAAATTATTTGCTATGTTAGAACTTAGAACTCATGAATCTGTTTTAACATTTGCTCTCTCATTACTTATTTAGTTATTTTATTTATCGAGCTTTTAAATTTTAAAAATTATTAACAGTTATGGAGAATACATTTCAACTCAATGCATTCAATGATGTTGATTTGGGTGATGATTCACTTACTGCTGACCCTACTCCTGGATCTGGTGTGTCTGCTAGTACTGAATGCGCACTAGATGAACATGTTAATCTGGTTTCTCCTGTTGTTGTTGAATCTGGGGATGGGGTGGATGGGGCTAGGGCTAGGGCTTGGGTTGGGGCTGGGGCTGCGGGTGAAGGTGTGTCAGTTGCCTTTCAAAGGAAGGAAAGGCAAAAGACTTCCAAAGTTTGGAATGACTTTTCTTCTATTGAAATAAATGGTGTAAAAAAATCCCAGTGTAATTGGTGTAAGAGGTTGTTTTTTGTAAGGAAATCTAGTACTACCTCCACCCTTAGTAGGCATTTAACTGCTTGTGTGAAGTTTGTGGAGTTGAATAGCCTTAAGAAGCAAAAGACTTTGTCATTTGAACCTAGTGATGGCAATGATGGTTTAGGGACCTTGACAAACTTTACTTTCAATGAGAAGAAAGTTAGAGAACTTGCTGCCCATATGGTACTTCTACATGAATATCCCTTTAATATGATGGAGCATGAACTTTTTAACAAGTTCATGAGGGCTTGCACAACATATTGGAAAAAAATTAGTCGTGCCACTGTAAAAAGTGATTGCATTGCCACTTATAACATTGAAAAGAAAAAGTTGAAAACACTTCTTAGTGGGATTGATAGGGTAAACATAACTACTGATATGTGGACCTCCTCCTAAAGGGTTTCATATATGGTGGTTACTTGCCATTTTGTGGATTCTAATTGGCTACTCCAAAAAGAGGATTTTAAATTTTTGTAATGTACCTCCTCCACATTCGGGTGTTATTATTGCTGAAGCTTTGAGAAACAGTTTTATTGAATGGGGCATTTTGGATAAAGTATTTACAATAACTATTGATAATGCAAGTGCTAATGCTGCTGCCATTGACATTTTGAGAGATGATATTGAGTTGAGGGGTAGTTTGCCTATTGGGGGGCTTATGTTTCATGTTAGGTGCTGTGCTCATATTACCAATTTGTTGGTGCAAGCAGGGCTTTCAGAAAAGGGGACATAATAGATTCTGTTAGGCAGGGGATTAAGTATATAGTGGCTTCTGAGAGGCGGTTGAATGTATTTAGTGATATAGCAAAGCGGTTGGACTTGGGTTGTAATAAACTTATTTTAGATGTTCCTACTCGATGGAATAGCACCTACTTGATGTTGAAAACTGCAATTAGGTTCAAGGAAGTGTTTCCTAGATACCATAGAGTAGAGCATGCTTTTCTGTGGGTGATAAGTCCTGAACAGTGGGATAAGGTTGAGAATGTGAACAAAGTTTTAGCTGTTTTCAATGATGTGACCAATGTTGTCTCTGGCAGTGACTACCCTACATCCAATCTGTTTCTACGTGAGGTGTGGAGAATGAAAGAAATTGTGGATATTAAGGCTGTAGATAGGAATGAATATATAAGATTAATGGCAGCTAAGATGAGTGATAAATTTGATAAGTATTGGGGTGAATCTAATATGGTGATGACCTTAGCTGCTGTGTTGGATCCTAGATACAAAATGAAGTTGATTAGGTTCTGTTGTCCTATCATTTATCCACTTGATGTTCGTGGTGATAACATAAAGGCCGTGCTGAATACTTTAAAAGAATTGTTTGAGGTTTATGTTGCTGCCCATAATGCATCTATCATTCAACAACAAGCAGCTCCTGAAGTCAGTGCTGCTACTACTACAGTTGCCTCTGTTACAGAGGTAGTTTCTGGTGGTAGATCACGGTTTAGGCAACATGTTAGAAGCAATGACGTCATCCGGCCCATAAAAACTGATTTGGATGTTTATCTTGAAGAAGATGTATTCATTTTTGATAGTGAGAATGGTGAAGATAGTGATGCAAAATTTGACGCTTTGGGATGGTGAAAATCCAACGCCTTAAAGTACCACATCTTATCTAAGATGGCGCGGGATGTATTGGCTGTTCCAATTAGTACAGTTGCTTCAGAATCATCTTTCAGTGCGGGTGGTAGAGTTATTGAACCCCATAGAGCATCATTATCAATTGATACTGTTCAAATGCTCCTATGTGGTTCAGATTGGGTTAGAGCACTTCATGGCATTAAGAAAAAATCTTGAATATCTGTAAGTTTATGATTCTATTATTTTATTTATTTTCATTTTCCAAGCTCTTTTTTACTTATAATTTCACCTTATTAACTTTGTGTTTGTGTTTGTAGAAAATGGTGGAAGTGGAATTGTCAAATTTGCCGTGAATGCTTTTTTCTCATTTTAGTGAGGTTATGATTCTGTTATTTTATTTATTTCAATTTTCCAAGCTCTTTTTTACTTATAATTTCACCTTATTAACTTTGTGTTTGTGTTTGTAGAAAATGGTGGAAGTGGAATTGCCAAATTTGCCGTAAATGCTGTTTTCTCATTTTCTGTGAGGGATTCTCTAAAAAAACTGAATCTGTTTACTGTTTTCCTTTGCTTATTAAATATGTAATTTGAATGTCACATTTTATTTTGATGTTATGTTCTGTATTAATTGTTATACTTTGCTAGCTTTGTTGGAACTTGGAATGTTGGACATTTGGATTACCTGCTTTAAGCTTTATTATAAGTTATAACTTATAACTGCATGGAGATTCGGAATTGAGGTAATTTACTTTGTTCACTTTTCCAATTTCCTTTTGTTGTTTTCAAGTTTATCTACATTGCATATACTGGTTTTTCTTATGTGTAATCTTTATTATTGGTTCATTTTGAGTTTGCTTGTAATCTTTTAGCCTATATCATGCATCAACTTGTGTTCATTCTGCCCTCCCATTGTTTTTGCAGATCTAGTTTTTGAACAGTCATTAAAATGTCTATTTGCATAATTTTAAGTGATATTTCTCCCTTGACATGTTGCAAGGGAGTTAAAAACATCTAATAATTTTTTTTTTCATTGAATGCAGTGACTGTCTGTGTGTGCCTGTGGTAACTAGGGCTGTGTAATTTAGTTGCATTTTTCTCATTGGTCTAATCTTTTATCTCTTTTTTAATTTGATTATATTAACTTGTTCATGTAACTACTTTTAAATCATTGAATGCAAGTTCTTTATGATTCTGTTATTTTATTTATTTCTATTTTTCAAACTCTTTTTTACTTATAATTTCACCTTATTAACTTTGTCTTTGTGTTTGGGGAAAATGTTGGAAGTGGAATTGTAAAATTTGCCATGAATGCTGTTTTCTCATTTCTGTGAGGGAATCTGTTTACTGCTTTCCTTTGCTTATTGAATATGTAATTTGAATGTCAACATTAGATTTTGATGTTACGTTCTGTAATAATTGCTATACCTTTGCTAGCTTTGGTGGAACTTGGAATCTTGGACATTTGGATAACCTGTTTTAATTTTTATACCTTTGCTAGCTTTGTTGGAACTTGGAATATTGGACATTTGGACAACCTGTTTTAATTGTGTAAAATCTTTATTATAGGTTCATTTTGAGTTTGCTTGTAATCTATTAGCCTATATCATGCATC
>NC_081551.1:11102952-11195018 GCF_901000735.1 Corylus avellana | reverse complement strand
CCACACCAATCCATCCTTGTTTGGTTTGTTTTTTTGTTGGGTATTTGGTGATTGTGTTGTTTGTTTTTGGTTTTGTGCCAAACAAGCCACACCAAAACAATGAGGCACTGTCTTTCTTTTTGCTCATATAATAAGCAAAGAAACCCCAGGGCCCAGGCTCATGCAGCATGCGCCTTCTAAAGTTCGAGCATGCAAGAATCTCTTTTCAAATCACCAAATACTTAAATAAATATAGAGAAAGGTTGGGCTGCTTTGAGAAATTATTAAAAGAAACCCAATAACTCATCATCATCATCATGAAGTTTGTAAAAGCTACACTTATATATATATGTATATATTTAATTTTTATTTTTTGAACAACTGGAGATAAACTGATAGATGGAGATGGGGAAGATAAACCAGTAAATATGAAGAGTTATCTGCCTTTCACTATTAGAGGGAAATGCTAGGGAGAGAAAAAGAGAAGAAAAATTAGTAGGAGGCGTGTTAAACAAGTGCATATTTGAGTGTTCGTTATCTCCAAGGTCGAGGTCGTCATCGACAAGATCACATTACAATAAAGCATCATTATCATTTTAACATAATATATAATGCTACCATAGGCTTTCAATGTAAAAGCGAATTTAACATAATATTCAATAAATACCAAGATCTTAACTATCATGATTTTCATAATAAGTAAATGAAATAAACATACCGAAATCCATAGCATATAAAATCTTCAAAAAGCCTAAACACTAGGAAATGGTTTTTCTCGCTTGACTCACTTACGATACATAAAACCTTTTTTTTTTTTTTGATAAGTAAAGATACATAAGATACATAAAGCTGATAGATATTGTGTATATTTATAGGGTAGAGAGAGGACCGGTTTTCTTATTCATCATTAATTCTACTTCCCATCAAAGTAAGAATTAAATAAGAAACTACTTCTCTTAAATAATTAACCAACAGTATATTAAGGAGGATTAAATAACCTTACATTAGGAGTCTAATAAGTTTTCACATGTGCCATGTCATGAGGGATAATAAATTTTTACAATCTCCCACTTGGCCATATGACTAATATTGTTTTAGACTCAATAAGGTTAACATTAGGTGCACAAAAAATCTAATCCATCCTTACTTTAGTTTGGTCATCACAAGTACCACAATCAAACAACCTACTAGTTTTGAGTCATGACAGTTGTACATACAAAGGTGACATCGTCCCTTCCATGTACCATAGAACTAGCAACCTGTTCAATCAAGGTTCATAAATAAGAAGTATTGTCTAAAATGGTCCAACAAAAATGTCTTTTGTCAAAAGACTATTCTCATTGTCATTCATCCAATCTTATATATACGCACGAAATTGAAAATAGGAACAAATCATAAACATATTCAATGACATCTCAAAAATATTTAATAACATAAACAAACATTATGCAATCCATAAACAGTATGGGCACAATGGGTTACAATCAAGACCCATTCTGTTAACGTGTTCCTTAAATGTCTTTGGTGGTAAAAGTAATACGAATGTAACTGATGCTGAATGAATGCTTTTATTAGATATAATATTACATCTAAAACTAAACTTTTATACCTTGGAAAATCGAAATAATTTTCCTCTGATTTCTTCAAAGTAGTCAAAGTGCCTGGTATCGGACTCCGTCTAAGTGGGGTTGACAAAGCTTAGTCAGCCAACACATGTTAGCAACATATGAAATAGGTTGAGACAAAAAAAATAAATAAATAAAGAAAAATGAAATCCAAAGGCAGAGAACAATCCCCCACTGATGGATGAATTACTTGAACAAAATTCGCCATTACCTTTTTTTGTTTGTAGGCATAATAAACATCATCACCAGTCGTGGAATGTGGAACAGACTAATTGATGTATGCAAAAATATCTTATATTATGCAAGTATGCATGACCCAAGCTGTATTTATATAACAGAAATAAACCTTTTAACTGTTGCAAAAATCTTCACCAATGAAGTTGAACCTACTTTGAATCTTCTAAAGAGGAAACAGTAGCTGTCTCAGACCTTGTTGCAGAACAAACACAAGATATCTGCAGCACCCAATCACCCAACCACAAGGTCATGGGTTAGGTCATCCTCCTCTGACGTCGACGTCTATATATGCGTGTGATTGGTGGCCTGTGTCTGATGTCCCCATCAACTCTCCCGGGGTGGGAAAGGCTCATAATGCACGTGCTACGTAATGAAAGACTTTGACACCATGAGGAGAGATAATTATCAAAAATTACAGCATTTGTTATGCAGATCCAATGAAGGATATGCATAAATGGGGGTGGGTGTGTAACCTTAAAGGAAATTGGGTATAAATATTTAATATTCATAGCAAATTTGACATGTGGTATCCTGCTCAATTGTAGCTACAAGGTTTTAATTCCAGATAGAATTGTATTTTAAATTTCACTTTTGTTTATCAAATACATATAGATTTCAGAGATTGAGAGGCAACCTGTTTTCATCAACACATACATGCGAAAACTTTTTACCCTACATACGAATCCATGGTGATTAACTAACCTTGGTTTCTGATCCAACTTGTCCACAACGTGGCTCATGGCATGAACAATGATTTTCTTCACCTGTTGTTTCAAGCAGAACAGCAATCAAAACCTCAAACACAAGATTCAAACTTAAATGTTTACAAAGAAACTATTTCACATTATATAATTATCAAAGCAGAAAGTCAATCAACCGAATTGCGCTGAGCTCATTCCAGAATGAAATTAAAGTATATGCACACCCAAGTCAATACTTATCCGCATAAGCATCATTCAAACATGGATGCTGCAATTTTGCTACAATTTATCAAGAAATTGAGCACAGCAACAAAGTAGGCGCTGGTGCATTAATCACACTGCATACCAAATGATTATATGTAACACAGTGGAGGTAGAATCATGGTAGAGGACTGCCGGAGGATAAGAGGTGATTTCTGGTGCCAAACAGCTGTGGTTAGCTCAGAATGAGGGGAGGGGTATGAGAAGTGACGGATCACATAGTTGTGGTTGTGGGAAGAGGGGGAACATTGTGATGGCAACAATAATAGTGATCCGCAGCAGTAAATGAATAGTATTACTTAGGTTTCTTTGTTAACACTTGCATGTTTTATTAAAAATAAAGCGATAAGACCCTTAATGGTGATATGACTATAAAGAATGAGCGCATTGATATCAACAATCGCTGACCTAAGGTATGAAAAGGTCAAAAGTGAAACAAATAAGATCTAAGAAAAAGCAGTAGGATAACAGGATCTATTTGAATTTCGGGAACCAAATTCTCAGCATTTTTTCATGAGTAAAATAAGAAACCAAATTCTCAGCAGTACTCATGAAATATCAAACTAATTGCACCACTGTACAATAAACTCATCTGGAACATGCCATAGATAAATGCAATGACATACCTCCAACTTGTCCTCTTTAGCCCTATGATTCTGAGGAAGTGTACGGAATTCCTCTGTCAAACGGATGCACTCACCAATATTTTCAGGTGAGACAAAGTCTAGTGCAACCTTTATGCATGACTGAATAGAAGAAAAAATTTAAATCGGTCAACATATAATTTATTTGTGCATATGGAAACAAATCTATCAATGGAAATCAATTAGAGCAAGGGGCATTCTCCACTAAACCATTCCATTCCAAGTTGATGCTAACGTGTGCGCATTTGGCAGAATGAATCTTTGTATAAAGCCTATCGTTAAGAAATATGACACAGCAGAGTGAAAATACATTTATTGGTTTACGGGTGATTGTACATTGGGTAGGAAATTCATCATAATAAAACTACTACAACATATACATCATAATTGACCACAGGATATTCAAAAAAAAAAAAAACAAACTCAGAAAATGACATAGATGCAAGAAATACCAACAGTGTAATTTAGGAGTAAAACATTTCAAGCATACAAATGCAATACCGATGTAACATTTGACTCCGCCTTGGATTCAGGTACTTGGCTGTGGGAATGCATACATGTATAGTTGTGCATTTGGACATACGCATATGCATGTGAATTGAAGCATCTAACCATCAACACATGTTAGATTTACAGTTGAAGAGGCGAATTTTTTGATGAACAAGTTGAAAAGGGGTGAATATAAACCATGATAAGAAAAAATTTAAGAAAGCAATTCCTATGTCAATCCGAAATCTACAAGGCAATTCCATAAGGACATCGATTTACATAATGTTAGAATGAATATATGGATGTCTAGAATGGTGCTTAATTTTCCAAGGGTATGAGGAGTGGCATGTAAACCTTCTAGGAGAAGGCTGTGTGTCCTACTGAGGTGTCCTATAGCTGTCAGAATATTCCCGTACAAACATCTATAAATAAAGGAAGGGGCTACAAATCAATTACTATTTCATAGAATTCGCTACATGGTATCTGAGCACTGCATTAGAATAATCATGTATAGCAAATAAATTCTTCATTCTTTTTCCTTCCTCTTTTCTATTTATTTATTTTTTCTTTGTTCTGCAACAAGTTTGAAGGCTTTTTCTCTGTTCTTCCGCACCTAGGGGTTGGAGGCACTGACTCATCATCACCATAGCCATGTTGGTTGAATGACACCAACGTTGCCATTGTTTCCCTCACCAAAGCCATGAGTGAAACTTAAATGTACTTCACCTGTGCCCCGAGAAGCTAAATGGTTCAGGTCAACTGTGTGGTGTTGGTATTGGTGAACTTGGCCTGTTATTTTGATGGTTGCAGTCGTAATACTGATTGAAGTCTACACAAATTCGAATCATTGAAGAATGTCTGTTCCAAACTCTTATTATCTTGTTGAAAAGAGAATATTCAAGGGAAACTTGATAAGTTCCTGTTACATTGTTCACTCCAAAATATAATTCAATTGCATGGCCATAAACCTCTTTGGGAATCCAAGAAAATAGGAAATTTGAAGCTCCACAAACCAGGTCATGATCTGAGCATCATCCTGCTCCCAAACGTTTACAGAACTAGGTCAGAAGTAGGTAGATGAGCAGTTAAATGACTGCCCTTTCCTTTACCACTCAGGAAAACCTCAACTCGTTTGACCCATTGAATATACTTCCATTAAGCTTAATGGAGGTTATTTGAGCTGCACGCCAATCAGGAGAAATTACTAAACTTGACTTCTTCCCCAAGCCAAGAACTTACTCCTGAGTGTCTCATCTCCCAAAAATCCCGAGAAGGTAGGATCTTACCCAGTTAGACCAAATAGAATGGTCACCGTCTAAGCAAATATGCCAGATGTGTTCGAGCACAGCCACTCGGTTCCAAACCTCAAAATTTGTAATCCCAAGACTACCCTCATACTTGAGAAGACAAATACTTGCCCCAAGCAACCATTGCCCCAAGACCAAAGAGAATGGTCACTGTCTAAGTAAATGTGCCAGATGTGTTCGAGCACAGCCGCTCGGTTTCAAACCTCAAAATTTGTAATCACAAGACCACCCTTTTGCTTAAGAAGACAAATACAAACCTAGGCAGCCATTGCCCCACCGTGGCTGAGGTCACTCGCCTTCCGCAAGAGACTCCAAAGAACTTGCTCCACCTGCTTAGTTACACTTTTAGGCAAAATGAACAAGAATGACCAATAAGTCTGTATGGCAAAAAGAAAGAAAATAATCAATTGCAACCTGACTGCGTAAGACCTTCAAGATATGGAAGGTACTAGGAGAAAATAGTTTTGACAAGTCAGATCATTTTCTCTTGTTCGGAATGGCTTATAAATTGGAGATAAGCATGTGGACCCACTCCACTCCCCAGGGAAAGCATGGAAAGAGGGAGCACGAAAGAGCTCATTCGACCAGCTGTAGGAATGGAAGATACACTTCATTTTTTGTAGCCATTGAAATCCCAAATTCAAAGGGACTTCAATGCCTGTTTTGGGGGGGATCCGCCGCTCAATATCTATAGCAAGCAGCTGGAAACCTCCACTTTTTTTTTTTTTTTGATAGGTAATATCAAGAAAGCTATATAAAAAGTGTAGGTGCACCCAAGCATACAAGAAGTATACAAAAAGGATAAAAAATAAAATAAAAAAAATAAAAAAAAATAAAAATTAAAAAATTAAAAAAAAGAAGAACCCGCAAAAACCCAACACCACCAAAAGAACATAGCAACAACCAAACTAGCCCACAAAAAATCCCACAAACCCACAAGGACCGAAAACCCTCCCACCCGAAGTCCAAAAGGGAACTCAACACTACCACATGTGAGCCTTGCCTTTCCCCGCCAATCAAATGTATATGCATCGCCACAGTTAACGAAGCTCTTCAAATTAAACAACTCCCTTTTGCCTATATACTTAGGCCGAGCAACCTTAACTTCCCAATGAAAATCCTCTTCAACAACATCCAGCAGCGCCAAAGTCGGATCCTCATCTTTGTCACAATCCAACATCCAATCTAGGGGATCGGGGAAGAAATCATCCTCTCCTTGATCCCACTCAACAATCTCCTGATGGAGGGTAAACATCCAGAGGTTAGGGGGAATCACTATCCACACCATCCCAAAGCTCACCTCCCTGATCCCACACAACGATCTCTCCAGAAGGACAGAAGCCTAATGGCCATTTTTGAGATTGGGCCAACCCATTCAACCTGGAATCCTCCCCCTTAACAACAACCACCATAGTTGACGACGAAGCGACCGACAACTTAGGCGAGGGAGGAGGATTATCTTTCATTGATGGACTAGGATTAAGAAACCCTCATCATAGTAGACCTTCTGAGGATTAGGCTTCAAAGGAGCTGCGACCCCAATGGAAGAGACTTTCTCAGCCTTTGAAGACGCCTGACCGTTAGCAGCTTCTGACGATAACTGTTCAACAAACCCAGCAATAGGCGTGGATTGATACTGCACCTGCCGAGCACTGAGAGCCTCCACTACCTCAACAATAAAGGAATCTTTCATCGGTGCTCCTCTAGCTTCCCTAGCTCTTCGGAAGTATTTCAGAGTCTGCTGACTCTTGTACACTGATCGGACTAAGGGAGTCCCACTCTCTGACAACTCCAAAAGCAAACAGAGTCAATCTCCTCAAGCAACAGCCCCTGAAGCAATAGAAGGAATATCTAGCAAGACAACCAACTCAGAGAAGTAAGACGGGCCCGAAAAGCACAAACCCACACTGCTCACTTAGGCGCCCCCAACGACTGCCGGACACTCCACTGCCAAGCCCTCTTGAGTCACGTCCTTGGGGCCGGGATCCGACACAGAACAACAAAAACTGAGACGGGGCTAGAAATGTGAACCAAACTTCCCTCTCAAGGCAAAACAGGAAAAGAAAACGCACTGGCTACCGAGACGGGTCCAGATGGGTGAACCAAAACCATTTTCGAAATGGGATCCAAAACGGGACCCGAACAGGAACCCAAACCCACATGGCCCAAAAAATCGCCCCTGTTCTGCAACCCTTTGGGCGTCAAATCCAGCCCAACGACGAGGCCTTCAACCAACCTAACTAAGGCCCGATCCAGCTCAATTCGAAGAAGCCCTAAATGAGACTTCACCCAATCCTTTGTCCTCTTCATCCTCAACAACGAATCTGCCGCCGCTAGGGCTGTTAAGAGAGCAAGCCGCTCGCTCGCGAGCTCGGGCTCGACTCGCATAAGCTCAGCTCGAATATTAAATAAAGCGTTTCATGAACATGAATCCTGGCTCGAATATTAAACGAAGCTAGTTTGACTCGATTCGGCTAAGCTCGTGAGCAGCTCATATAGGCTCGAATTGGTAGTTATTCACATAATTCCTCATATTAATATTAAAAATTGATGATTTTTTTTTTTTTTTTTTCTAATAACATCATTTTATTATAAAATGATGTATATCCTCTCTTTTAGAAACCAAGTTCCTTACTGTATTGACTCAGCCTTCATACTCTACTAGCCAGACTAAGCAAATGTTTATATGAAAGCTGACTTCTTGACCCGTTTAGGAGTACTTGAAGTTTAAATTTATAATAAAAAAATAAATTAATAAATTAAATTCAATATAAGAGCTAGTTCATGAACTAGCTCGGCTCGGCTTGACTTATTATGAGCTCGAGCTCGATTTTTTAGCTCGTCTCAAGCTCGAACTCGAGTAAAATTTAAACAAGCCGAGCCCAAACAAGAGAAGCTCGCTCAAGCTCGGCTCATTTACACCCCTAGCCGCCGCCAAAGGCTGTACCGCCGGCAAAGATGCCTCAAGAGGACCGTTGTTCTTCGGCGAGATTTGCTGAACCTCCAAATTGTAGCAGTCCCCTACAAAGCGCAGCTCAACTCCGCCATGCTCCGCCTCAAAACAGGCTGACCTTGGAAACACATCAAGGGGACACGAAGACAGAAGCTTCAACCCACCAACCGTCGATCGCAGCACATCCACAAAGGACCATCCAGAAACAAACCTAGAAGAAGCTCTCGCCTCAACCTCAAACTGCTTCCCCAACAAAGATGGAAACTCAGAGGCTACGGACCCAACCTTTCCGCCCTGATACGCTAGCATCTGTCTCATCTCACCCACAAAACGACACCAGCTCCACCCATCTTGGCCCTCTAGAATCCAAATAATCCCTTTCTAACCACCCTCAATGTAAACGGCCACCTCGAAGAATCTACGTGCCTTGTTACCACCCCCACAAACCATTAACATTTTCTCATCCTCGCGAAAATACTTGACCGTATATTCCTTAACCTGAGATAGAAATGCCACTTCCACCATAGCCACCGACCAGACAGATCTCTAAAGACCCACAATGATGACCCCAACAAAGCCCTTCCTCCTTTCCTTTAATCAAAGATTAGAGGACCCAACCTTCGTCATAAAGCAAAAGGCTTTTGCTTCAACAGAGAAACAACGTTCCATAACTACCACATTCACCGGACCGATCTCCAAGAGCTCGGAGACATAGGCGCACCCCAAAGGCTCTAACTAGAAGGGTTTGAAAAACTTAGGATAACACCGGGAAGAATAGACGGATCTGAATCCTAGCATGCAGATCCGGATCTGAATCCTAGCAGCTAAAGGCCACCGCTAGGGCGGAAGGGAGGGGGGAAAGAAAAAACAAAGGAAAGAGAAGAGAGCTTTTTTTTGTTTGTCATATATGAACTCGGAAAACTAAAGATAATGCAATTAACTCATCACAAAATCTAGACTGAAAAGTAAATCCAAATACTTTTGGGGCTACCTGAAAGCAGTAAGTTGGTCGAGTCTCTCGTCCAACCTTCGCCTTCTTCAATGGACAAGTTAAAGCGTTCAATGGTTCTTGGACCTACTACATTTCATTTTTCAAGGTTGAACTTGTTCAATTGAAGTTGATACTATGCTACCCTTCCCTTGTTCAAGAGAAAGCAAAGATTTTTAGCAACCAGCTCAAACAAAAGTGATTAGCCCCTTGATCAATCGATTGGATCGAAGTACAAAGGGGGTTTGAATGTGAGATCAGCCCAAGACAAGGCTGTGCAGACTCCATGAAAACCAGCAACCACATCCAACACTAGAAGTAACAACCAGCAAGCCGAAAATACAATCCAACAACAAAAGATCAACCAACAACTGTCAAATTTCAGCAAAACCAAACAACCAGTACCAAGAAACCAGCAAACAACAAAGGCAAAAACAAGAAACTAAATGTGCTAGATGAAACACTTGAGACAGAGACTAGAAGTACCTGCCCTGACTAAAACTTAGTGTATAACTACCAGGAGTCTGAATTTGGACAAAGTAGGTCAGGCCCGAAATCAGAACATTCCAGTTTAAATCAGAATGAACTGACCAAGTGTAACACCCTAGACCCTCCTAGGGTAACTTATTTAAGTTGTTTTAGTTTTCCTTAAATTGTTGTGTTAGTTATTTGTTTCATAATCTCTTATAATTCGTGGGTTTATTAAAGGGGCATGTGAGAGGGCTGAAAAAGAGTTATAAAGGACAAGAAAGTCAACAATTTTTACGTCAAAATCCTAACAGAATCTGGCCAGCTGTTTTTTTTTTCCAAAAAGGAAAGTTCCCTTTGTTAAAACAAGTCCTAATTGTATGCCAACTCCTCCCTCTTTTTTTTTTTTTTTTTTGGTGGAGTTGTTTCCCAAGTTATTTCAAAAAGAAAAGAAGTCAATTTTACAAGGAAACCTGAATATTTACTGCTGCCAGATTGTACTCAAAATAACCTATTGTTATTGCCTGCAACCCTAGCTCAAAAAAACTAATTTTTTTTTCAGCCGTCAGTTTACCTTCTATACTGCCAACTCATAAATCCCACTTAAAACCATAAATTTCCCCTTCAGCCGCAAGTTTTATAGCCCCATGTACACCCAATGTGAATTCTAAAAACTCAGTTCTCTTTCTCCAAGCTAAAACCTAAAAGCCTACTACACACAAACTCCCTCAAGGCTGCAACCACACAACAGGTTTCTCTAGGTTTTTCTCCAACTTTTCTATTCAAAACTGAAATTCAGATTTCAGATGCCTATCTGAAATTTCTATTAAGGTTTAGTTAGCAAACTTAGCTCAATGTAAGGTTTAGTTCCCATTTGTCAAGGATCCATCTATTTTAGACTTTTTACTGTGATTAGAAAAATGAAAAGGAGTGTATCGATGAACAGCTTCCTTATTTGTGAGCAGATCAGGAAAAAAAAAAAAAAAAAAAAAAGTTTGCTTGAATCTAGAGTAGGGTAGTAAATTGTATGTTGTTGCCTTATTTACTTTGGCGAAAATAATAATGGCTAGTTGCTAACCGTTACTAGACATCATGGTGACTTTCTCAGCGTCATTTGATATGGTACGCTTCTGCAAGTGTATTTGCATGACATTGGGACTCATTTTATGCATATAGTTTCTGGCTTGGAGACTCTTACAATTGACTCAATGATGAGGCCAAACAAAACGACATTGGGAAAACAAAATGACCACAGAATACACTTGAGACACTTTCTACTTCAACTGGCAAACCTAATCTGATGCAAGCAGTAACCCCACTGCAACAGGCAAACTGGGCCATAAGATGATAATCAAGCCGTAAAGGAATGTTTAGTTTTTCACTGGAATGGGTGCACCGAACATGAATTACATTGGGGTAAAGAAAAGTGAACATTACTAGATGAAAAAAAGAAGCTGAATAAGCATATATAAACCCACCCACTTCCAAAAATTCTCTAATTTCACATATATAGGCCATCCTTTGTCAAGCTTAGAAAATAAATATGCATGACAATTGTATTTCGAAGGAAAAGCAGCACAATAACAATGTATAGCTAATAACTAGGCACTTCAAATTCGTATCCTGTTTTCTACAAACTAGGAAAAAAAATCATGATCAACTTGCTATACCTTTAAGTTCCTTACTTGATGAGGACAACCGGCAGGAATAAAGACAGCATCTCCAAGTTTTTGGACGAATGTCCATGGTTCAATTCCTATATGATAGCATAGTAGCACTAAATTATGATCAACAAGAGTTAAAACATGATAATGATAAAAATAAAAAATAAAAACGGACTGCAACATTCAATCCCCATATACATGCATGTGTGTGTCTAAAGGGAACTGACCATATTCTTCCTTGAGCTTCCTTTTATGATCCAAAGTGAGATAAAAGGTCTGATCATGTATAGGATGAATAACCTATACCATCAAAAGTTATGATAATTTAAATTTTAAAAAAAAAAAAAAAAATCTAATAAACATTTCTAATCACACGAACATACACATGTATATACATAAAATCAGTTTTAATGACTGAAACACCAGAAAAATAATGCCAGTCCTAACCAAAGTTCATGAAATTGATCTGCAATTTTTCCACATACTGACTTCTTTTCTTTATTCCGCTCTCTGACTCCATCACTGCTATATCCCACAATTTGTAGTATCCAATTCAGATTTCCCATGGTTCTCTTCTATACAACCAGATAATAGCTATTTTAAAAGATTAAAGAATATTTTTCTAGAGAAAATGACATATCTAGACTTGTTTCAAAAAACGTAATATCATTTTTAGGTATTTTTAGGATGACTTAGTTTCCCTTTCAACCAGCAAATTTTACTTACTACAAATACTTTGTCACCTGCTTGCAGTATTTCCAGTGAATAGGGTTATTTGAATCATTACAAATCACAAAGTAATGCAACTTCATTTCATTAAAAAAAAAAAAAATTTTGTAAAAATGAAGCATCCGGTGAGCTCAAAACCCCAACTTCATCATCAAATTATTACAAGGGGAGAAGGTGCTATTTGAAGTTAAGCTCATTCACAATGTCAGGATGATTGACTAAAAGAATAAGGGTATGTTTGTTAAACTTTTCAAAAACACTTCAAATTTCAAAAACAAAAACACACTCAACAAATGATTCATTTTGCAAACACAAAACTTAAAAAAATAAAACACGAGACTTCTAAGAAAACTTTTCGCACCTTTTAAGAAATTTGTATTTTTATTTTATTTTTTAAAAAAAGGTACTTATTTTTGTATGAGTGAAGACAAACTTATTAGGGAAAAGTCCACATAAACAAAAATGACCCTAATTTTTTTTCAATAAAACAAAAATACTCCAATAAATTCCAAAAAAGAAAAATAATTAATTTCCACACCATTGTTTATTGTTTTTTTAAATTAGTTTAGTTTTTTTGAATTTTTTATTTTAATTTTACTAAGGGTATTTTCGTCATTGAGAGAGACATTGACAATTTGGTAGTTTGCGGGGACATTTTTCCAATTGAAAGTTTGAAGTGGACATTGTCAATTGAATGGTATAGTTTGAAGAAGGCATGCCCGGCATGTGGACTTTCCCCAACTTATTACTTTACATAATAATAATAAATAAAGAGGTGGTCATGCAGCCACTTCCTCTCATTTGTTGAGAGTGGCCAAAGTAGGACATCGCAGCCACCGCTGTGTTTTTAATATCTTATTTTTTTATTTTTTTTAAGTAAATAAAAAGTCATATACCTAAAACAATAAATGTATTTTCTCAAAATAAACATGTTCAGGGATTGTTTCTTTGAAAACATAAAACACTTCTCAAAAAGTTTACCAAACAATTTTTATTCTATGGACCCCACAGAAAATATTTTCCAAATGTGGACCCCACCAAAAACACTTCTCAACTTTCACAACTTTCTGTTCTATCAAAACATTTAATAAACATAGCCTAAAATACTCTTCGTAATTTTATCACAACCAATATAAAGCAACAATCATCAAGAAGTACTAGTTAACACTTCATCATAATTTGAAAGGAAAAAGGTCCTAGCAAAATTATAATCATTGCCTGACTGAGTTACCTGCTGCAGTGGACAACAATGAATGTGCCTAAATTCCCTGAAGTGCTTTTTAAGATATTCCTGGAGCTTAGGAACATCTCGTCTCCGAAAAATGTCCCACAAGGCACCACCACCCTCAGAAGCTTCTAAGCCATCCAACTTATTTCTAGAAAGTCCGGGACCACCACTCCCACCATTGTTATTTTGATCGACTTCTGCCTCAGTCTTTTCCAGCTCTGATCCCCTTGAATATTTCTCATTCATTCCAGTATCACCAGTACTACCAACAAGTTGAAAAATAGGAACAGCAAGCTCTTCAGTTACACCTTGGTTTTGATCACCAACTTCACTACATTTGTCATCATCAGAAGTAATTTTACAACATTCACTATCAAAAATATTATTCTCAACTTTTTCATCCCCAGCCTTAATATTTCCATAGAGTTCACTTTGGTCTTGCTCAAAGTGTTTCTTTTTATTCTTCTCTATTTCCGCAAGATCCTCTTCTTTAATGGTAACTTCAGCCATATGTGTCAAAACATTTACCTGAAAACGTGAATTTAAGAACAAAAAACATTAAAACATCAAAAGGGAAATACAACCACTACAAAATGCAAGGATTAAGAAAGAAAAAAAATGAATCAAGTCACCAAACTCAACAAATTTATGATTAAAAATACGAAGAAATAAAACCCTGGCCTGAGACAGCCCAGATGACCTAAACTGTGTTTTGACACTTGATCTTGATGCTCATTGAAACCAGAATAGATGTATGTGCCTAACAAACTTAAAACTCAACACCATATTCAATTTTAATGGCTTAAAAAATGTGTCTGCTATAAAATTTAGACAATTAAAGCATGGAATCAAATCATAAAGCATTTCCGATGGGCAATAGTTGTCAGAGCCGTGCAGGGTTCACCTAATGCCAGCCTTTACCCAATTCATCTGGTCATTACACATACTTCCTTTAACCTTCCATTAAAATTAAAAAAACATATCCATGCAGTACCCAAACCATACAGGCATTTTCCTGTGGGAAACACAAGGTAAATAGTAGAAGTTTTCAAAAAACTCAAACATACCGCATCAGACATATCACAATGAAGTTTAGTGACTGAGTCTCCACGGCCAAGTTCCTGAGCAACTCCATAAGCAATATAGGTCTTGGGACCCATATCTGGCTTTAGAGTTTTCTTAGGCAATTTGACAACAAGGTTTAGAGGACCCTTCTGTGGATGGGTATATTTCTTAAATGGCAAGCAACAGATAAACTCAGTACAATGACGAGGCAAACGTTCTTCAAATAAATTAGATGGCGGCCAATCCTTCAGTTTCAGTATTTGGGGCCATCCACCAACACATCCAACATCATTATACCCAGTAAAGAACTGGTGGATATTGATAGGGCCCTGAAATTCATCACAAGAGTTCATATCACAAAGCAAAATCGTTACTGACTGAAACAACTTTTACTTACCATATTCAACCTGGATGGACATGAGGAAAAATAATTATTAAAAAATCCCAGAAACTCTTAGGAAGCAGAGAAAAGTTGAAACAAATTACCCATTAAATACAAAGATTAGGCATTAACAATCCCTAAAGTGAATGAAGATCAGATGGAAACATGGTGGACCTAAAATTTTCAATTAGAGGCTGAAAGGATGGATAAGATAAGCAGTTATCATGATGTTCCCTTCAAAATCAATCTAAGGAGGTAGCACGTGCAGCTGCTGATTCTAGAGTGCTAAGTATTGATTGTTAATGATATGGGACACTGTTGAACAATTTGCAAGACAGTGCTTCCTTTTTTTTACTTATTTGGATTAAGAAAGACAACTGTACTCAGCCCTTTTTTATTTCTTCCACATCCAAAAAGCTAATATTAGGAGGCATCTGGAAACTGGATTACTGTGTTAAAAAAAACTTAGGTAAGCGCCCTGATAATAAAATCAGTTAGAATATTTCAAGAAAGAAAACCTTGTAGCTAAGGATCTTTCGTAGAGATTCTCACTAAAAATGATAAAGAAATCAAAAAACAATAATTAGACACTAAACATTACATCAATAATAAGCAGTTAAACGTCTAAAAGTAAGATGCTTTCACATATAAAAAAAGATGACAATGAAACTAACCTCACACCAATCCAAGCAATCAATGGCCTTAACTTCCAAATTTCTACCATGCTTGATATGTTTCAACTGACGGACTGCACGCCACATAACCAATGGTTCCCAGCTTAAACCAGATGCAGATTCAAGCACATTACTTACGATCACAGGCTCACCTCTGCTCCAATGACACTGGAAATGCTTCAAATCCCCATGGCGTATATCTTGTGCCCTCGGACAATATAAATAGTTATCATCGGAATCTTCTCGAGAAGCCGCTTTTCTTAACTTATCATTGCTTAGGTCAACGTCACCCACCGAGTTGAAACACAAGCACCGTTGTAAAGGAATTGCAGTCATATCCATAAGTTTGTAAGTTCTGGCTATTTCTTCCGCTTTTCTCACCAACTCTGAAACCAGGTTTTCTGAGAACACACATTTTAATTCTAGAACACAATGACCACAACCACCCATGTCTTTTGGGGCACAAGGAATGCTACCATCTTCTTTCGCTTTCCACAAAGCATTTGGCTTCACATGATCCTTAGGGCTCTCAGTAGATATTTTCACTTTTTTCTCCTCTCCACCATGCAAATAGTCAAATCCCCGGTCAATATACTGCATAATCACCTCCTCCTCACCTCCCTGCAGGTGTCCATCACGAATCTCTTGGCAACAGATAAGGCAGAGATCAAAAGAACATCTAGGACAGCTTCTGTGGAAATCAAAAATAGAAGTTTTGCAGTTGTTGCTGAAAAGGCAAGAGGTAACAAGGTAACATTAAAGAATTTATAAAATTATGGAACAAATGGAAACATAAATCATTTCTGAAAAAGAACGTACCAGTATGTACGCTCATCAATAGGGCAATCTGCCTGTTTTATCTTTAACTCTGGCAGTGCCAACCCTGCCAAATGAACATTCAGTAACCAAACCCAAGAATACATCCAAAAAATAAATTTTAAACTCAGTAATACAGAGCAACAATGAGTAATCAAAATTAACATATGACACAAATCAAGGTGTAGGTTATAGCATTCAGCATATGACACAAGCCAAAAAATAAATACTTCTCTTCAGCCAGTAAATTAGGAATGTTTGCATTTATGAGAAGTCAATCTTCTGGTTACCCAAACAAGGAGAAGAAGAAGTGAGTCCTCCGATCTAAACAAACTAAGGAAATCTTTTCTCTCTTCCAAACTAACTAACAAGATTTGTACCACAGATGAGTTTCTAAGCTTATTTGACAAGGACCGAAGGAATATACTTTGTATTTTAGCCTCCATTTCCTTCTCGATCATTTGTTCATCATTAATCCGTCTCAAAAATGGAAGAATTGTTTGTAGCACATACTTATAACACTCGATTTTCTCATATTTACTGAAATTTAATTCTTTGTTCTTCAAATTCTGCAGCAAAAGATAAAAAATTTGTCAATCTTCACAAACACGAAATAAATACATAAAAATAAAATACCACCAATTCATGAGAAGTGAGAGGGAAAAACAACAAAAGAAACTAACTTTAATTTTAGAATTAAGAGGTACATCCAAACGCAAGCAAGCTTTGCAATTGCAAATTCCACGACATACTGGACAAGCTTCAGCAATTGCATCCTCTACTGTATTAGGATACCTATGAAACACAAGAAAAATAGTATCACTAAAAGTAACTAAAAAGGCAGAAGCTCAGGATTTTTATGAAACCGCGAAATTAGTTCACAATGGATGGTTCATTTCAAGATTAAAGCCATATGTTTCTACCAAAGTGCCAAGACTAGTAATACAAGTTAACCACACCAATTTCAACATTGAACAAAACCTCCATACTAAGAATAAAAGAAAGAATAACAGCCTGGGAAAACTGACAGAAACAGAAGAATTAGAAACAGAGAAAAATGAATTTATTTTTTGGTAACTCGGATACATTTTAACAAATCTATCACAAAACAAACATAACAACAGAAATAGCAATCACGCAACAGATGAGAGACACTAAAAGACAGGAAGAGTATGCCATCTTACAAATGAACAAGTAACAAGAGAAAAACTAATTTAGCAAAAAATACAGATAAAAAGTGTTACCATCTATTCAAGCAGGGGATACAAAATCGTTTCCTCTTACAAAGCTTGCACCGAACAACCCGGCCCTTATCATTCCTCTGACACTGATGGCACATTAAGGACTTGTCTTCAATCCACTGTCGAATATCCAGAGTGAGAAACACAACCAGGAATTAATTGATGACACTGCTGTAGTGAACAAGAAAGAAACTTACCTTGGAATCCCGCTTTGCATGTTTTGGCCTTCCAGTTCCAAGAAGCTTCTGATCAACACCTTGGCCCCTGCTTTCGTCATAATTCACCTTCTTGCCGAAATTTCTGAGTCTCTCTTTCACAGGAAGCCAAGCTTGAGACGGAGAATCCCGGTTTCCGTCCACTTTGCCCTTCTTCCGACCCTTCCGACCCTCCCTTTCCTTGTGCTCGTTGTTCACCGCTTCCAGACCTTGTTCCGAGTCCGGCTGAGCAGCAGAATTACTTTCTCCGGGTATCTCCGTCTTCTTCCGCTTCCTACCAAGCGCCATCACCAAGAAAGAAACAGAGACGGAGAGGTTTTGAAACAGTTATTTATAGAAAGCGGTGGTGGTTTGGGGGGAAAGTAGGGGAATACTTAATTAGGAGCAGCACAATTTCCGGAATTCATCCGGAAAACGTGCAGCTCCGTGGCACTTTAGTAATTTACCAGCGTTAGGGTTTTCTTTGGAGAATAATAATAGTACTGGTCTACTAGAAGTAGAATAAGAATCCATTGAGCCTGAGGCGTCAAATTGAAGTGTTGCACTCTTGGCCTTCCTTGCAAATCTCTCGGCATGTCTCGGTTTAAGGATTAATTAATAATACTTTTGTTATTCTTTTAATTTAATTAATTGCCCTTAAGCATCCATGTTCTGTATCAAATCCAGCATGTTTTAATTAAGGAATTATCACTTTTGGATACCTCATCGGCTCATCAGTTTCAAGGATTTTATTTTTTTTTATTTTTTTATTTTTTTTGCATGTATATTTTTCAACTCATAAAATAATAATAATAAATTCGTAAGTACCGTAAAAATGACGTTTAGCCTTTAAAATTGTGAGTTTTCAAAAAACACATCATTACCTGCAATTTAAAAACACAAATTTTCTACATTTTCAAATCGCAATTTTTTAAAAATACAATCCTAAATGAAAACTTTTTGCAATTTGGTTTAAAATCTCAATGTCCTGCCTTTGATGGTGGCAAAAAAGGGTCAGTAGCTTCCCGCAAATACCGGTAGTGACAACTAGTAGAAGATTCCGACGAATTTTGAATTTTGATGACTGGCGACAAATTCCAACGAGAACCCACAATACAGAACGAAATGCGAGAGAGAGTACATTAATAACGAGAAGCTCAAACTTAAAAAGTAGTTTATAATATTTTTTTTAAGAAAAAAAACAAACAATTTAAAGAAAAATTTTCTGGTAACCAAATTTTTTTCGGTTTGAACACAATTTTTGGCCATACCAAACACTAAAAAATAGAGATAAAACAACATTATTTAAACGCCTTCAAAGGAAAAATAAATAAATAAGAAAAAAAAAAGTACTGAAACTTTTTATTCTAATTATTTTAATGTATGGATATCTCAATCAAATCAATCATGAGCTTTACACAAATGCCAACCTTTTTTAAGGTTTTGGAACAACAATTTAAGATACTACAAACATACATAGTTTGAGTAGATCACTGATTATAAATTGTAATCAATGGGAAAGGGGGGGGAGTAGCACTTTAGTACATTGCAAGAGTGAAGAAGAAGAAGAGATAGAGCACTACTAGATGGCTGTGACAGAAGAATACAATAAAATCAAAGCCAAAATGGTAATCTGTGTAACATTGACATTAATTGCTATTTCTTTTAGTTGCCATTATCATTTTGAAGAAACAATAATAATAATAATCCAATCTGCAGATATTTGCATAGTCAACCACCCATAAATCACACTCCAATGTTATTATTGTCTCAATTAGAGAACTTTGCAATCAACTTGTCGACATGAATTATGATGTCATCTATGCGAGGGCGGACAGCGGCCTGGGGCTGAAGCATCCACGTCACAAACTGGTGAAGAGCTTCTGGATATTGAGCCTTAGGTCCAACCGGCCACTTTACCTGTGCATTTACAATGGCCAACTGTAGGCTTCCTCCAGATTCTCCAAGCGCATATTCAAATGGAGATATCCCATACCTGTAAATAATCACTCAGCCATCACAAACGGCTACAATTTCTATATACCGAAGTTGCTTAGCAAATGTAGCTTTGCTTTGACAGGATAATTAAAAAAAAGCCTTTGAGATCCCTAAATAGAGCTCAAACAGTTCAACAAGTTCCCAGTAATGACACAATGTATAATAAAAAAGCTGCTCAAAATCAGATATCGAGTAATAGTAATCACAGCAAAAAAGGAATGGTCCTCACATTATTGCATACAAAGTGCATCCTAATGACCAAATATCAGTTCTCTCATCAATGTCTGCATGGCTGGGGCAATCCCACAACTCAGGAGCTCGAAAAGGAGCCGAACAATGCTCAGATGCCCATTCCTACACGACAAGCAATGAAATCGCCATTAGCGTAGTAGAGAATCCAAGGGTTGATTGGGGCGAAAATTGTGCTCAATTATACAGATAAGTTTTAATTATAACAGCAAAGGTCCAACAGGCTGGCACTGTCATAACAAGGGTACAGAATATGCAATAAATTTTCAAGACATTAGAAATCAAGAGTGAAGGACTTAATCTGTAAGGCAAAATGTTTCTCTTGATGAAATGATATAAACTACAAAACACACACATATGCAAGTGTCCATATATGAAGTTTATTGTCAAATTTACAAGTAATGCTCGAAAAAATGAACTTAAGCATCATGATTATTAAAAAAAGAAAGAAGAAAGTGACAAAACAAGCACCTGCAACTGTAGCGCCTCTGAACGAGAACGAATTTGCCTCCTTGCAGGTCGAGCACTGCCAAAGTCCATTAATATGGCAAGAGGTGGTTGTCCTTTCCTGTGAGTTATAAGAACATTACCAGGTTTGACATCATTATGTGCATATGGAGGATCTAAATTGTGCATATGCTTGAGTCCTGCACAAAGCTGTGAAATTGAATTTCTTAGTTAAAATCCTAGTGACGCATTTAAGCAAATTCAGACGCAATTTATGACATCAATATATCCAAAAACACTACATATGTAAACTATAAAGAGAAAACATAAAATTCATAAATGCCTCTAAGAGAAAACATCCATATTTCTTAAATATCTACCTTGAGCAGAAAACTACCAAATGCGACTCTCAAATAGAAAATAACCAAATTTCAATAATTGCCACCATGGTGTTAGAAGATGTCTGAAAGAAGATGGAAAACATGGCATTGATAAGATGGATACCTTAGGCAGTATCATGTTTTTATTTTCTTTTCCAAATACACATTCCATGGAAAACAAATTCTCTTGAGCTAAGAAAATTGAATTGTAGTAGGAACAGTATTAAGTGAAGTAGGGGGAGAAATAAAAGAAAGAAGTAATTTTATTCACCTGCCGAAATATATGAAGAACATTTGAGGTAGAAAAAACCTCCTTTTTAGCTTTCATGGCTTTGGAATTGTCCAGTAACGTTCCATCCAAATGAACTGGAAACAACAAGTATGCTTCATGGTTCCTAGTTCCTTCTTGTGTAGGCTGTGATCGAATAGTATAATTTAAGACAAATACGATATTTAGAACAGAAATGGAATTGCATATGAAGAATATTGGACAATGGCTAGTCCTCCCCCCTCCCCCTTCCACCCCCCCAAAAGTAACCACAAACGAAGAAAAATTATATAAATAAACCATGTATCATTTCTCAATGAAGCAGGTAACAACACTACTTAGATAAACATTGACCCAAAGATGAGAAACAAAGTGCTCATTAAGTTAGGTTAATCTTCCAAATATGCCAGATTAACTCCAAGTTCCAATTATTAAAAAAGTAACAACAAAATCTTATATGAGCAAAAGTTTACGGGATATGTAGCAACTTCGTAACATGGTATGTTACTGTACTGATCATGACATACTAAAATAGAGGATTAGCATGATATCTATTAGAACATACTGAAGCATGAGCATTACCGATCAATTATAGGTAGAATAGCTCTTGCTTTAGATTTGAATCGCATAAAATTTTAGCAGCACTTGTTAGGAAATGAAATAACTGCCCATAATCTAGATAGCAGTTTGAAACTTAAAAACTATAGATCCTGTTTTAATTGAAATGCTCAGGTGGCTCTCTCTACCAAATGGTAAATCTAGATAGCAGTTTAAAACTTAAAAAACTTGTCTAAGCACACTATAATCATCCATGCCCATGAGATTAAAATATATATAAATATGCAACTCCAGGACTAATAACTGCCAAAGCATTACAATGTTTCCTTAAATTTAAACACGTTCCAATTTCTTGCAGCTCAAGGACCAATGTCAAAGCCAAACTGAACCATTACTAGTTTTATACTAGAGCATTCTACCCAAAGCAACAGTCATATACCGTTTCTCTCAGTGTATCTGTCCAAACTTTTATTTATAAAATTACAAATAATAACTAAGACAATAGGTATGAACAACCATTCCAAGTAATTACCTTAACAGAAATGATAGCATGATCAAGAAGTGGAAGTAGATTCGGATGGCTGAATAGCGATGAAACACGGATCTCCTCTCTGACCAACTCCAACTGTTCAGTATTCTGAATAAGAACCTTTTTCATTGCATAAGTGCCATCATCTGCCCCAAAAAAATAATAATAAAATAGAAATTGGAAAAAATATATTTTGCAATAACCTGCCTGACGAAAAAAAAAGAAAGAAAAAAGAACAAGAAAAAATGAAATAAACTATGATAGAGTATTGCCCAGTCAATCTTGATGGGGCCTTATCACTAGTATTAAACTATTTGACTCCACTAGTTCGAATTAAATTGAGAGATTGTCTATCTTATAGATTTATTTTAACGGTTTTGATCAACAAGCATTCTCACCAATATATACAGAAAGAAATAGGTGGGACCCGTCAACATTGATGGGGCTGCATTACATCATAGTTTAACCCATACACTTACATGCAAACATATCTAAATCTTAACATGCCAACATATCTAAATCAACATGGAGATTATTACGATAACCCGACTTCACCTAGCGACAATCCCATCCCATAGTTGTCCCCAAGAGGTAGCTCAATCAGCTAGGACCATGCCTAATGAAGCGGGGGTCACTAGTTCAAATCCCCCTCCCCTCTTGTGCAGACATGTCAAAAATAAAATAAAAAATAAAAAACCCCATCCCATAGTTGGAACATCGACAACACAGAAAAAGAAAGAGCAAGAACGTCATATCCCAAATCTAATGTAATGTATGTATTTATGGATTGAAAGGAAAGCATCCAAAAATGATTAAGTTCATTTTCACTCGAAAATCAAAGCCTACAAAGTTCAGAAAGAAGAGAAGGTAGCCACATCTATAAATCCAGAACCGCACAATTCTTAGAACGCGATTACAAATAATCAAATTATATGAATAAAAATAGTATACCGCCAAATCTCTTTCCAAGCTTCATAAATTACATATTGATTATGTACACCAACCATAGAATCCCAAATACAGATAAAAGAAATAACGAAGAATAACAAGAACAGCCAACCCGAAAAATTAGAAAACATGAGAATGCAAGGGTGCCACATTCCAAGATCTAATAGCATAGAAAATGCAATAGTTCCAACATAATTCCCATATTACTGTTTTAGATCATCAAACAGAAATTCCAAAAGGCCAATATTTCAAAATTGAAATTCACTCAAATTATCCAATTGAATGGCGAGAGTCAATCAGTTGTGAGTTCAGTCACTGAAAAAACCGTCAATTCAGATTCATAACGCGATGACCCAGATCACAAAATCCCAAAACAAAACCACTAGTGAGCTAATGGAAGCAAAAAAGAAGACCATTTCAGATTCACGCCTAAATGGCCGAGATCACAAAATCCCAAAAATTGAAACGTAGAGAGGAAGGAAGAGAGGAATGAAACCAGAGATATGGGTGGGGTCCTTGACTTTCTTAGCCAAGCCAGCAGCAGAGGCCGAAGCGGAGTCAGAGAGCAGCTCCTTGACCAGGTAAACGTAGGCGAACCCGCCCTCCCCAAGCTGCCTCAAGATCCTGAACCGGTTCTCATTGATCCACACGTCTCCTCCCCCGTTAACGGCGTCGTACAGGGCATTCAACCCAGAGAATGAGCACCCCATCTTCTCCTCCTCAACCTTTTTCTTCTTCTAATGATATGAAATCAGGTTCCCAAACAAGAAATTCTGAAGACCTGATTTCATGTCAATGAATCAAGAGAGGGAGTTCTTGTACGTTTTTTTTTTTTTTTTTTTTTTCCCTTCTTGTTTCTTGTTTTTATTTATTTATTTTTTCCTTTTTTGGTTTTTTAATTCAAAAGATGATGGGTGTCTCTCCCAAGTTTCACTTCTTGGGTCTCTCCAATCTCAACCATACACGTGAATTTGTTTTTTTAGTCGGATCATGTTGGTTCAGATCAGTTGGCGGGCCCCCTTATGCTTAATCGTCAAAGAGGGAGTGTTCCCACACGATTTAAATTGTAGGTCAAATGCGCAATAAATATACTTGTGTGTTTGACAAATTATTTGGCAAATTCTGTTTTTTTTCTTTTTTTTTTTAAGGGGAATGCGGGGTGTTTTTTAGTTTTTTTTTTTTTTTTGTCATTTTAATTGTGAGGTGACTTTTATTAATAACAATCAATGTAATTTAAAAGTGAATATATATAATTTTTTGAGAGAAAAGTGAAAAGATTTATCTGGTAATTAGAAAAAAAGAAGTTTTGAATTTTTCTTTTTAGAGAAAAATAAAAATTGGTTGATATGGTATAGAGGTGAAAAAAATTTTGAATTTTTTTGTGAGAAAAAAATGAAAAAAGTTGTTTAGAAATGTAAAAAAATAAGTTTGACTATTTTGAAAATAATAATAATAATAATAAAGAAGCTTGTCAAAGGGGTTCACAATTGTTGTGTGGGTTAAATACTTAAAAACCTCATAGGGTTTGGACTATTTATTTTTTGCTCCCTATGATTTGATTTGTATCACAGAAGGTACATGTGGTTTTCATAAAGACAAAAATGGTATCTCCATTAAAACTCTGTCCAAAACTTAACGAAGTGCCACGTCAGCACCAATTAAACGTTGACATGTGTCATGTAATCAATTTTTTATTTTTTATTTTTAAAAATTAAAAAAATATATTTTTTCAAAAAAAAAAAAAAAAATTGGAGGTGGCCATAGCGACCCCCTTGGCCATTTCCACCCCCTTTTGGCCATGGGGTGGCCTGGCCACCACCATCTGGCCGAATGGGGGGGGTGTTGAGCCAACTCCTTGGCGCCACAGGGGTGGCCGAAACCACCCCTAGTGAGAATTGGGGGTGGCAAGGGGTGCACTAGGGGCAGTTCAACCACCCCCTTGGCTCCATAAGGGTGGTTTCGGCCACCCCTTTTGCACCAAGGGGGTGGTTGGCCACCCCAAATGGCCAAGGGGATGGCCCCAATTTTTTTTTTCTATGAAAATGTAAATTTTTTTAATATTTTTAATATTTTTTGTAAAAAAATTAATTACATGATATGTGTCAACGTTTGATTAGTACTGACGTGGCCTTCCGTTAAGTTTTCGGACGAAATTTTAACGGAGATACCATTTTCCGTTTTTATGAAAACCACATCTACCTCTTGTGATACAAATCAAGCCCTTGGAGGCAAAAAATAAAGAGTCCAAACCCTATGGGTTTTTTAGTATTTAACCCTTGTTGTGTCTTCCTCTACAACACTCTCCTCGTTTCTCTTTTTCTTCCTAAAAAAATACCCTTTATCCCTTCAATTTTTACTACATTTTTACTTTTACGTCAAATGTTTAAAAATTGGCAATATATTCTAAAAAAGTTTTAAAAAATTACAATTTGACCCATTTGTTAGTCATTTCCAATTTTTTTTTTTTTTTTTTTTTTTCACGAAAAATGACTCACGCGTTTAGTCTTGGTCAATGCCCCAAAATTTTTTTAAAAAAATCATGTAATGAAAAAAAATAAATAAATAAAATTGCTTTTAGGGACCATTTTTAAAAGACAAGAAGCAAAAAAAAAAATTTTCTCCCTTGTTTGTCTTCAAGCTGACAAGTTATGGTATATGACATGACCAGTGGCGGAGCTAGGAATTTAGGTCAAGAGGGTCAAGAATTTTTTGATATAGATATGATAGGGGCTCAACGGAGACCCATTTAAGACCCAACTTTTAAAGTTGAACAAAAATTAATTTAAAATTATAAATAAATAAATAATTTAGTATAATTTAATTATTGTTTTATGTAACTTACAATTTATTTTGTCATGCCTTGCCTTAATTTATTTAGTTGTCCTCAACGAGTCTTCATACTTTGAAATCAATGCATGATTTATTCATTGTTGATAGTCTTGAATATATCCTTCTCAATGTGCATGACCAGACAATCATTCATCTACTGATCTCACATTTTGTTACGTAAACGATTTTTAACAATATTCATTGCTGAAAAGGCTTTTTCAACAATTGATGTCGCAAGTGGTAAAATCAATGACAATGTCACCAATGAATAAACCAATTGATACACGATATTTTTTTTCATCTCTATCATATTCTTAGCAAGCTGTCCAATTCCTTTGAGTGTTGTGAATTCATTACTAGAACGCATGTCAATGATATATGTTTCAAGTTGGTTGTTCAATGTGATAAGTTAAACTACTAAAAAATCATTTGGATAAAATTGAGCAAGACAAAGTAATTTCTCTTCGTTAAATGCAGCAAACAAGTCATATGGACTCAAACACGCAACACAAAGTAATAATTCAAAATTCGCCTAATTAAAGCAACTGTTAAGTTCTTGGAGTTGCATGTCTATAACAGAATAATAAAGCTCTATAACGATGTGAATTTTTCATATTTTGAGCTTTTCATCGTGATCGAGGTTGGTACAGGTCATCCATATTTGGGACAACAATTTTGTTTTTGTTACAAAATACAAAAACTTCTTTACATAAAGACTTTCCATCAATCTTCTCTCATAGCTTGTAAAAGCTGCTTTGAAACTTCAACTAATTTCATTGCATTCAAATATCTTGATTTTTTTCGCTATAATACTTGAGATAACTCATTTGTAATCCCCACAATACTTTTCATCAAATGTAAATTGAAAGTAAATTCAAAAGTCCGGAGCGATTGAATTGGTATATTTGCTTCTACTCTTTGTTCAGAATATCAACCATATTCTATAATATTTTCAACTGCACCAATGATAGAAGAAAACATGAGAATAAGGCTAACAACTACACCATAATGAGAACTCCAATGCGTATCTCTAGGTCTCTTTAGATTAATTCATTGATTTAAGCCAGTACTAGTAGACATTTCATTATTTTGTAATGCTTCTACAACTTCAACATCTCGTTTTTCTCGAAGTGCGTCATGACGCTTGTATAATGCTCCAACAACATTATAAATATTATTAACCAAGCTAAAAAATGTTGCAATTTGGATGTGATTTTTAGCAACAGCAACGAAAGTCAATAGAAATTGATGTACAAAGCAATGAACATAATAGGCAGATGAGTTATCATTTAAAATAAGTGTTTTAAGTCCATTCAACTCACTTTGCATATTGCTAGCTCCATTGTATTCTTATTCTCGCAATCTACTAATACTTAAATGATGCTTACTAATTATTGACTCAATTGTCATCTTCAATACTGTAACTGTGGTATTGCTGACATATATAATGCCTAAAAACCGTTTAATTACATCGCCCTGCTTATCTACATAACGCAAAACGATTGCCAATTGTTCTTTAAGAGATATATTATGGCATTCATCAACTAGAATAGCAAATGACGGGTCTACAAGATCTTTAAGAATAACATCTAGAGTTTTTGTAACATCCCGATATTTCTCTTCTTTTATCTTGTAAATAAATCGAGTGTTATGATAAGTGTAACGACCTAGATTTTAAAACTCTTATTTAAATAATATTAATAGATTAAAAATATAATCGATAAATTAGAACAATGATATGTGGATTAATGATATTAAATAACTATTTAGTGTTAAAAATATATTACATTGATTTTTGACCTCTTATGTATATTACTTCAATTCTAAGAATTTAGCTTCACTAATATGTTTATGGGCATAATCAAACCCAATCTAGTGAATAAATTATTTATATTGGTGTTTAGCGAAGTCATAAATTAATTTGAAGCTTTGCAATTTTTAGCCTAAAAAGCAGTGTCTTAATTTTCATACTGTCTAAATGAGATTAAAACTGCTAAAGAAAGATACCAAGGCTAGCCACCTTTGTTGAAAGCTTAAAGTCTTCTAGTAATGATGATTATAGTAAATATCATGATTATAATGATTTAATATGGCAAGTGGCCAAGTGGGAATGAAAATAGTTAAAGCCTAAGTTGAATTGGAAACTTTGTGTAAGCCAAAAATAGACTTAAACGAACTCGGATGAAGTCGAACCAAAAATATAAAATGTTTGTCTCGGAGTCCTCTATCTACTCTCAAAATTTCATGTCAATCGGAGTACGTTTGGACATTGAAAAATGGATCGGAATACACTGCCCTCATTTTGGACGAAAATTCTAATTAGTATAGAGCATGAAATATGGACTAGGTTCATTCTTTTGGTTAAATCCATCTCGACCCTTAGATCAAAGGTTTAAAAATAAATCCTAACCATTCATTCTCTTATAAATAGAGCCTTAGCTAAATTCACTTTCACTTAAGTTTTTACAATCTTAGAACAAGTAAAATTGTTTGCTCCTCCTTTCATTTTACTTAGTTCTAGTCAAATACCATATAGCCTAGATCTTTCTAGTAGTGTTCAAGTGTTTTTCTAAAACTAGCTACCTAGAGAAGATTTGGTGGAGTTTTACTTCTAAAGGATTATTGGGTAAGTGTTTCTTGTATAAATATCATGATTTATTGCTTTTATTACTTGTCCTCATTTAATTGTTTAAAGACCCAATAAGCGTATAATGTAAAATAAAGTAATGGATACAAGTGAACTAATAATAAAGAGTTAGTGGACAAAATCAATTAAGGACTTATAATATTATCTATATATTATTTACTTTACAGTATTTACATTCAGTCATTTCTTTTATGTCATTTAAATTTCTGTTCATATTTCTGGCGGTAAGGACCATTTGATGTCATCCCCGAAATATGCATTATTTACATTCAGTTATTTCTTTTATGTCATTTAAATTTCTGTTCATATTTCTGGTGGTAAGGATCATTTGATCTCATCCCCGAAATATGCATTATTTACATTCAGTTATTTCTTTTATGTCATTTAAATTTTAATTCATATTTTTGGCGGTCATCCCCAAAATATGAATTCAGTATTTACATTCAGTCATTTCTTTTATTGTCATTTAAATTTTGATACATACTTTGGTAGGTACGGACCATTGGTCTCATCTCCAAAATATGAGTCATGTTTTATATATATTATTTATAATACTTGTTTGTATTTAGTGATACTGGCCATTAGCCTCGTCACCAAAAATGAATTCAGGCATAAAGCTTGTTATAAGTAACTATCTTAGATTAATATAATAAAATGAGTAAGTAAAGATGAAGTGACGGATAATAAATAAATATAAAAAGATGAGGGTCTTTAAACAATGATATTATTGGAGAATGAACTAAGTATTGTTTGTATGTATGTATTATATGCAGAAGTGGAGCAGAATACTACACTAAGGAGAGTAAGTATAGATATACTTACTGAGTACTAGCTTTGTTTTATTGTTATAGGAATTCTTATTTTGTCTTATTGATATAATTTTGCAATACAACTGCTGCATAATGTGTCTAATAAAATGGGCTGATAAGATAGCCACCCTAAGAACAAGCTGGGTGGATTGCTGCGAGGAACTGTCGGTATCTCAGTGGATGAGGGTATATAACCGTCCAACAGGCCTAATATATAACTAAGCTGGGACGGTGTAGTTGCCAGCACCAAATAGGTAAACCTCTAAAGTGTGAGGGACATAACGGACGTAAGCGGGCTGAGAGCTCATGAGAAGAGGTCTGAAGAAAGATTATCATAAAACACAAACTAATCTGTCATTACGCTGCATTCACAACTCATTCATTATTATATATTTTAGTCTTTAATCTTATTTGTTCAAACTAGTCTTTTTAATCTTTATATCTAGGAAAATAGATTACTCACTTGTTTGCCTATGTAAATATGATAACGTCATCTTTACATAGATCTTGATGCAGGGATAGAAAGTGAGGACGATGGTCCTTTTACTGGTTTTGATGGTTGATAGACCATCTGCTGTAGCATTTATGCTTACTCTATGGAGCAAGTCTCATTTATGTTAATCGCTTTTATTATGTATGGTGATGTGTGTAAACTTAATAGATATTACTATGTTAATTTAGGTGCCGTCTGTGGCATATATTTGGTACACCTAGTGTATACATATGTTGTAATGAAAACCGTGTTTCTATTTTATTGAATAATATATCACCTCGAGGTATTTCAGTCAGCTCAACTATGTTGTGTAAGTTATTCCTAGGTCATAGAAAAAGAAAAAAATATACATACTCCGCTGTAAGAATGTATTTTTTAAAGTTGCAGCGTCACGACTTCGATATTTGCTAGTTCAAATATCGGGGCGTTACAATAAGTGCTAAAATATTCATATTTTCAGCTCTTAACTTGCATATTTTAATCCTTTGGTTTTAGTTAATTAGACCATTTTAATTCATTTTTGTGTTTTTCATGTTTTTACAGGCTTTTGGAAGAAAATGAAGTAAAACTGGGTGATTTGGGCATAAAGAGAGAAGATGGGAAAAGTTGGAACTTCCTGATATTGCGATCAATCGCAGGGTACCCACGATCAAGCGCAGTACCCGAGAGGACATAGCACAAAGCAAGCCAGGAATGATCGAGCGCATGCCAGAAGAAGGATCGAGTGCATGCCAGAAGAAGGATCGAGCGCACACGGGCTGCGATCGAGCGCACCCGTGCGCAGGAGACAAACCAAGGTGGCGGCTAAGATGTCCCTATTTCCATATTAGGGTTTTTCAACTCCCAATTGTAATAGGATTGAAACCCTACGAAATCCCTAGGGTTTACTACTTTTCCAAGGACTTCTAAAGCCTATAAATAGACTTTTAAGCCTTTAGAATAAAAAGAAAACGCTTGAGAAGGAGAAGAAGATGAGCTCTTGAAGTTCAAGTCTTGGGTTTATTCTTTTCTTTTCTTTTATTAAGATGTTTAACATTAATTTTATGTGTAAATAATTTATTTAGTAGGGCTAGATTGAAGCCCTAGTTATGTTTAGTTAATATTTCAATATTGGCGTCTTTGTGATGGTTATGTTATGCTATTTAACTTGGTTAATTCCTGCTTTCATGAATTCATCATATGTGTGTGCCTGATCAACATATGCATGTGGTATGGACTAGTTAATTAAATCAATTTGGATGATCGAGTCCTAGGTTTAATGTAAATAATAAAAGAAATCAACACCGGGTTCTTGGGTTAATCAACATGGGGAACCGGGAGTAAACACCCATGCCCTAGGCCTCATGTGTTTGTCGATTTTCACAGATTCATGCTTTCTTAAAGAACAACTTAGTAGACACCCATACTAAATCCTTTAAGAAAGAAAAGAATTAGAGTAGACACGCATGCCTAATTCGTTGCTTAGAAAAATCAATAGTTTAGGGAGTAGACACACATACATTTAGGTTGGCAAACATTAAGTATGTATAATATGATCAAAGCATCGGCATATTGTTATATTAGCTAGATATAATTAGTGGTGGATATCAAAGCCCTACCTTTTATTATCATCACTTTAACAATCAATCTTTGTTTTTACTTAAGGAATTTATTTTTAAAACATAAATTCAGCAATCCTAGTGGGAATGATCCTGTAATTGCACCATATACTACTATGTTGACCTTATGCACTTGCAGGTAAAACGTATAATTATTCACCTATTCATTTAGGTAGATAATTTGCACAAGTAGTTTTTGGCGCCGTTGTCAGGGATTGCGGCGAATTTTGTTTAAATTTATTTTCCTTTCGTTTTGTTATTTTAATTCTCACTTTTTAATTTAGTGTTAGCAAAAAAAAACAAAAAGAATTTCTCGTTTTACCTAAATTTTTTGTTTTCTGTTGTAGGTTGCGGATTGGCATTCTGTGATTGCGATCAATCGTCAGCCAAGTGCGATCGAGCGCACCAACCTGCGATCGAGCGCAGTTCCAGGGAGCTTCCGAACCAGGCAGTACTGAAGTTGCCTAACTGAAGAAGTAATCTAGTTCATGCAAGGTCGTCGATATCAAGCCTCAACTATTCTTCCACTCGATCCTGAAATTGAGCGGACAATTCGACAACGACCTAGAGACAAAGAAGAAGAAGAAGTTGAAATGGAAGATTTGCAAGAAAATCCAATTGGGCCAAGACCCTTAGAAGCAAATCCACCACGAGTGAGGAGACCAATGAAGCAAGCATACATGCCAACAAACCTCCATCAACCCTCATGCATAGCATATCAATCGGAGGTGGACAGCAGCTATTATATCTCTCCCCAAATCCTCAATGCATTAACCCACTTCAGAGGCACAGCTACTGAGGATCCCAACTTGCATCTTAAGGAATTCTTTGACTTATGCAAGTTGCAACATGTCCAAGGCCTAACTCCAGAGAGACTAAAGTTAGTCCTCTTTCCTTTTTCCTTGAAAGATATTTTGTTTGGAATTATTTTCCTTAGTTTATTTTTGTTTTACATTTTTCTGTTTTTATAGTCTTTTCCGCAGTTTCTGTGCTTTTGGAGGTGCGATCGATCGCCCAACCAGGGCGATCGAGCGCACCAGTACGATCGAGCGCACCAGTACGATCGAGCACACCTTACGGTGCGATCGATTGTACATCCAGAGAGCAGCACAGTTACTGCACTAACTATAGACCTGATTTTTTTTTTCTTTTATTTCATGCAGGGTCAGTTGAGTCTGCATCTTAGTAAGGTTTCTTTTTAAATTTCGTTTTTATTTTTCCTTTTTAATTTTAACTTTTTGGTATTTTATTTTGTTATTCCACACATGTGGGGAGGCATTCCAACACCCCATGGACCGTGTTCTTTATGCCATGACCCTTATCATCATGTTAGAGAATGTCCTAGAATGAGACAAATTTCTAACAAACATTATGAGTATATGAACACATCGTTCTCTAGACCGGGGAACGACAACTATTTTGATTCCTATAACCCAACATGGAGCCAACAGTCCAATCTTTCATGGCAAGCTCAAGCTCCTAGAAATCATTCATATTCCTCTCAATCAGATCCACCACTACAAGATCAGCTGGCTGCCTTGCAGAAGACAGTAAATATACTTGTTAATTCCATGGCTAGGCGGAACATCTCTCCCAATCAGCCAGCCACCCAATTCCAGGTATGTGCCATATGTTCTCATTTAGATCACACTACTGAGACCTGCCCTTTGTATTCATCTGCAGATCAGGAGCAAGCCAATTATGTGGGACAACACACTTATCCTCCCAAGAACAATCCTTACTCCAACACTTACAATTCAGAGTGGCACAACCACCCCAATTCCGCATATAGCAACAGTAGGAAAATTCGGAACCCTCAAGGACAGCAAAGCAATTTCCAACAAACAGTTCAACCAGCCCAAGACCCAGAAGAGGAGGACCTGAAGAGTCTTTTACGAGAATTTGTGACTTCACAACAGCAATCAACGGCTGATCAAAAACAATTCAATACAAGGACCGATCAAGCCATTCAAAGACTGGAAGTACAAATGGAAAAATTGGCCAGGGAGCTGAGGGCATCTCCCATCAATTGGCGTCAATAATACCAAGAAGAAGAGTGTCAAAGTCAGTTGATGGAAAATCCCAATGGACAATACCTGGAGGAAGAGTGCACCTACTATCATGAGTAAGCTGTCTCATTGAGGAGTGAAGAAGTGGCTGAAAATCAAGTGGAAGAGGGGAATGGGGAGCAAACCAAAGTTCTAGATGAGCTACATCAGGAAAAAGAAGAGAGCACAGAGATTTTTTCACCATTAGCTCTTAGTCCTGAAACACCAAGAGGCCAAGAGAGAAGTCTGTTAGAGCTACCACATGAGCAATTTGAGGACATCAAGATAGAAAAGCTCCCTGAGTTTTCTTCTTACTTTATTCCAGTTCATAATTCCACACCGGATGAACAACTGTTTGAGAAAACTCAGAGTGGTCTTCCCCGATCTATAGACACTCGGAAGCATCTTGCAACAGAAAAGATTCATTCCCTTTGGTGCAAGAGAAGAAAAGACTGGTGCTTCAAGTTTAAAGTGCCGCAGTCTGGCTAAAGACGTAAAACTTAGCGCTCATGGGAGGCACCCCATAGCATATCCTTTGTGTTTTGTTTTTGGTTTTCCTTTGTGCTTTATTTTACTTTGGTGTTTTAGTGTTCCAAGTTCTTTTGTCAAGTTTTTACGTTTTGTTACTGCGATCGATCGTAACCTGCGTGCGATCGAGCGCAGGTCTCCACTTGTGGTTGCGTTGCATTTTGTTACTGCGATCGAGCGCACCCTGAGTACGATCGAGCGCAGTAACCGACTTTCGGCTATTGTACATTTTGTTAGTACGATTGAACGCACCTTAGGTGCGATCGATCGCACATCACTCACACTTGCACAGCCTCGTGCAAGTGCGATCGAGCGCACCATGCATGCGATCGAGCGCACTTGGGCAGCATCCCATAGTTATTATTATTATTTTTTTTTTTGTTTTGTTTAGTATGTTTTAAGTTAATCTTTTTATTTATCTTTAGTTTTGTTTCTTTTTACTTGTTTGTGTGTTTTCTTGTTTTGCAGGGACAAGTGTGCTTCAATCCAAGTTTGGGGGTGTGCTGTGAGTCATGCTTTCCAAGACATGGTCGACCATCTCCCGGGTACACTCTTTCCTTAATTTAGACAAAAAAAAAAGAAAAGAGAAGAAGTTATGCATGTTCTTGTTGCTCAAAAATTTTAGGTTGATCTAGAAAGAATTGTGGCTTGAATTCATCAGTGAGCTTAAAATTTTGAACACATGACCTGATGAGTGAATCTGTTAGTTTGTTTACTTGCTTAGGCCAGTTGAAAAATCACATATTTGATCTAATCACACAAGCACATTAGCACATAATTTGTGAGGAATGACATGAGGTTTAATGTGTGTGTTTTTGCATCTTGGATGAAATTGGATGACTTATTAGATGACGCTTGGCATATATATTAAAAAAAAAAAGTGAAATAAATGATCATTGATGGCTTTTCACTGAGTAACTGGACCTCTTGTTTCAAAGCACTGAGTGTTCACGTCAAAAGGTGAAAAATTTGGATTTGATCATTGTCATGGTTAGTTGGTTTTGTAGCCTTTTTGACTCGAGTTAGTAGGTCCTCAGGGGTGTCTCTACACCTAATGCCCTAAAACCACCTGGTTTGGGAGCTATTGACTTAACACTCGCTACAAGGGTCAATTAGAAAGCTCAAGAGAACCAACATTGCACAACCTGACCAAAAAAGAAAAAAAAAAAAAGAAAAAAAAGAAGAAGAAGAAATATGCCTTGTGTCATTCTAATAGGAATTTTAGTGAATTTTGAGATTTGGAGACATTTACATATTGGAAAGATTTGGAAGCCTCATAATTTTGTGCTAATTCACTTTACACTGTTTTCAAACTTGTGATATTTTAGCATGTCCTTTGTAAGTAATTGCACTTTAAGATTCCAATTTATTGTGAAGATGGAGTTCATCTTTTTAAGCTTGCTAATGAATAAAAATCATGATCTTGAAGTGATACTTTAATTTTTGGGGATGACATGAACTGTGCATGATGTTTGTGGGTAACATTTATGGAAAACCATCACGAGACTTCACTTGTCCCCTAGGGGTTTAAAAGGTTTGTTGCATACGCTAAATGCAATCGTACATCTCACGAAAGATGGATTTATCATTTATTTTTTGTTTTTCCATTCCTGCTTTTTGTTTTGTATTGCTAAGGGACTAGCAATATGTAAGTTTGGGGGTGTGATAAGCGCTAAAATATTCATATTTTCAGCCCTTATCTTACATGTTTTAATCCTTTGGTTGTAATTAATTAGGCCATTTTAATTCATTTTTGTGTTTTTGATGTTTTTACAGGCTTTTAGAAGAAAGTGAAGTAAAACTGGGTGATTTAGGCTCAAAAAGAGAATATGGGAAAATTGGAGCTCCCTAGTACTGCGATCAATCGCAGGGTACCTGTGATCGAGCGCAATACCAGAGAAGACATTGCACGAGCCAAGCCAGGAGCGATCGAGCGCAGGCAAAAGAAGGATCGATCGTAGTCATGCGATCGAGCGCACCCGTGCGCAGGAGGCATTCCAAGTGGCGGCTACAATGTCCCTATTTCCATATTAGGGTTTTTCAAACTCCAAATTGTAATAGGACTGAAACCCTGCGAAAATCCTAGGGTTTACTACTTTTCCAAGGACTTCTAAAACCTATAAATAGACTCCTAAACCTTTAGAATAGGTAGGCTTGGAGAAGGGAGAAGGAAAGGAGCTCTCAAGTCAAGTCTCGGGTTTATTCTTTCTTTTCTTTTCTTTTATTTTATGAAGATATTTAACATCAACTCTATGTATAGCTAATTTATTTAGTAGGGCTAGATTGAAGCCCTAGTTATGTTAAATTAATATTTCAATATTGGCGCCTTGTGATGATCATGTTGTGGTATTTAACTTGATTAATACCTGCTTGCATGAATTCCTCATATGTGTATGCCTGATCAACATGTGCATGTGGTATGGACTTGTTAGTTAGATCAATTTGGATGGCCGAGTCTTGGGTTTAACTTAAGTAACAAAAGAATCCACACCGCGATTCTTGGGTTAATCAACATGAGGAACCGGGAGTATACACCCATGCCCTAGGCCCTGTGTGTTTGTCGATTTCCATAGAACATATGCTTTTCTAAAGAACAATTTAGTATACACCATGCTAAATCCTTTAGGAAAGAAAAGAGTTAGAGTATACACCCATGCCTAATTCGTTGCTTAGGGAAATCAATAGCTTAAGGAGTTAGAGTTTAACCCTTAGGTTGGCAAACATTAAATATGCATAACTTGATCAAAGCATTGGCATATTGATATACTAGTTTAACATAATTAGTGGTGGATATCAAAGCCTTACCCTTTGTTATCATCACATCAACAATCAATCTTTAACTTGCTTTTGCTTAAGGAATCTATTTTTAAACATAAATTCAGTAATCCTCGTGAGAATGATCCTGTACTTGCACCCTATACTACCATGTTGACCTTGTGTACTTGCAGGTAAAACGTACAATTATTTACCTATTAATTTATGTATATTTTTGCACAACAGTAACATTTCTGGAAAACCCTCACGAGACTTTACTTGTCCACTAGGGAATTCCTAGGGGTTTTAAAGGCTTGTTGCATGTGCTAAATGCAATCGTACATCCCACGAAAGATGAATTTATCTATTGTTTTATGTTTTTCCATTCTTGTTTTTATTTTTATATTGCTAAGGGACTAGCAATATGTAAGTTTGAGGGTGTGATAAGTGCTAAAATATTCATATTTTCAGCCCTTAACTTGCATGTTTTAATCCTTTAGTTTTAGTTAATTAGGCCATTTTAATTCTAATTTGTGTTTTTCATGTTTTTACAGGCTTTTGGAAGAAAATGAAGTAAAACTGGGTGATTTGGGCATAAAGAGAGAAGATGGGAAAAGTTGGAACTCCCTGATACTGCGATCAATCGCAGGGTACCTGTGATCGAGCACAGCACCTGAGAGGACATCGCACAAAGCAAGCCAGGAACGATCGAGCGCATGCCAGAAGAAGGATCAATCGCAGACTTGCGATCGAGCGCACACGGGCTACGATCAAGCACACCCGTGCGCAGGAGACAAACCAAGGTGGTGGCTAAGATGTCCCTATTTCCATATTAGGGTTTTCCAACTCCCAATTGTAATAGGATTAAAACCCTACGAAATCCCTAGGGTTTACTACTTTTCTAAGGACTTCTAAAGCCTATAAATAGACTTTTAAGCCTTTAGAATAAAAAGAAAACGCTTGAGAAGGAGAAGAAGAGGAGCTCTTGAAGTTCAAGTCTCGGGTTTATTCTTTTCTTTTCTTTTATTAAGATGTTTAACATTAATTTTATGTGTAGCTAATTTATTTAGTAGGACTAGATTGAAGCCCTAGTTATGTTTAGTTAATATTTTAATATTGGCGCCTTTGTGATGGTTATGTTATGCTATTTAACTTGGTTAATTCCTGCTTTCATGAATTCCTCATATGTGTGTGCCTGATCAACATATGCATGTGGTATGGACTAGTTAATTAAATCAATTTGGATGATCGAGTCCTGGGTTTAATGTAAGTAACAAAAGAAATCCATACTGGGTTCTTGGGTTAATCAACATGGGGAACCGGGAGTAGACACCCATGCCCTAGGCCTCATGCGTTTGTCTATTTCCACAGATTCATGCTTTCTTAAAGAACAACTTAGTAGACACCCATACTAAATCCTTTAAGAAAGAAAATAATTAGAGTAAACACCCATGCCTAATTCGTTGCTTAGGGAAATCAATAACTTAAGGAGTAGACACCCATACCTTTAGGTTGGCAAACATTAAGTATGCATAACATGATCAAAGCATTGACATATTGTTATATTAGCTAGATATAATTAGTGGTGGATATCAAAGCCCTACCTTTTATTATCATCACTTTAACAATCAATCTTTGTTTTCACTGAAGGAATTTATTTTTAAAACATAAATTCAGCAATTCTCGTGGGAATGATCCTGTACTTGCACCATATACTACTATGTTGACCTTGTGCACTTGCAGGTAAAACGTACAATTATTCATCTATTCATGTAGGTAGATAATTTGCACAACATGTTACGCTGAAATAATCTTAAATAGCAGAAAATCTGAAATTTATGAATACAAAACAATACTTTTAAAAATACTATTCTTTACACAAAATATCCAAAATTGTGCCGAACAAGGCATTTATACAAATCCACTCCATTGTCTAAACTCTAGACAAACTTCACCAACCTAGAATCTTTGTACATCTCAAATATGAAGCTCTAATCACATCTACATAATTACCTTGACTTTCCATTCCTGCAAACACTACAAAAACTGTAAAGTAATGAGTTAATTGATTCACGATAATATAAATCATTATTGAAGCAATTATATCAAAAGGCCAGACATTTAATAAAATTACAAAGATCTGTATTATTGAATATCAATATCACTCTCAGTAAGTAAGAATACTTACAGTAGATTACATGAATGGATCATCAAAGGTAATTACTTGTTGAAACTCATTTTGCTTCGCACAGTCTCTTTCTTTTGATATCTCTCACGGTCTCCAAAAACTCCGGTTTGAAAAAATTCTATGGGGGTGGTCGAATCACCCCTGGAGGGTGGCCGGCCACCCCCAGATTGACCTTAAGGGTGGTTGAGCCACCTCCAAGGCCGGTCTGGAGGTGGCCGAACCACCCCCGGCCAAAAAGGGGGTGGCCGAAACCACCTCCATGGGCCTTGGGGGTAGGTCAAACTAGGGATGGCTGGCCACCCCGTGAGGGTGGTTCTATGGTTGGCCATCCCTAAACCATAGAAATTTTCAAACTGGAGGTGGTGATTTGGTCTTTTCCAAAATCTGAGGTATTAGTTTTGTCATGCTTTAAAACCTAAGGAGGAAAATTAAAAAACCTCAAAACCCAGGTACTAAAAAAGTTATTAACCCTTTATTTTTTATAGTTTTGTGGAGCTAATTTCTCAGGACACTTCACCACAAACCATTATTGCACTTATCGAAACACATCAAACACTTTCCTGGGTCTAAAACATGTCACACAAAACACATTACTACGCCAAATTCAAAACCAGTAAAAAAAAAAAAATACAACATAATAAACCATATACATTTAGAAAGATAATCACAATCATAAGGTTAAACTAAAAGTAAACAAATAAAAACACCAACACATATTGTCTCAAACTAACAGGTCATAAGCATCATAAAAACATCCCCAAAATTAAAAAGTAGTTTGTCATTTTTAACCCAAAATTCTCCCCCTTTTTGTAATAAGTGGTCAAAGGGAAAGCTTCATTCATCTTCATTCGAGGAGAGACTGCAGAGTATTTTCAATTCTGAACTCTTGAGACTTTATCTCATCAAGACTCTGTTTAATCCTAGCAAATTCTTGTTTGAGTTCATCTACTTGGGTTTTGACAAAAACCTTGTGCTCTTCAAGAAGCTTTTCCAACTCATGGAGAGATCTAGATCCACACGAGGTAGAATCAAAGGATGGGGAAGGGTTTATCCTTCTCAGATTTGGAGATTGTCACCCAGTCAAAGGCAGAAGGTTCACTTGCAACATCCTCATTCTGACGTCGAGGCACTGAGAAATGAGACAGTACTTTGCTGATCACCCCACCATAACCAAGACCTAGATTCAATGCCTTTACCTTACTGACGTATGCAATGCCGTCAATAATCACCGTGGCCAGATCGATTTTGTGATTCTTGAGTAAGGCATATAAGAACTAAGCACAGTCAATTGAAAGTGCCGAGTGTTGAATGAGAGGCATTAGATTGCTCATGATCATGATGGTGAGCATTCTCTTAGGGAGCTTGATGGACTTGACTGGAAATGCCTTCCATGAGCGAGGCCAAGGTACGAGACCAAACAGTTCACCAATTTCCTCACAGGAGGGAGCATCCTCAGGAGCGTAAGGAAATTGACTTCTGGAGATATGAGGAATTTTTAGAATCTTGGCCAAGGTCTTTGGATCAAGAGTAATTTCTCTTCCTCTAACAAATGTGGTGAGGGTTGAGGAGGAAGAACAGTGCTCTTGCACATTTGAGTAAAATTCTTGAACCATTTTAGGAAAAACAGCATGGTTGAAGCACCATGAACGGAAGCCATTTTCTGCTCTCAAAAACTCAAGGATGAAACAGAGCTCTTTGTTGTGAAAATTTTAATTTACTCGCAAGTGCATGAATCATTTGCAATAAAGGGTTGCAAGTTCGAGGTCGATCCTACAGGGAATTGTGTTTATGAAGACAAAATTTATATCTAAACTAATTAAATCTTAACCTAATTCCGAAAAAGATTTGAATTTTGAGCTTTGAAAATAAAACATAAACTAAATAAGATAAAATTATCCAAAAGATGAAGTACTAAGGTTATGGAATCTGCACTCATCAAATCCTATGTATATTCTACTATGCTTTAAAAAATAATTAAATCATTCAATGAATCCGTTCTTTACACAAATCACAAAAGATATCTCGTTTAAATTAAATAATCAGATGTATCCGTAAATCACAAAAGATATCCAATTTAAACCAAATCATCAAATTTATCCATAGAACGAAACACAATGAATATCCAATATTTTGATAAATAAAAACCCAAGCAATCAATTAAATGAAACTATCTCAAATCATCAAATGTATCTGTAAATCACAAGAGATATCCAAGAATCATTCCACTAATTGAATTTGAAGTAGAACAATTGAAATATTAAAACTCAATAAAATCGGATAATATTAACTTACATGAAAACAATGTTGCTCTTCATAGGTGAGGCTTCATCTTCAACCTTAGTTCAGAATTGGTTACATATGATTATGAAAAATAAAACCAACCTAAAGAAAAACTTAGCTAAAGAGAGAACTGGTGTGAAAATTTCGTTCTTGGTCTCCAGCCTACTTTCTTGAGGCTTAACAGTCTATTTATAGGGGTTTCTAGGATTTTTAACCCTAAAAACAGTGGCTAGGTCTTGAAGCTACGGAAATTGCAACATTGACGTGTCCGTTCGGACAGGCTTTTTCACCGTTCGGATGGGTACTTCACCCGAGTGCGCTCGATCCCCTAAATGGTGCACTTGAGTGCAAGTCCGTTTGGACGGAGACTTCACCATTCGGCCAGGGATTTCACCGCTCGGACAGCCTGCGAATGAAGGTTCTTTTGACCTAGTAAACATCATAATTAGCAAACTCTCATGAAACATTACTTTGTAGATCTTTGAGTTAGCTTTCCAATGCCGTAAACTCGCTCCAATTCGAGTTTCGAAACTTTAGATATGGTCTTTTTAGTATGACTCATTAGGTGCGAATCATCGCTCAATCCAAATTTGCTGCTAATGCTCTCCGAAGTGTCTTAAGCCCCAGAATTAATGGAATTAGTTGCATTTTTCCTTCGAAACCTGAAAATTATAAAACAAAACAACATCAAGCAAATAACAATGCTAAGGAATTAACATATGCAAATTAAGGGGCTCAAATATGCAACATTTGGCATTCATCACTCTTTTGAAGAAAAATCCTCCATGATGATAGGACGTTCCACAATAACCTTCTGTCCTGAAAACGTTTTTGACAGAAAATGAACTTGATCAGAACTTGTCTGAAACCTCCATGCAAAACCATCTTCTCCATCAGTAATAGCTGTTTTTGATAGGGGAGGAGTAGGACTAATGGCCACTCAAGCCTTTTTAACCGTTTGAACAATCATATCTGGTTGTCATGATGCATCCCTTTCAGCTCTCGTAAGTGACTTTCTTTTTAGAAGAAGACATATCTGTAAACAAACAAGTGATACTTCAAGAATCTCTTTTTCCTCCCAATCGAACACTCAAGACAGAATTTAAAGATCACAGTCCTCAGGGAAGTAGGAAATGTCAAGACAATAAGAAACAAGATTCCTCCTCAGAACAGAGGATCCTAAACAGACAAAAACAAAAACTCAATTTGTTACACAAAACAAAACTAGGATTCAAGATCCAGCCCTTTAAACAAAAGATTCAAGAAAAACACAAAACAAAACTAGGATTCAAGATCCAGCCCTTTAAACAAAAGATTCAAGAAAAACACAACCCAATCCAAGGGAACAAGTAAAAAGATGACATAGGACTCAAAAGGAGTTCTAAATATCAAGAAATAGACGATTCCCACAACAAGAGAGCTCAGAAACCCAGATTAACGAAGGAAAATGATATTCATGAAACTCATCAGTTAATCAAGTGACTACATCCTCAAAATACAAATGCAGAAAAAGACAACAAGAGAAACCATCGATTTCGAACCCCATAGAAAAACCCCAACCCACACACAATGAAACTGCAAGTAAGAAGAAAATGAAAATATACCTTTGAAGTTGTACCAAGTGATGAGATATAGCCGAGAAAGGAAATGACGAAGTAGACTTTTGATCATAAGAAAAGAGGAAAAGCGAAACAAAATGAGTAATAGAGAAAGGACTCCGTAAAAAGTAGATCTAGTTTCTGTTATAACCGGGGTGTACTCCGTTAAGACGGGAAGGCAGAAAGTGATTTGACAGTTGAATTCTTGTCTTAACGAAGTATTTCTCCCGTTATGACAGACAGAGTACCTTATCATGTCATGATGTGGAATGATCTTGTTAAGACGGAACACACACACCAATTCCTGTTAAGATGAGATATCCTCCGTTAAGACGGCCTACTCAAGCTTCTTTGTTAAAAAAAACTTTGAGGGCACATCCCTCAAAAACAACTTCTCAAAAGATAAACAATAGGTTCAGTAGTCAATTAACCCTCTGATCACATAAGTTGCAACAGACACATTCATAGATTCAATTCTCACAATAAGAAATTTGGAAAGTCAATCCAGTTAAGGCATAAACAGTGAAGTGAGTGATTATTTCAAAAACAGAGGATATGCAATTCAAACCTCATGTGTCAAGATGTTATGCAGGGAATTGTCACTTTATACAGAAGTTAAACCCTTCTTCCCTGATTCTTGAGCACACACCCATTTCTCCCCAATTGTCCAAGTCATTTATTCGAAACGGTATCAATCCCTTAGGTGTTTCACCTTTTACTGCAATGCATAGACCCCGGCTTTTTCTATAAGGATCAAGAAGTAAGACATCTTTTGTAGTATCTAGTAGATTCGCCATGTTTGTATGATCATAAGATTTGCCATCTCACTCAGCTGAAAGGGAGTCACTAAAACCTTGAATGGTAGCAGGAAATGCCATGCAGACAACTTTCTTCCCTTTTTGATCATCAGAGTCATTTGACTCAGATTCATCACTCAAGGATGCATTCAAGGCATTTGTTCTAGCATTCTTCAGGTTCCCACAATCAGTCCTAATGTGACCAAATCCTTGACTCTCATAGCATTGAGGAAACTTAGTTTTCTTGTCTTGGTGGGATTTATCTCTTAGACCCTCTTGAGATTCTCCTTTGTCAGGCCACTTCGAAGATCTTATTCTAGTTTGTTTATTATTCTTCAAATATTTTTGGAAATTTCTAGTAAGCATGGCTATAGGTTTTGAGTCAGATGACTCATCATCACTTGATTTTTCATGAACCATTTCCTTTTCCATCTTGGTGGTTTTTATTGCTATGCTTTTGGCTTTGGGAGAGAATCTCCTGCTCTCATAGGTGATGAGAGAACCTACCAATTCATCAACATCCAATGATTCCACATCCTTACTTTCCTCAACAACAGTAATTTTAGGATCAAAATGAGAAGGTAGTGATCGAAGAATTTTTTTCAATCACTTTAACTTCAGACACTTTCTCACAAAGCCCTCTCATGGAGTTCATAATCTCACTTAATTTGGTGTAGAATTCACCAAATGTTTCATCTTCCTTCATGTTCACGGTCTCAAATCGAGAGGTCAATATTTGAAGTTTGGCCTTCCTCACTCCTTTTGATCCTTCATGGGTCTTCTCAAGAATATCCCATGCCTCTTTCGAGGTCTCACAAAGAGTAATCCGTCAAAACTCATCTGACAACATGCAGTTGAAAATGCAACTTAACCCATGATTATTCCAGTTGCTCTTCATCGTGTCTCCGTTACTCCATTTGTCAAAATCACCATCCGGCCAATCAAATTCCTTTTCGACCGTGAGCCATATATTGTCATTTAGCCATTTCAAGTATGCTTTCATACGAACCTTCCAATGAGCATAATTATTCCCATTGAAGATGGGAGGAGCATTAGAAAAAAGGAGTATTTGGCTCCATAACGACGAGGTCAATGAACACGCTCTGGACGTGAGTCTAAACTAAGTGAACCCGCTCCGATACCAATTGAAATTTTACTAGGATCATGTTCTACCTCTAGCAACCAATTTCAAAATAAGAGACTAAGCCATATAATCAAATACAAAAGATGCACAGTGGAAATAAATATATTTTAAGTCCTTGGGTCAATGCGCCAAAATTAAATTCTCCTTGAGTTTTTTTTTTTTTTTTTTTTTTTCGAAAATTTACTCACTGGGTCAATCAAAATGCCAAGAAAATCCCTACCATCAAAATTTTTTAACTACTGTTAGATTGGTTAAAACGCACCATTTTGCCATGTCATCATAATAAGTTTTTATTAATTTAATTTAAAATTTTTTTAAAAAGAATTGAAAGGGTGGCCAGAAGCCACTCCTAACCACCCCCAACCATTATGGGGTGGCCGGAAGCCACCCCAGGCGTGGTTTGCCCACCCTTTGAATGGCTTCTGGCCACCCCAAACCACCTAGGGGTGGCTCGCGGCCACCCTATCAGTTGTTTGGGGCGGCCTGCAACCTAAAGGGTGGCCTGCAGGCCACCCCTAAGCCCTAGGGGTGACTCACGGCCACCCTATGGGTGGTTGCGAGCCACGCTTAGGGTTTAGGCCACCCCAAACCACCCATGGCGTGGCTCTCGGCCGCCCCATCGATGCTTTGGGGTGGCTGCAAGCCATCCATGTGGTTTAGGGGTGGCCTACGGGTCACCCAAAACCACCTATGGGGTGGCTTGCGGCCACCCCTTGCAAGCCACCCCAAACCACCCAAAGGGTGGCTACGAGCCACCCCTAGGGTTTAGGGGTGGCCCACAAACCACCCATGGGGTGGCTCATAAGCCACCCTTAGGTGGTTTGGGGTGGCCTGCGAACCATCTAGGGGTGGCCAGGGGTGGGTCAAATTTTTTTAATTAATTAATTAATTTTTATTTTTAGAATTAATTTTTAAATTAAATTAATAAAAAAGTAATATGTTGACGTGGTAAAACAGTGCGTTTCAACCAATCTAACGCCAGTTAAAAAATTTTGACTATAGAGATTTTCTTGGCATTTCGATTGACCCATAGAGTAAATTTTCGAAAAAGAAGAAAACTTAGGGAGATAAAAATTTTGGTGCGTTAACTCAAGGACTTATGATATATTTACCCTAAATAGAACAACACAACCATAACACAAGATTTGTTTACGAAGTGGAAAACCCTTGAGCACCTCAAGGTAAAAACCACTCTGAGTAGCCAAGCCCAAGAAATCACTAAATAAAGATTCATAGTTACAAAATAGACGATACTCACTCACTTGAGGACCTCTAAACTTAGTAAGAATAACAAGCTTTTTAGCTTGTCTCCATCGTGACTATCTTCAAGCAGTGACTTTCCTTACCGATCATTCGGTAGACTTCCTTCACCGAGCATCCAAGTAGCAATCTTTAAGTAGACGAACGAACAAGGAAACACGCCAATCAAGAGAAAAGAGCCGCTCCAAGCTATAACACGTCTCCTCTTGAATAAAACGACACCACTGAGACACAGCTCCCATGGAGAAAAATCGAGACTTCAGTGAAGGAGCTCAAAAAAATATTTCCAAAGTCTGAAGAATGAACAATGACAGAAATCCTTTTATAATGAAACATTTTTGTCGTCACGTCTTAACAGGACACTTTCTCTGTATGATGTAAAGGCGGTCCCGTCCTGACGTGAAGAACAAATGCCTCCTCTCCGTTACTTTCCTTGTCTTAATGCAGCCTTTGACAAGAAAACAGCAGCTTCGGCTATGGTCTCGTTACATGTCTTGTTCTAACGGGGTTCCTAACGAGAAAAGAGTAGCTTCAACTTCACTCCCGTCACATCCTCATTCTGACGCAGTTCATGACGAGGAAACAGTAACTCCCATTACATGTTCTGTCTTGACGCAGCTTCTGACGAGAAAACAGTAACTCCCCATTACATGCCTCGTCCTGATGGCACTCCTGACGGAAACCAGTAACTCCCCGTTACATGTCTCGTTTTAACGGGCCTTCTGACGGGAAAAACAGAGACTTCTTCAACCATGCTATGAGAACCTAAACACTATTACCAAAAGTTTTAAACACTCAAACAAAGATAGCAACAACAAGAACATTACAAGATAAGTCATTGAATTAGGCCAACCTAGAACCTAACAATATGCTCATAAGAATGGTTAGAAAACTGTCCAGTGTTAGGACAATATCTAACATGGTGATAAGAACTATAGCAATATGAACATGGTACATGGGGTGTTGAAATGCCTCCCCACATGAACTAAACTAACAAAAATAAAATAAAAGAAAATAACAAAAGAAAAAAAAAATGAAAAAAAAAAATCACAAACACAGGTGTGTTGGAAATTCAGAGCTCGAATCAAGCACTGTGCCGTAGGTGTGCTCGATCACACATGAGGGTGCGCTTGAGCGCACTGCCGACAGATGTTGGGGGGTAGGGTTGATGCGCTCGCGTGCAACTTGTTGGAGTCTGGTAGGGTGCGTAGGTGTGCTTGATCGCACTAAATGGTGCGCTCGAGCGCACTGTTGATGTTGGGCTTGAGCACTAGCTGGCTGGGCAGGAGCGCAAGGGTGCTAGAAGGGCAGCAGAGCTACGGACCTGGAACAGAAAAAATCCAAAAAACACCAAAACGAAAAATATAAAGAAACATAAAATAAAATAATAATAAAAAAAGGAAAACAGGAAATAATTAAGCAAAATTTAATCTTTAAAACTTAATAACGTAACTGTTTGCAGGCCTCACGACGGCGCCAAAAATTGATGGTCTTTTTGTGTCCAAAAATATCAATAATAAAAATAACCACTCGCAATAGAACGAATTCTTGTGAGATAGGACTATATAGAGGGTGTTGAACCTCAAGGACTGCGTGGGTGTTATTATCAAGCTTTTCAAGATTAAATATAACTCAATTTAAAAGATGATTGATTTGTTTTGTTTTTAAACTAAATGCATAAAAGTAAAAGTAAAGATAAATAGTATTAGAGATAGAATAGGGGGTTGATTTCACCACTAACCACATAACAATGGTCAATCATAAATTAATAAGGAAAATTCATAATTTCACCACTAACCACATAACAATGGTCAATCATAAATTAATAAGGAAAATTCATATTATGCATGATATAGGGCTCGTCTCGCTCGAGTAGTCAAGAAAATACCATCATTAAGAAATAAGTATAATCCATCTTCGGTTGGCACAAACCGTCTACCTAATTACTAAGATGCGGTACGATCCATCTTCCCTAAGTATGGATGATCTAATTCATTAATAGGCTACACACAATCAAGGGAATAGTATAACCCATTTTCGATTGGCACGAACTATCTACTTAAATTACACTAAGGTAGGGTGTAGTACAATCCATCTCCCTAGGCATGGCCTATCTAACTCTCTTGATCATGCGTCAGTTAAAACCGTCGTATAACAATCATTCATATAATCACATAAAATATGAAAGATTGAGTTCAATCAATATAAAAGACTTTATAAGACAATAAGAATTTCATAATGATTGAATATAAACATTAAGACCAATTTTCACAATTATACAACCATCACTTATATAGAAAAACCTAAATTAAAATACAATTAAACCATGGTTACTTGGAAAGGGCTACACCAATGCCCTATTACAAATTAGTTGCTCATCCTGGTGTTGAGATGGTCTCCTGTCATGCTCCTCTTCTTTTCAACTCTCCAAGCCTCCAAGAAGATATTTTCTCTCTAAACCTAAGCACACATCTCTTCAAGGCTTAGAGGCCTATTTATAGGAAGTAAAACAAACCCTAGAAGCCCTAAGAATCCTAGAAAAATCGTAATTCAATCTCCCAATCGGATTAGGAGACCTAAAAAAGCTTTCCATATCAATTTCAACATTTTCTGGACTTTTCAGCACAAGTGTGCTTGAGCCCATCTATGTACGTAGGCGGGGGTGCGCTCGAACCCACATGTGACGCACTTGTGGTGCGCTCAAGCACTCCTATGCACATTGGCTGATTTGCGCTCTTATCTTGCGGGACGATTTTGGCATAGCAAACGTCTGAATGAGGAAATTTGTATTTCACAATGAATAGTAGTATTTTGAGTAGTTTTTCACTCCCTTTAGGTTCACCTCAATCCAATAGTCGAGCAAAAAGTTATGGTAAAAATACTGAGACGTGTGCTAGGTCTTCTCTAAGTGTTCTTTAAGTTCAAAATCAATTGTATTTCTTGTGTCTTTATTAGAAACCTGAAAACACTAAAACAACACAAAATCAAACAAATAACAATGCTAAGGAATTAACATATGTGAGTCAAGGAGCTTGAATGTGCAACATTCGGCTCTTATCTCATGGGATGCCGATCATCTCCCATTGCCTACAACCACATAACTTACTTCTCTAGTCCACCACAAACTGTTTCCTAGTAGGACAAGTAACCTCAAACATTGCCTCCCCAGCATATAATGCAACACAATCTGATGCCTCTAGCCTAATTCCTCCATTTTCTTGACCATCTTAGGACATAACTTTCCAGCCCTGGTACCTCGTCATTAGTTTTTTCCTTATTATCTTAAGCATTGTTAATATGGGTTTGTCACGAGGTTTAAAAATGTAGGAATTGAAACTCTCACAAATGTTGTTAACAAGAAGGTCACACTTAGAATACTTAAAGTTGACATGGTATTTTGCTTGCATGTGTACATTGTCTATAAGTTTAATCCCATATCACCATAATGACATGTCTATGGCCGGTACTGGATCACTTGACTCATATAGTTTATAGATAGCATGGGAAACCATAGTTAAGGACAAATACATGAAGGTGTGGGCTATCGGCCTGGTGGCCTTCTCCTGAATGTACACCCATGATGACAGTCTGGACAGTAAGGCCATTACATTTCGACAAAAGACCCACACCCAAGTTCCATAGCTTTGGGCCCGCTATCCTGATCATGATTTTCCTATCCCTGGGGGAAAGGCCCTTCCCTTTTTGGCTGGTTGTGGGTGAGGACAGATTCAAACCCTCGACACTATAGTTCGTAGTCACGTGGTCTAATCCTCTGAGCTACCCAACACTGTCTCCATTGGATTTGTTCCCTGGAGTACGCTTAAAAAAAAAAAAAAGCTTTCTTCTTCCCAATCATTTTGAGTTAAAAAGATGTGAAAGCGCCTCTCTCTCTCTATAAGTATAAGAATGAAATGTTCCGAGGAGTGAAGTAGGAGAGAAGGAGGTTCATAATTGAGGTTTTGAATAAGATGACCTTTTCATTTTTTTTTTTTTCCTTTTTCATATTGAAAAGTAGTAAGAATGAGAGGTTTTAAGCTTTTTATTTTTATCATCCTAGAGTCAAGCTTTTTATTTTTCCACGGTCATGGTCCTCCGATCAGGGAAGATCCCCATCGTAGACTTGGGTCTCCCTTCTGAGGACATGATGAGTCTATAGGATCATTCAGGACAAGCCAACGTACTCATGGTTTAAGAAATGCAATAGTGGCCCAAGAGGTAAACTTGTTCCATACGAAAATAAAGTTCATGAAAAACAAAAGGAAATCTTTGATTAATTTGTAAGCCTAAATTGATTTGCAAGTCTCAAATGATTTATAGTTATGCTTACACTTCATTGATTGCAATTTCCAAAGAATTGTTTTGCATGAATTATTATGACTAGTAATACATAAATTCTTCAAGTAAATGTCTTCTAACATATGATTTACTGAGTTATAGAACTCATCCCTTTCACCTATAAATCTTTTTACAGGCCCTTGAGATTTTGCTCTAGATGCAGTGTATTTGTAACTGGTGCTTATAGTTTAGTATGATGTATAATTTTAAAAAGTTGTACTCTCAAATTTAAGCACAGTTACTTTAAATTTATAGCTTCTTATGTTGTTAGATTATGATCTGTATGTATTATGTCTTGAGGATTAAAATTGAAAGAATACGAGGATCGTGTTCTACCTCTAATCAACAAATAAACATTATGGAACTAAGCCATGTGATAAAATAAAGCATGCACATAGAAAAAAAAAAAAAAAAAAAAACACCAAAAACACAACACAAAGTTTGTTTACGAAGTGGAAAACTCTTTGAACCAATCAAAGGTTAAAAACAATTCCGGGGCAGCCAAACCCGAGAAATCACTATATAAAGATTCAGAGTTACAGACTAGACGATACTCATAACCCTGGAGGACCTCTAGACTTTGTAAGAACAATAAGCTCCTAGCTTGTCACCATCCAGGCCATCTTCATGGAGTGCATCACAAACCATTCAGTAGACTTATTTCACCAAGTGACCAAACAACAATATTTTTGTACTAGAACGAAAACGAACAACAATCAATCAAGATCAAAGGATAGTCCGAAGTTTTATCACGTCCTCTCTTGAACAAACAACTCCCAAGATGCAAAGTTCGAAGAGAACTTTTGAGACTTGCACAGAGAAAATTCTCCCAAAAAGTTTGCAGTGAACAATGATAGAAAAATCAAGGAAGACATTTTACTCTTCATGTTCTAATGAGACTCATTTCTCGTTAAGACAAGATGAACAAATCTTCACAGATTTTCAAATCTGGAAAATCCACGTCTTAACTAGAAAGGAGCGCCGTCATGATGGGAAAAACAAGTGTCTCATCCCCATCACATGTCTCGTCATGACGCTCCATTTGACGAGAAAACAAGGAGTCCAACATTGTTCCAATTACATGCCTATTTTGACGTGACTTTTGACGAGAAAATAATAGCCTCCCGTTACATCCCCATCCTGATGCACATTCTAACGAGGAAACAGTAACCTCCTATTATATGCCCATCCTGACGCAACTTCTGACAAGGAAACAGTAACTTTCAAGTTCAGTCCCGTTACATGCCCGTCCTGGCGGGGTTCATGACAATAAAACAGAGAGCACTTTGTTAAGTGCCGTCTCGAGCTCGTCCTGACTAGGGTTTTGGTGAGAAAACAGGGAACACTTTCAAAACCCCTAAAAACCTAACTCCTACTTCACAAAGTTTTAAAAATAGAATAATTACAAAGTATTTCATTAAATTAGGCCAAACTAAAACCTAACAAAAACCTCAGACACTTTTGAGTTAGGAATGTATTGTGGCATTTATTATAGTTTAAGATCATATGGATCCAATGTTTAATGTAGTAGCGTTATTATTTATGATGTTCAAAGTGTTGGTACATCTAAAATGGGGAGTTTATGAGTTTAAGAATAATGCTTATAATGCTCTTGGTGTTAATATGCTTTTGAGTGATCATATGGTACAAAATTGATAATAATAATAAAAATCTATTATAATTTCTCTCAATCACTCTTACCTCTAGATCTAGGGGCTTTTCATTATTGGTGACCCAGTACGTAAAATATCTAATTTTTTGAAGTTTGGAGAGTAAAATATGCTCTGCCAACTTTTCTGTTAGCGAAATGAAATCTACCCTTTCTAACCATGTACCCCAGCCCCCAGGTGCTAAATCTTAGTTTGGACAAAATATCATTTTAAAAGGAGACTCCTGGAGCATCACGCCCAAAATCTCCACGCTTTCGTGCATTGGTGCTCTGTTTGTTTCTTAAGTTTACATTATTAGAAAAATAAATAAATAAATTATGCAACAAGGGGAGGAAATAATTGAAGCTTTTACTTTGGTTTCTTTCAACCACATACAACAGGGTCTACATCTGAACACATCGTGCCCTGCAACTTCTATATTCTAATACCCAAATTTTGAAGATATTGCATAATTACAACAATTCAAGCAATCCTCCCTGATTTTCCATGCCCTTTATCTGGAATCTGGAAAATAGAAGCTTCACTCAACAAAAACATCTACCAAAATCATATACGTTTGGCGGAAATTCAAGACCAAAAAACAAAAACAGAATATCCTTTTGATATGCCTGCCAATCTAAATTATACTATATCACCCCATCTTGGGCAACTGAAATCATATTATTCCATACAACTAGCATGGCTCCAAAGTCAACAGCAGCGAGTATTTTGCTTATGGATGCCAATGATGTTGATGTAGCAGTTAGAGCTGCTAAATGAGTTAGCATTGGAAGAAAGGCCAATGATGTGCCTGTGGTCATTGAATAACACAAATCAATGCAAACAATCAAATTTACTAAATAATTCAGAAAAGGGAAAAATGATAACCGTTCAAATTTGTTTTAGAACATATGGAAGAAACGATCGAAGAAACTTACGTCTTCTGTTATGAACCAAATCCTACAAAAAGCACTGAATGTTGAGTTCAAAATAGGAGCAAGGATCCGGAATGTCAAATTTGCTCAAGACCTGAAGCCACATAACATATTATCAAATAAGTTGATTGTCCATCTAAAGATGTCCCAAACTTGACTTGATACAACACATGCATGAAATCTTTAATTCAAGTAGCACAAGATAATGTCCTGATGCAAATGTAAAAACATGCAATGCATCGTACAACACGACTTGCATGCCTGCAAAGAGAAATATTACAAATTTTAAAGGAAAGAAGTGGGTGAGAGGGCAAGGCTAAGGGTGTTCAGAAGACCGATTGAACTGAATAAATTGACCGAACAAAACTGAATTGTCAGTTTCAGTTTGTGTACATCATAGATCACTTCCGTCCCCAGTTGAGTAAAATGAAAAACCAATGAGATAGGTTCAGCGTACAGTTTATACGCTTACAAGACTAAAGACAATAGAATTGAATCCCCCTGTATAGTAGATAGAAAAGTTCATAGGTTGCAATGCTATATGTCAGATTTATATATAACAAAGCACATGCACCCACAAATCTAACCAACATAAATCCAAGTTCCCCCATTACATAACTAAATTGGGAAAAATTCTTCAAATCTTAAGAGTTCATCAGGAAACAAAACTGACTAAAACCAATTTGAAACTTCTTCAAATCAATTAATTTGGTTTCTAGGGTATTTGTCCGTTTCAGTTGGGAAATTTTTCAAACTGATTACATTGGTTCTGTTTAAAATTTCTCCATAAAGCCAGTTGAAACTGATCATGCAGACTGCTTGGGTGGGGGGAACCAAAAGAGATGATTATAACCTTCATAGATATATTGAGGACATATTGCCAATAAAGTCATACATCACGCAGCTACTGCTGAACTAATGTCAAAGGTAATATTCAAGCAGAACATTCACCCGCACAGGCAAGTCCACTGTGGAAATGGGTGCAATAAGTTTTACCAGACACAAAGCAATCGAACTGTACATGATCACATGGCAATCACATTTCAATAAATTCATGTGAGAAGGGGCAAACACTTTATCATGAAACTACAATACAGTGCACGTGTTCAAGATTTAACAAACCAAGAGCACATCCACAACTCTCAAAGCATGCTCTTAAGCTACTAGTCAAGGCAGAATTACATAGCAATTAAAACATATTATATAATCCTTGAAACGAGTATTTAAGGAATAATAATTACCTCAGGGTGCACAATTCCAGAAGTTCCTACTTGCTTCCCTTTGTAAACGATGCTAGCTTGTGTGCCCCGAAGAAACTCAGGTTCCTTCAAGAGATATCAAGACAGAGGTATGTCATCACCAAGTACTAATACATAGCAAATAAACTGCAGTGGGCAGGAGGGGAAGAGAAATCCTTACATTTGAAGGCTTTAGATAGTATGTTGTAATGTCATCAGGTGGAACAAGCCCAATCACTTGCATGATTCTTTCCACCAGGCCATGAATTATCTGCAAATCATAAGATGAAAGGTAAGAAGATGGAACCAAGTAACACATGAATGATCATTTTCCTTTTTTCAAGAGAATTTTTTGATAAATATTCTGTTTTTTTTTTTTTTTTTTTTGGCATAAGCCAACAGTCCTTGGATCAAATGACATTTCCTCATCCCATAAGTAATAGGTCCCATGTTTAATTCTGTGTAACTTGTGTTTATCCATCCAAAAGACTGTTGAATAATGTAAAATGTTTTTAAAAAGAGGAGAAACCTCATGTGTACATCCTTTATAAATAAAATTCCCCCATATAATTAGAGAACTAGGTTTAAATATCTACAGAATCTACAAAAGGCAAAAAAGAAGAAGAAAAAAGATGAAGCATTGATAGACGCAATAGACTACTCATATAAGGATGGCCGGAATAAAGATTTAAAACTTAAAAGTAGGCATCTTGGCACAATTGAAAGAGCAATTATTCCTCTTGGCTGCGTCTATATAAGCCAAAGAGGGTCAATTTTCCAAATGCAACTGCTTTCATTCTGCCCAAACAATCCTCTTTAACTAGTACGCATAGACCACTTTTTGAGGCATATTAGGCCCAAAGTAAAGAAGCAACAGGTGATCGAGAAGCTCGCCACCACACTCGCATGCGACACCAAGTCACCAAAATAACATTGCTTTTGATTCTATCATCCATATAGCGAAAATCCTCACTAAAGCAACTATCCTTTTTTTTTTTTCCCCTATTCAACGCAATTATCTTGTTGAATATACATGTGAGTCTAAAAAAGTTGAGTCTCACATTGGAAAGATATTATAAGTGTGAATAGTTAATATATCATAATTAGAGTCAAACTCATTACTTAAGCTTTTAGATTAAGTTGTGTCCTAACATGCTATAATTATAGTCTCCCTAGAAGACTCATTAAGGTATTAATTTTTTTAAATTAACACTTATCCTAAAAGCTTAAACTGATAGAAAGAGGTAAATTTAATTACTTAATCATTACCTTAACACTCTTCCTCACGAGTGTGCTCAAACTCCTTTTTAATAGGTGAGACCCAACACGTGAAATATTTAATTTAAATGGAGGGTGATTTGACGGAATCAGGGTTCGAACTTAGGACCTCTGCTTTGATACCATGTTAAATTACCAATTGTCTTAAAAACTTAAACTGATAGGAAGAGGTAAATTTAATTACTTAGAGCATCTCCAACAAGGTCTTTTAGTTTAGCTACTCAAAATACAACTTTTTCATTTTAACTACTAGTTTTTCATTATGCGCTCTAGCAGAACATCTATTTTAACCGTTTCTTCTAATTAAATATCATTTTTCAATATTATTTTATTATTTTTTTTATCTTTCCATTTTCTTCCCCATCTCTCTCACCCACATAGCAAAATTCCTCTTCTCTTCCTCTTCTCTCTGAAACGCCAGTAATTGCTCTTGCGATGATCTTTTTAAGAAATCCACTTTCACCAAGAAGTCTCTCCCTCTTTGGAGCTTTCGTTCGTGGGTTTTTGTTGTTTGTGAGTTTTGGGTTATTCTTTGCATAGAATGGGTTCCAATTTCGTAGATTTTTTCATTTTCTTTGATCCTATACTACTCCCTGAAAGAATGGGTTTTGATTTTGCAGAATAATCTTCGATTTTTCCAAGTATCTGCACGAATGGGTTTCGACTTCCTCGATTTTTCCATGTTCGTCGATTTTGTACAGGAATGGGTTTTGATTTTGCAGCGCACACTTGGTACCGGAATGGATTTCATCACTGCAGCAATGGTTTTTGTCTGATCATGGACAAATAGAATCCCAAATACAAGGAAGTGGATTTCTTTGAGATTTTCTAGTACTTTCGGTAGGATTTTGCGGGTGATCATGGAGAAATATAAGAACTTTAGGGGAGAGAACCAGTGAAAGAAGGAAAAGAAGGGGAGAGAAAGAATAATAAAATAAGAAAAAGAGATGTTTGGGAATCATAAAATATTGCTAACAGGTGCTACAATAAACTTTCAAATATGAAAGTTCACTGTAGCACATGTAGAGAAAATTGCTACTTTACATGTGCCGCTGGAGGAAGGAAAATTCTAAATTTAACTAAAAAGCTAAGTTAGAAGGGCTGTTGGAGATGCTCTTAATCATTACTTTAACAAATCTCCCTAACATGTGGCATCAAAACCGATGGTGGTATGCACACAAGTGGTCCCGAAGACAACCCATTAGATTAATAAAGCTTTTGTTCAAGGGAATAGCAATGTGGTGGACTCACATGAGAGAGAGAATGTTGAACATACAAGTTTGTAAAAAGATTAAGTCCAACATTGGTAAAATATCACAAGTGTGAGTGGTTGATAGAGCACAATTAGATCCAAACCGATAAGCTTTCGTTTTTGGGTTGAGTGGTGTCCCAACATGCTATATAGTCTTTCCAGATGACTCCGCCAGCTGTTAATCTTCCTAACATATCCAAACATAAAAGTAGCTTTCCTAGAGATTTTGATACCCCAAAAACTCCTTTTAAGGGAATTGATTATCTTAGGAACTTTTTAATGCCTCATAACCAAAAACTTAAAAAAAAAAATAAATAAATAAAAAAATAAATTTGAATAAGTAATCGAGATATTATTAAAAGTGTAAGATGCTCCTAGGTACACAGAAAGTATAGAAGAGAAGCTATCTAGCTAGTAAAGGCAAAAAAAGAAAAAAAGAAAAATCCATAATAACTAATCACCAAAGAAAAAACAAAATCAGTTGTCCAAAAATACAATGTAACACCTTGATTCCATATTGGGAAGACGAGGAGGAGCCCACAAAAAGTTGGTGGTTTACAAAGATCCCCATGAGTGCTAAGTCTTGCATCACCTAGTTACTATGAGAAACTTGGCTTTATAAAGAATTGTAGAGAAGCTCCAAATTAACTAGTCATTTTAGGGTGACAGAGCAAATATGGCTACCACTCTTTCCTAAGTTATTATAAATGATATCAGAGCCATTTAGTAACTCCAGGCCATGTGGAACACTGCATGGCCATGATTTGATAATAATTCAATGAGTTCCGTTTTACAAAATAGACAAGCCTATTTATAGAAGAGAAATATTTGTAGAGAAAGTAAACCTACTTCTAGTAGAGAAAGTAAATCTAATCTTAGTAGAGAAAGTAAATCTAATCCTAGTAGGAAAGTAAACATAATCCTAATAACAATAGTAAACCTAATTCTAATAAGGAAAGGAAAATAATTAAAGTAAATCTAACCCTATTAAGGAAAGGAAATAAAGTCCTAATATAAAATTGACAATCAGCGGGAATCGTGACAGTCTTTTCTTTTGTATTTCCATTGTCTGAAAGCAAGTAAAATTCTGATCAGCGGCGCTGCTCCAATATTATTTTTGATATTTTCCGACATCTCCAAATTAACAGCCTCAACATCATTTTCACCATAATTAATATTCTCTTCATAGACAGAGTGCCTATTTGTAAATTTATGAATACGGTTACGGACATGTCGACTATGGCTTACGTGATTGTCAAGGAATCTGTCAACATAAGGATAGTGAACGGGTTTGACTCGGATCCCATAGTCATCTTTAGCATCATTGTCCCTATGATTCCAATGGGAACCCATATGCATGCGTTCCAACATCTCCCGCATCTGGCGCATCTCCTATTGCATAGCGTGCATAGTCTGCTTGAACTCTTCGAATTTGGTTCTCCAAGGAGTCTCTGATCGCTTAATGTATTGCTGGTAGTCGGATCTCGAAACAACTTCTCTCTCACGAACGGCATCATTATAGACGTCGTTGTAGTATAAGTTGGCCATCGAATCCGGATAATGCCGGGTTCGGATACCCCATGAATTTGGCTCTTGAAAGAGTCCCTCCCCTACAAGCGGCGTTGTTGGAGAAGTTTGTCACCGTTGCACTGATTGGCTATGATCAGGATAAAGCCTGCTCTGATACCAACTAACGTAGCAGAAGACTAAGGTAACTAATCAAAGAGCAGCGTCTTTGATTCTGCAAGGAGAAGCATCTTCGTCTTCTACCCAAAAAGATAAAAACAAGCCCCCAGGCTAAAAGAAAGATAAAACTCCGCAGAATATTTGAGAAATAATTCTCTGATTTGATAATAATTTAATGAGTTCCGTTTTACAAAATAAGCAAGCCTATTTATAGAAGAGAAGTACTTGTAGAGAAAGTAAACCTACTTCTAGTAGAGAAAGTAAATCTAATCCTAGTAAGAAAGTAAACATAATCCTAATAACAATAGTAAACCTAATCCTAATAAGGAAAGGAAAATAATTAAAGCAAATCTAATCCTATCAAGGAAAGGAAATAAAATCCTAATAAAATAAAATAAAATCCTAATATAAAATTGACAATCAGCGGGAATCGTGACAATCTTTCCTTTTGTACTTCCATTGTCTGAAAGCGAGTAAAATTTTGATCAAGTAGCGCTGCTCCAATATTATTTTTGATATTTTCTTTATTTTCGTTTTTACCGAAAATAAAGGTAAATATCGTCCTACACCATGGTCTGATGAGGACGTCAATAGTTTAATAGGAAAAGTTTGTAGCACCTCAATCCCATATTGGGAAGATGAAGAGTAGCCCACATAGAGTCAGTAGTTTATAAAGATAATCATGAGTGCTAAGTTCTACATTACCTAGTTACAAGGAGAAACTGAACTTTATAAGGAATTTTAGGGAAGCTCCAATTGACTAGTTATTTTGAGGTGATAGCGCAGATATAGCTAGCATTTTTCCTTAGGTTGTTACATACAATGTGTTGAAAAATAAAGACTTCATCTCCTCCAAAGTCTTCTCACGGTCCTCAAAACTTCTATCATTCATTTCCTTTCATAGACACCACAAAAGGCACAAAGACACCATCTTTCACACAACACTCCGAGTATTGCCAACATTCCACCAATAAGCATACAAACTGACTTCTCATCTAAGCATAATCCAAGACAACCCAAATCGACCGAAGAAAACATTTCAAATGGCACAAGCAACCTAACAATGAAGCAAAAGAAGATCCATAGATTCCTATACATTATACACATACAACTCCAATCAACCATATTGACGCACCGCATCCAAAGATTGTTCATGGTAAGAATTTTTCTAAGAACCGCCGACCAACCAAAAAAGGCCACTCTCAGTGGAGCCATTTTTTTTTTTTTTTAAAAAAAATAAATAAGAAATTGACAAATATCATTAAAAGCGTAAGAAGCCTTTAAGTACACAAGTAGCATACAAAAGGAAACACCCAACTAGAAGTAGCAAAATGAACAAAGAAATCACTATAACTAATCGTTAGAGGAGACACATACACAACTGTCCACAGATACAAAGTCTTGTAGAATAAAGCTAAAATCTCCTCCAACCTCCTTTACGAGTCCTCAAAACTTCTATCATTCATTTCCCTCCATAAACACCAAAAAAGGCACGTAGGCACCATTTTTCACATTACAACACTCCGCAGACTACCAGAAGTCCACCAATAGGCATACAAATCGTCTACATGTCAAGGCATGACCCAAGACAACCCAAAACAACTGAAAAAGGCAATCCTAATGGCAAAAGTCACGTCACAATGAAGAAGGTAGTCTATAGACTCCTCATTCCTCATGCACATGAGACATGTTCATCACGATGATGTGCCGCTCCTAAGATTATCCAAGTTAAGGATCTTACCTAGAGCCATCAACCACGTAGAAAAGGCTGCCCTCAAAGGAACATGAGTCCGCCACACACTCTTCCAAGGGAAACAACAACCTTTAATACAAGCCAGTGAGCAATAGAAGGTATTGACTTTAAGCAATCCTCCTTTGGAGGGGACCCATCACAACTAATCTTCAATTCCTCTTCTCAATCCAACTAAGTGCAATACCTGGAGAAATGATGCAAAGACATCCACCTCCCAATCATGTGCCAACTCTAACAAAGCTCAAATTCCACAAGTTGAAACCACCCAAAAACTCCAAGTAAGCCACAACAAAGGCATCCTTAGCTCGAGCAATACCAAATAAAACTAGAAAAGCTACCTTTAGAGCCACATTCCCACACCAACGATCATGCCAAAAGCTAATCCTCGATCCATCTCCTACCTCAAATGCAGTAAGACACGAAAATTTCTCCCATCCATTTCCTGATAATTCTAACATAACCCCACCCCAAACATCTCAACAGGCTTTAGAGAACACCACCCAACCAATGAACTATCATATTTAGAGTCCAGCGCTACTCTCCACCAAGCCTCTCTCTCAAGCCCATAGCGCCACAACCATTTACCTAAGAGGCACGATTGAACACCATCAAATTCCTAATACCCAACCCTCCCTCAAAGATTGGTGAACAAACCTTGGATCAACTCACCAACTGATATTTGAACTCTTCACCTAGCCCACCCCACAAAAAATCACATCAGAGCTTCTCATCAATACAGTTAGCAACACTCTCCGAGAGGGGGAAGAGAGACATGAAGTACGTAGGCAAATTGGCGAGGGTACTCTTAATAAGGATAACCCTGCCACCCTTTGACAAATATATCCTTTTCCAACTAGCGAACCGGAGCTATATCTTCTCAATAACGTCGTCCCAAATATGTTTATTTATTTATTTTATTTTTATAGGTAATATCAAGAAAGCTTTATAGAAAGCCTAGGCGCCCCAAACATACATAAAGTATGCAAAAGGACACAAAAAGCAAAGAGAGGAAACTCAAGAACCTAGGATTCCAGCAAACCTTCCAACCTATGCAACATTCCCCACAAGAACCAATTCTTTTTTTTGATAAGTAAAGATATATTAACAAAGCGCAGAGGGGCGCAACCCTAGTACACAGGGAGTATACAAGAGAGCGACTAAGAGGGAGAAAAAGAAGAAGAGAACATAAAAAGGAAGTCAGAGAAGCTAATCACTAGGGGCGCTAGCCAGTCAGCGGTCCAAAAACCAATTCTAACTTAGCCAAGTTAACCTTTAAGCCTATAGTACCTTCAAGGCAAAGGAATAAGCTCTGCCAATGAAGCAAATGTGCTGGAAAAGGACCATAAAAGATCAAGGTATCATCAGCAAACAGAAGATGAGAGAAAACAACACTGCCCAATGAGAAACCACCCAACAGCCCCCCACTAACAGTAGCAGGTATCATTCTACCTAGAGCCTCCATCACAAGAACAAACAATAAGGGGGATAAGGTATCCCCTTGTCTAAAACCACGGGAACTACTGAAGAACCCTGTTGGAGTGCCATTCACCAAAACCGAGAAACGCATTGAGGATATACATGAGCTATCCAAGAACACTATTTCTCCCCAAAGCCACACCTCCTCAGCGTATAAATTAGAAAGTCCTAATTCACATGATCATAAGCCTTTTCAAGATCCATTTTCAAAATAACACCTGGCTCACTAGAACTTAATCTACTATCAAGACATTCATTGGCAATAAGAACAAGATCTAGAATCTGCCTAACTCTTATGAAAGCATTCTACGACTTAGGGATCATCTTCTCCATCACCCGCATAAGCCTGTTTGCTATAATCTTAGCAATAATTTTGTAGATAGCCCCCACCAGACTAATTGCGCAGAAATTCATGAGATCAAAGCCCCTGTAATCTTTGGAATGAGAGTAATAAACAAAGCATTAAGGCTCCTTTCAAACTTACCTCTAGCATGGAAGTCATTGAAAACCTATATTAACTCCACTCTTAAAACATCCGAGCAAGCTTGAAAGAATGCCATAGAGAAACCATCAGGGCTCGACGCCTTGTCACCATTTATAGTTGTCACTACCCTTCCTCATCTCCTCAAAATCACTCTCAAACCAACTAGCCTCAGTCTTCAAAATGGAATAAAAGGAAAGACTATCCACCAATGGCCTCCAACTACCCTGCTCGATATATAATTGTTGATAGAACTGGCCACTGTGCTTGTTGATCACTGCCTGATTCGTAGAGAGTCTACTACCTATCAACAATAGACCCTATAGAGTTCTTCCTTCTATTCGAGTTAACTATGACCTTAGTTTGCCAAACACTTTTCCAAGGGAAAGAGAAACAAACCATTATGGCAACCCATAACACGAAACAACCCTCTTTTGGAAAGGACAAGCTATGGTAGGCCCCATCCTATCTCATTCTCGCTAAGTACAACACTGAAGAACGAGGAAAAGGCTTCCACCTCCCAATCATGAGCCACTCTAACAAAACTCACGTTCCATTGAATGACACCAAAAAATTCCACGTGACTCGCAACAAAAGCATCTTTTGTGTAAGCAATACCAAAAAAAGCTAGAAAGACTTCCTTAAGGGTTGTATCCCCACACCAAAAATCATGCTAGAATCTAACTTTAGGAGCCATCTGCCACCTAAAATTTGGTATGACTACAAAACTTCTCGCAACCCCTCCTAATATTCTTCCACAAGCCCACTCATACGCTTCGACAGACTCACTAGAACACCACCCTCCCCATGCACTCCATATTTAGAGTTCACCACCACTCTCCACCAAGCCTCTCTCTAGCCCATAGCGCCAAAACCATTTACCTAAGAGAGCATAATTGAACTTCAGCAGGTTCCTAATGCTCTACCCTCCCTCAGAGATCGGCATACAAAACCTTGTTGGGTGATATTTGAAAAATTCACCAAGCCCCCCATAAGAAATCACGTTGGAGCTTCTCAATACGGTTTGCAACACTCGCAATATGAGGAAATAGAGACATGAAGTACGTAGGTAAGTTGGATAGGGTGCTCTTGATAAAGGTAATCCTACCACCCTTAGACAAATACAAACTTCTCCAACTAGCCAATCAAAGTTCTATCTTCTTAGTAACACTGTCCCATACATGCTTGACTTCAAAGGATGCCACCAACGGAAGACCAAGATACTTAAAGGGCATCGACACAAACCCACAACCCAGAATTCCAGCCAACCCAACCATTATCATTGTCAATGTTCCTCCCAAGGCTAGCAAAGAGTTAAAAATGCCCTTATAGATTTCTCAATAAGACAAAAATAGCCCTATAAATTTGAAAAAAATAATAAAATAATTTTTTTTGAAAAAAAAAACAAAAATGATTTATTATTTATAAAAAAAAAAGAATTTTTCTATAATTTTTAAAAACGATTTTTTTAAATGTAAATTTTAATTTTTTTCAATGCAAATTTTCATTTTTAAAAAAATTACAAAAAAAAAAAAAAAAAAAATTATGTAAATTCTTTTCTTATATAGAGGAATTTGTTTTATTTTTAAATTTGGCCACCCCTCGGATTATATATATATATAGTTTTAGGTTTTTTCTAGAAGTTTTAGTATTTTTTGTTTGGGGGGAACATTGTCAATTTTTGATAGTTCGAGGAGAACATTGTCAATAGGGTGGTAGTTTGAGGGGAAGGAAAAATATTGTGAAGATGATTTGGATCGGCCTCACAAAAAAGTAGATATTATCAGCAAATAGAAGATGGGAAATATCATTCCTTATCCCGAAAGAAGATCGAAAAAACCTCCACTCACTACAGCTGAAATTTTCCTACCCAACGCCGGCATCACTATGACAAAGGGTCCCATTGTCTCAAGCCACGAGAGTTGCTAAAGAACCCTTTGGGACAGTCGTTCACCAAAACTGAGAAACAAACCGAGGAAATACAATTAGCTATCCATGAGCACCATTTCCTTCCAAACCCACACCTTCTCAATGTGTATAGCAAGAAATCTTAATTAACATGATCACAAGCTTTTTCCAAGTCCATTTTACAAATAGCCCCCAATTCTCTAGATCTCAACCTGCTATTAAAGCATTCATTGGCATTAAGAACTAGATCTAGAATCTGCCAACCTCAAATGAATGCATTTTGTGAATTAGAAATAATCTTCTCCAACACCATCCTAAGTATGTTCACCAATAAGTGAGGGAGTGGGTGGCGCGTGAGAAACTTTTGGTCCTCGTCGGAGGCTTCTCCTCTAATTGTTATTTTACGATGGGTTATGTGGGATATTTTTACGTGGAATCAAAATCGTACGACTTACGTTCAGGCGATGGGAGTCCAAATATCAAGTTGACGAAATGGGGAAGATTGAACTTAAGTACGGTCATCATGGGAGTAACGACATTGGTATGGTTACTCAAGATGATGGACGAGTTGGTGTCAGAAGCGACGGGAATTGGTGCATGCAGAGATCATCGAATGGGTGACTCAGTTATGTTTCTACAGAAAAGGTTGAACAAGCATGGGAAATTCACGGAGAGAACTGAATATGGCCATGGAGGGAGACGCAACTTTGTTGTAATCCTGGAGGGGCGTGAAGGGTAGGGTTGGAGACATTGTATCTCGCAAAAGAGGCGGCTAGTGAAGCATCTGCATCAAGTGAGGGATGCAAATGTGAAGAAGACGCCAGTACAAACACAAGCGGTGGTTCTTGGGCAGACGTTTGCCGATGTGGTGGAGGGGAAGAAACCGTTAGGTCAGATGAGTGGGGTCCATAACATAAGGTGAAGCCACCGGCGAAGGTACAACCTGGGGGATCGTATGTAGAGGAGTTGGTAGGTTCGCCGGATTTCATGGTCGATGATGGAACCAAAGCAGGTTGTGAGGGGACTTCAAAACTTGCTATGGAAGGTGCACAGTCCACGGCGATCATGTTCGGGACGCCATGTAGCAAATGAAGATTCTGGAGCCTCATTCTAAGGAAGATTTTATGCGTGGTTTGAAGGAGATTTTGATTTCCTTTCAAAAGGAAATAGCCAGCTGTTTATAAGCTGGAGATGGACTGGGGGAATAAGGGGAAGGAGGATGGGCTAGGCCACTTTCAACCCAATCAAGTGATGGACCTAGATGGTTGTGTGGATTTTATAAGTGAGAAGGGTGGGGCTACAAATCAAGTGGGCCCTGTAGAGAAGCATGATACAATTCTTTGGATCCAGGAGCGGTCTAGTGATAGTGGGCCTTCTTATAGGCAGCCCATCAAATATTACAAGAGAACATACTATCGAAGGAAGCCTAAAATAGGGGAAAGATGGCGGGTGAAGCAGAGGGTGCGACTTGGCCAATCAGCAACTGAAAAATCACTGGAGGACAACCGGAGTAGTGCGTCGGAGGTTTTCCAAGGGGTAGACAGATTGATTGAGCCAGTCAAAGTCGCACATGCCATGGGAAACAACAATAGAAAAGTTCCGGTGAGTTGTCGGGGAAGTTCGATGGAAGATGAGCAGGCTTCGGTAGGATCTGACGAGACCGGTCAGGCTATGGGGCAGAAGCAACAGAGCCCAGTGAGTCGTCGGAGCAGCGAGAAGCATGCTCGCCTGAGTTGTTCGCCGGAAGCGAGGCAGGTGTTCTCCACGCTTTTGACAGCACCTGAGGAAGCCGATATGGGTGAGATTCCGGAGGGGCAGCATTCCAGGGTGGGTTTGGATCAAAATCTGGTGGTGGAGGATAGCTCGGAGAGAAGCCAGAATAATACGTCGGAGATCGCTCATTCTCCAACAGAGTCTGATGAAGCCGCAAAGAATGGTGAGTTGCGACAGCCCTCTAGGGTGGTGCAGAAGCATCTGACAGACTTCTCTGAGGGGGTAGGGTCCTCTTCTGAGGTTGGATTAGGTCCATGTGTGGTGGAAACTGAGGGGAATTTGGTGGTGGGTGATTTTGAGGATGGGGAAGCAGGTTTGGAGGAGATAATTTTAGACAAGGTTTCCAATAGCTGGGTAATTGATAGTTGTATAGATTTTTATCCCAAAGTGGGAGTGACATGTGAGGGGGAAGAGGATAAAATGGAGATGTTACTTAAGGATATTGAAGATGCTAGAAAGCATCCAGTTATAGATTTGGGGGGTATTTCCACCAGTGCTCGTGCTCCCAGAGGAAGTAGGGAGCTAAAGATATTAGATTGCTTCGTAAATTATGATAGGGGCCTATCGGAAGTCCAGTGAGGTAAGGGAAGATGAAGGGGTCGACATGGTGGTTTATGAAGCCAAAAATCATTGCATGGAATGTGCGAGGATTGAATGCCTTCAAGAAAAGATTGCGGATTAGGGGTCTCTTAAAAGAATGGAAAGCGGATAGTATGTCTGATCGAGACTAAGATGGATTTAATTTCTCGGGAGATGGTACGAAGTTTATGGGGAGGACAATATGTGGATTGGATTTATAAGGGGGCCAATGGGGCGTCGGGGGGCATTTTGTTGATGTGGGATAGGAGGGTGGTTGAGAAAAAGGAGGAATGTATGGGGTGTTACACATTGGCTTGTTCTTTTCAAAATGTGGAGGACCATTTTGAATGGGCATTTGGCAGGGTGTATGGCCCAAATAATGATGTGGAGGGGAGGATCCTTTGGGACGAGTTGGTTGGTTTGATGAGTGTGTGGGAGGTCCCATGGTGTATTGGTAGGGATTTTAATACAGCTCGTTTTCCTAGTGAGCGTTCTAGTGAATCAAACTATTCTACAGGCATGATGGATTTCTCGGATTTTATATCCGAACAAGGTTTGGTGGATATTCCGTTGGTAGGGTCAAGAATTGACTGGTTCTTACTCTAACCGAATTGGGAGGATCACTATCTGACAGTGTCACAAAGTAGGCTCCAACGACTACTTTCCGATCCCTTTCCTTTGTTGCTAGATTGTGGGGATTCTAGGGGTGGTAGGATGATGTAGGACGATACTTACCTATATTTTCGATAAAAACGAAAATAAGGAAAATACCAAAAATATTATTGGAGCAGCGTCGCTTGATCAGAATTTTATCCATTCTCAGACAATGGAAGTACGAAAGGAAAGATTGTCACGATTCCCTTTTATTGTCAATTTTATATTAGGATTTATTTTTATTTTATTAGGACTTTATTTCCTTTCCTTAATAAGGTTAGATTTACTTTGATTATTTTCCTTTCCTTATTAGGATTAGGTTTACTATTGTTACTAGGATTATGTTTACTTTCCTATTAGGATTAGATTGACTTTCTCAATTAGGATTAGCTTTTACTTTCTCTACTAGAAGTAGGTTTACTTTCTCTACAAGTATTTCTCTTCTACAAATAGGCTAGCTTATTATGTAAGAACTAATTGAATTATCATCAAATCAAAGAATTATCTCTCAAATACTCTGCGGAGTTTTATCTTTCTTTTAGCCTGTGGGCTTGTTTTTATCTTTTTGGGTAGAAGACGAAGACGCTTCTCCTTATAGAATCAAAGACGCTGCTCTTTGATTAGTTACCTTAGTCTTCCGCTATGTCATAGGAAGTACTTTAAATTTGAGAATATGTGGTTAAAGCATTAAGGCTTTGTTGACAAGGTTAAGTTTTGGTGGGATTCGTATACGTTTGATGGCTTACCGAGTTTTGTTTTGGCTAATAAGTTGAAATCCCTTAAGTTGGATTTGAAAAAAATGGAACGAGGAGGTATTTGGTGATATTGGGAGGAAAAAAAAGGAGTTGTTGGAAGGTATCCAGGAGCTAGATGTTTTGACAGAGATTAGGGGACTAGTAGAGGAAGAAAAGACTAAAATGGCTGATATGTCGAGAGAACTGGAGAATACCTTGTTGTGCAAGGAAATTCATTGGCGACAAAAATCGAGAGCATTATGGCTGAAGGAGGGGGATAGTAACACTCGGTTTTTTCATAAGGTGGCTAATTCCCATCATAGGTATAATTGTGTGGAAGCATTACGTATCAATGATGCTTTGTCCCATAATCCGACCAAGATAAAAGAGCATATTGTGCAATTCTATCGAAGTTTATATTCGGAGCGAAGTACTTGGAGACCTAGAATGGACAATCAAACTTTTTCGTCCATTGATGAGGAGAAAAATTGGTTAGAAAGAGATTTTGAGGAAAAGGAGGTTTGGGAGGTGGTAAAAGGCATGGAAAGTGACAAGGCACCGGGACCGGACGGGTTCACCATGGCTTTTTTTCAATTTTGTTGGGTTGTTGTGAAACATGATGTTATGGCTGTTTTTTTCTGAATTCCACCAAAGACGGCAGTTAGTGAAGAGTTTGAATGTAACTTTGGTGTCCTTGGTTCCGAAAAAGGCGGATGCGGTGGAGACGAAGGATTTTTGGCCTATTAGCTTGGTGGGGGGGATGTATAAAATTCTTTCCAAGGTTCTAGCCACTAGAATGAAAAATGTATTAGGAAAGATCATCTCTAACTCTCAAAATGCCTTCATTGGTGGTCGGCAAATTTTAGACTCGGTGCTCATTGCTAATGAATGTTTGGATAGTCGTATGCGATCAGGTGCACCAGGTGTTACTTGCAAGCTGGATTTGGAAAAAGCTTATGACCATGTTAATTGGGAGTTTCTGTTGTATTTACTGAAACAGTGTGGTTTCGGAGAGAGATGGAGGGAGTGGATAGAGTGGCGTATTTTGTCGGTTAGATTCTACATCTTGGTAAATGGAACTCCGGAGGGTTTCTTTAATAGTTCGTGGGGAATACGGCAAGGGGACCCGCTTTCACTGTTACTGTTTGTGCTGGTTATGGAGGCTTTGAGTAGGATGGTGAATGCAACAATAGAGCAAGGTTTATCATTAGATTTCTCTGTGGGAGAAAGGGACTTTTCAGATTTGGTGGTTTCTCATTCTTTATTTGCGGATGATACTTTGATTTTCTGTGAAGCATATCCTGAGCAAATCCGTTATGTGCGCCTTATCCTTTTATGCTTTGAGGCTGTTTCGGGGCTGACAGTTAATCTTGGTAAATCAGAACTAGTTGCTATAGGAGAAGTGGGAAACATTGGGACTTTGGCTGATATTCTTGGGTGTAGTGTTACGGCCTTGCCCATGAAGTATTTGGGCTTGCCATTAGGGGCTACATACAAGCTACGTCTATGTGGAATGGTGTGACGGAGCAGATGGAACGTCGGTTGGTAGGTTGAAAGAAATTGTACCTATCAAAGGGAGGTCGGTTAACCCTTTTTTTTTTTTTTTGATAAGTAATGTAGTATATAAAGAGTACGTTGTCTAATCTTCCAACTTATTACTTATCCTTGTTTCCGGTTCCTCTGAGTGTGGCCAATAGGATTGGGAAGATTCAAAGAGATTTTCTGTGGGGAGGAATGGGAGATAAACAAAAACTGCATCTTGTTAACTGGAACCAAATTTGCCATCCTTTAAGGGCCGGCGGTCTTGGCATTCGAAATGTGCATAAGTTCAACCAAGCTCTTTTGAGGAAATGGCTGTGGAGATATGCAACAGAGAGTGAGGCGCTTTGGTATAAGATAATCAAAGCTAAGTATGAAGATCAGGATGGTGGGTGGTGTTCGAAGGTGGTGTCGGGGCCTTATGGTGTGGGTTTGTGGAAGCATATTAGACGAGGATGGGATACTTTTGCAAAAGGTGTGAGGTTTGAGGTGAGGCTAGGATCAAAGGTTCTCTTTTGGCATGATACGTGGTGTGATAATTGGCCGTTGAAGCATGCTTTCTCTTCCTTGTTTAGTATTGCAAGGTACAAAGAAGCGTGGGTGAAGGATAATTTTATGTTGAGGAATGGAGTTGTTGAGTGAAATTTCATCTTTGTGTGTTCCGTCCAGGATTGGGAGCTGGATGTGATATCATCTTTCTTTGAACTGCTGTACTGTTGTAAGATCTCTCATGGTAATGTAGATCGGATTCGTTCGCCCCCATCTAAGAGCCTATTTGGGATTGAGTTTGAGAAATAGAGCTTTTAAGTCAAAAAAAGCTTCCGAGCAAAAGCTTCATTTTTAAGCTTTTGCCAAAAGTGCTTTTTGGCCATTTTTAGGCTTCTTAGACCCTTAAAAGCGCTTTTAATCTTTTTACCAAACGAATACTTTTTTCTTCAAACGTGCTTTTTAAATGTTAAAAGCACTTTTAGATTCTTCAAATGCTATCCCAAACAGGCCCTAAAAAAGGTATGTTTGAGGTGAAGTCGTTCTATAAGGCCTTGTCCATTCCATGTTATGAGGTGTTTCCATGGAAGAGTATTTGGCCCTCTAAGGTGCTGCCGCGAGTGGCATTTTTTGGGTGGACTGTGGCTCTCGACAAAATTTTGACACATGACAATTTGCGAAAGAGGAGTATTGTAGTAGTGGAGTGGTGTTGTATGTGTAAGAAGAATGGGGAATCCGTAGATCACTTATTGATCCATTGTGAAGTGGCCACTCAGCTATGGCACTATATCTTTACTTTGTTTGGTATTGAGTGGGTTATGCCAAAAAGTTTCCTCGACTTGCTTGCTTGCTAGAATCAGGTGGGGGGTAGGGATCTCTCTGAAGTTATTTGGAGATGGTTCCTTTGTGCGTCACTTGGTGTATATGGTGGGAGGGGAATGCACAAACTTTTGAGGATAAGGAGTGTTCGGTGGATGGGGTGAGGAAGAATATGATCTCCATGCCATACTTGTGGGTGTTGGCTCACCACCGTATTGATGTCCCAACTGTAGAAGAGTTCTTGAATATGTGCTTTTTGTATATTCTGTAGGGGTTCTCTTGTATATATATTTGCACTAGGGTTGCACCCCTATGTGCTTTTTCAGTAATTTTCACATTACTTATCAAAAAAAAAAAAAATGTTCACCAATAATCTTGTAGATGCACCCACTAGACTGATTGGGCAAAAATCCTTAGGGTTGACAGCCCCTAGAATCTTTTGAATGAAGGCAAGAAACGTAGCATAAGGCTTCTCTTGAACTTACCACTAGCATGGAAATCACAAAAAAAAACCTTTTTTTTGGGAATCACAGAAAACCTTCATGATGTCCTCTTTCAAAACAATCCAACAAGCTTGGAAGAATGAGATAAAATAACCATTAGGGATCGGTGTCTTATCACCATCCATTGATTTCACAACCTCCTACACCTCCCTTTCATCAAAATATATCTCCAACCAACTAGCCGCAATCTCATCAATAGAATCAAAGGAAAGACCGTCATCCACAAGCCTCCAACTATAAAACTAGACAATGTGCACACCGATCTCCAATTGGTTGGTAGAAACAGTGCCATCAATCAATAAGGAGTCAATGGAATTCCTTCTTCTGTTGGAGTTAGCCATTTTGTGAAAAGACTTTGCGCACTTGTCACCTTCCCTAAGCCATAAGATACTAAATTTTTGCCTCCAACTCGCTGCCTCCATGAGAGTGGATCTTTCTACTTAGCAAACAATTTCCACCTTCTTCATACTCTCCTCAACACCTAAGGTCCTAATGCCCTCCCTCTTCAATGATACCGAGAACACGTAGCTCCTCCAAAAGGACCTTCTTCTTCCTTTCTACATTGCCACACCTTCTCATTCCATCTCTTTAGGACAACTTAAAAAAAAAATTATAAAAAAAAAAACCTCTAAATTTATTACCATGTTTCAGCTACCGTTGAAGCCCTTCACCAACTAGCATAATTTAATATTAGAAATTATAAAGTGAATCCTCTATTCTGATTCCTAACTGTGATAGACTGAATAAATTTGAGATTCTAAAAAGGGATCCTCCTATCCTCAATAGAGCCAAATAAGAAAGCACAAAAGCTTTCCAGTTCTAATTACTAAATCAGAAAGTTTTGCTTTCAGGACACTATGTTCACACCACTCGTCATGCCAAAAGCACACCATATATAGCTTGAAAACCCCTTACAACCTGCCTGCTACCTCTCCAAATCTAAAGTCCACTTAACCCACAGTTACTCGTGTTATACATTAGTAACACATCTCCATAAATGATTCCCTTCTTCACCATAATGCCACAACCACTTACCAGCGGTGCTTTAGAAGTTCTCAATTTTCTCACCCCAAACCCACATATCAAAAAGGTGAACACACCATATTCCAATCCACCACAGAAAATCTGGCAGCAGCATCAAAGTGTGTACTCTGAAGACTAGAAGGGTTATAAATAAAGACATAAAGGAAAGCTTACAATACCTATTCCTTCTTTTCTTTTTTTCTTTTTCTTTTTTTTTTTTCTGATAAGATAATTCTATTTGTATTGACGGGCTGCTGTTTGTATAAAACAGAAGAATGTGTACTTATCACTCAATACACTTTTTTTTTCCTTTATCCTTCTTTTTTGACAAGTAATGAACTAGTAAAAGAGAAGGGGTCAAGACAACGAAGACTGCAAGGCTTAACTTTTTATCTTACTATACATTACACTATTCATCCAATGTCCTAATGCCTTGTCATTCTCATCTTGTCATCTCTCTCTTTTTTTTCTTTTTTTTTTGTTCTTTGGGAAGAGGGTTTGTTTTGCATTTGCAACTAAATTTGTCGTCTTGAGTTGATTATCGCAAGTAGGCATGATCTAGTGATTTGAAGGGTTTGACAATAGCAACAGGAGTAAAATGGGTCTAGGCATATCTACAAACTTTTGAGATTTTTCTAGCATCAGAGTAGATTGTTGGCTAAATCATGTCTTGATTTTGGAAAGTGGCTTGACCAATACTCCGTTTCAACACTCAAAATTTGTGTTCAAACAAAGTCAAACCTGACGATCAACAATACTACAAATTATAATCTATAAATTACAACTAATGCAAGTTGTCAAACAATATATGGAAACAAACTATGACAAGTTATAAAAAATAGAATCGTGTGAGATTAACTCTTTCTCACAACTTGATATTCAACATGACAACCAAATTGAGTACAATGAGATGAATGTACCTCATATCCTGCAGTAGCACCACAATATAGAGCAGCAAGTTGGCGACGATTTGTTGCACCCACATCTTTTGTCTCATCCAAGAGCACTACGTCACCCACTTCAAAAATCTAGAGGCAAAATTATAAAAGAGGGAACTCTCATAAAATTACAACAGGTGAATGCAGGGAAAATATTAGATGCATGATAAAATACAAAAAATTAAGCCTATAACTATAAATACTGACAACATATATCATTGTTCAAAATGCATAAATAGTGTGCAACTTGCCTACATATTATGTCTCTTTTCCCTATACCGGTGAGTGTTGCTAAGCGCATTGAGAAGTTATAGCGCAATTTCTTATGGGGTGGGTTAGGTGAAGAGTTCAAGTACCACTTGGTGAAGTGGTTGAAGGTTTGCACTCCGATTAAGGAGGGAGGGTTGGGCATTAGAAACTTAATGGTGTTCAATTGCGCTCTTCTAGGGAAATGATTGTGGCGTTATGGTTTGGAAAGAGATGCTTGGTGGAGAGTTGTGGTAGATTCGAAGTTTGGAAGTTTATGGGGAAGGTGTTCTTCTTTGGAGCCTGGAGGAGCTTTTGGGGTGGGGTTATGGAAGAATATTAGGAAAGGGTGGGATACTTTCAAAGGCTTTACGAGATTTGTGGTGGGAGATGGGACTAGGGTTAGCTTTTGGCATGATTTGTGGTGTGGAGATATGGCTCTCAAGATAGCTTTTCCAGGTTTATTTAGTATTGCTTGTGCGAAGGATGCTTCAGTTGCGGCTAATTTGGAGGTGTTGGGTGGTTCTAAACAGTGGAATGTAAGCTTTTGTAGATAGGCTCATGATTGGGAGGTGGATGTATTTGTCTCTTTTTTCCAGGTGTTGCATTCTGCCAGAGTGAGACGAAGGTGTGAAGATAGATTGTGGTGGATCTCCTCAAAAAGAGGCATTTTCAAGGTCAAGCTCCTCTTTTTATCCTTGGCATGTACCGAAGGGAGGAGATTCCAGTATTCTTGGAAGAGTGTGTGGCGAACACAGGCTCCTCCGAGGGCAATCTTCTTTGTGTGGTCAGCAGCCTTGGGCAAAATTCTGACCCTAGATAACCTTAGGAAGCAACATGTGATTATGATGAACATATGTTGTATGTGCAAGAGAAGTGAGGAGACGTTGGATCTTCTTCATTGTGAGGTAGCTTATGCTTTGTGAAGTGCCTTTTTTGGTCGTTTTGGGTTGTCTTGGATGATGCCGAGACGGGTTTTCGATTTACTCGCCTATTGGGGGTCTTTGGGGAGGAGGGGGAGTGCTACGGTTAGGAAGATGGTGCCTACTTGCCTTTTTTGGTGTTTATGGAGGGAGAGAAATAATAGGTGCTTTGAGGACTTGGAGAGGTCCTTGGAGGATATATTATTCTCTTGTTTTCATGCTTTGTATCTTTGGACTGTTGCGTATATCTTCCCAGTGTCGATTAACTATGATGATTTCCTTGTACGTTTTTCCTTTTCTAGTTAGGTAATCCTATTGTATACTCCTGGTGGCGCCTTACGCTATTAATAGGATTGGTTTTTACTTATCAAAAAAAAAAAAAAAAATAGTGTGCAAAGATAGAGCTTATTGAAAAAAGTTTCCCACGAGTTCCATCTCTCCTTCACAACAAATCCATAAAATAGAGACCAAAAGTAAAAGATAACTATCAAAAGACATCATAGACTTAAATCTGCAAGAAAAATCACTAGAAATAATTTAATACTAATCTATTAATTGAAGGTATTAACTAATAAAAGATGGGGAAACTTCACTTAACCACCTCCCCCCCCCGAACTTCCATCATTTTCAATCACTCCCACAAAGTTCAAAAATTCTCAATTTAGTATATCAAGCTTATGATTTTTTGCAATGACATCCATCTGTTAGGTTTTTCTGTTAAATCCTATTAAAATTCCCAAATACCTAAATAAAAAATTAAAAAAAAAAATTGTAAAAATTCAAGCATGGGTATTTTTGAAGATTTCATTAAATCTTGATCAACGCCTGAATCTTTGCATTTTATTTTTCAAAAACAAATGAGGGTATTTTGGTAATTTTGACAATATTTAACGGAAAAACTTAAGGATAGGTCACATTGCAAAAAATTGGAAGTTCGATATGATAGTTTTTTAACTTTGTGGGGTAATTGCAACACTATAAGCTATCTAAGCATGTTCGCCACTCTAATGCAATAAGAAATAAATAAATAAATGATTAGACCTAAAAGCGGGTAATGCCCCAATGGGTGGAGGAGTTATTGGCGAGTTAAAAAGCCAGTTTGGTAGTCACTGCAATTTGGAAGCTTGAAACTTGCCCCCACTCCCCCCCTTGTGAGATGTGGTGCATTTGGCGAGAACACAACTCCCGAAACTTTAAAGAGCGTGAGAACAGAGGTAGAGTTTAAAATTATCGTGTTCAAAACCCTTTATGGGTGGATGACTGCTACAAGTAATTCCAGCTTTTCTAATTTCTGGAATTTTTTGACTTGTGTTCTTTTTTCTCCACCTAAGTGAGTGTCTGTCTCTCTTGCATACTCTCTCTATACTTGGGTTGTTCTGTTTATGACACAATGAAACAACATAAGCCTCCACGAGAGCACTGCAACTAATAATAATGACCAAACTGAATTAAATACTATGCACACCTTAGACATAGTAAACCTAATAGAAGATAAATATTATTATCTAATAACAGAGAGACAGGCAGACTCACCCACAAAAAAATAAATGGTCTATTGAAGAACTATGTTGTACCTTTATGGGCTTTGGATGGGCTTTGTTCTGTCCAACAGTTTTCAATATACCAGACATAAGATTGGTACGAGCGGTCTGTGGAAATGGAGAAATGCGTCAAAACTTCAGAAAAGTAAACGGAGAAAAAAATAATAATAATAATTTTTTTTTTTATAAGTATCTTCAGAAAAAAAAAAGAATAATTTTTTTTTTATAAGTAATCAAGATTTCATTAAAGGCGTAAAGCATCCCCATGCACATAGAAAGTATATAAGAGAAGCCAACTAACTAACAGAGGCAAAAAGAATAAGAAAAAGCATGGTAACTAATCACACAAGAGAAACATAGCAGTTGTTCAAAGATACAAAGTGTTGAAAAATAAAGACTTAATCTCCTTCAAAGTTCTTTTCTAAAATATGCATCATGTGTTCTTTTTTTTATGTTTAGTGTGCACATTAGAGATTTCAAGAGAATGACATAAGATAAAAATAAGAACAGCCAGCTACAATCACATAAACTAAGAGGGAGCAAACACGCACCTTAGAAATGTAGGTAGACAAAATATTAAGCCTAGACACACTTCAAGGTACTAAACTTAAATTGGTTTAAAAAAAAAAAAAAACAGATACATGCACTTCAATGACAAAATGGAAATTCATGGGGTTGCAAATCAGGAGAGCAACTTCAATAGCAATGACACAGACCATCTTGCTAACCAAACAACTCAATTCTGCTTACACACCATTCATTACTAAGATTTATTCGAAACATTTTCCGGTGATTGGCGCATTCCGGAAATCACAATTTATATATATATATATATTCAATCAAATTAAACTTTAAATTACAAAAATGTCCCTACTAGGTCCGGACGGTGGCCTGGTCGGGTCTCACTAGTCCCGACCATGTCCAAGCGGGGTCCCGGCAATCACCTGGTCAGATCCCGACCGAGTCCTAGCGATGTCTCAGTTGAGTCTCTGCATGGTCCCAACAGGGTCTTGGCGGTGTCCCGGTAGGGTCCCGACACTGTCCCAACAAGTTCTAATCGTCCTAATTGGGTCCCAGCAACGTCTCAGTGAGTCCCGACTGAGTCCCTACGGGGTCCTGACGAGATCTAGGTCAGGTCCCAACTGGGCCTTAACCAGGTCCTACCAATGTCTCGGTCGGGTCCCGGCGGTGTCTTAACCGGGTCCCAACAGTGTCCCGATCAAGTCTCAACAAAGTATCGGCGTGGTCCCGATCGTGTCCCAACATGGACCCGACAGGGTCTCAATCAGGTCCCAATGTGGTCCTGACCGGGTTCCAATGGTTGAGTAAAGTCCTAGCGGGGTTCCAATGACATCCCAGCTAGGTTTGTCGATTTGAGAATGAGATACTCAAACTCAAACAATGGTTTACGGTTTTAAAAAATGAAAACCATTTTTCAAAAATTAAAGAGGCTTTTCGGTCAAACCAAAAATATTTTCCATTAGACTATTATTTTTCATCGCACCAAACACCCGAAAATATGGAAAATATTTTCCAAAAATCATTTTACTCCGAAACAAAAGGAGCCTAAGTTGGCATGAACAACTCCTTATTCAATTCTGCACAAAGAAGTACTTGGCACACATGTCAATGTCGTGCATGTGATGAATCATAATATTGTATTGGTTGGGCATAGAAAACCATGCCACACACAAAGAAAAACGTTTCTAAATAAAATATTTAACAAAAGCTCTAATTTGAAGAGTTGTGTGGAAAGGTTAGCTACGAGCCCCAATTAGCTTGTACATATGGAATGCATAAATAGCACGAAAGGTTCGTGGAACAATATACTACTGCTGAAACATGGAACAATTGAAATCTTAGATCAAAACATTATGCATGGATGATAAGAACTGCCTAAACAAGAACTCTTGAACTGTGACCAAGCAGAGCTATTACTCTCTATATCAAAAAATTACCATTAATGAAAGATGAAAATCCATTGGAAAATCACATCCAATGGTGCCTTTAACAAAAGATGGTGTAAAGATAAACAATTTTTATCGAAAAAAGAATCAATCTTTATGAATTTTGTGCTTCAATATAGTAAACGAAGGTCGGATGTAGAACTCAAGAAGGAACATCTAACCAATCAACAATAAGCTACACAAACAGTAAAAACAAAAACAAAAACAAAAAAACAAAAAGGGACAAGGGAAGAAATATGACAAAAATATAGCAGGGTTCTAAAAGAAATGCACGAGTTCATGAAATGAGTTTTAAGTCTTCATTCAAAACAAAGAGAATAAAAAGAATAATTGTAAGGACAGGAAAGGAGAACCTTTCAAAAAGAAGTAAGAGAAAGTGAACATGTCACAGAGAGAGACTTAAGGACAAACTCAAGAGAACGTAAACTGAGTAAAGAAACATATGAAAAGAAAACAGTTGAAAACGAAGAAACAAATTGATAGGAGTTACAACAATCATATACAAGGTTCAAACCCTTCCATAAAATTACCGATAAGAGGGGAAAAAAAATCCTACAGTGAGTATAACTAAAGCACACAAGATTCAGGATACAAACCTCATTTTCAGAGGAACGAGGATTTTCAATAATCACTGCAGTTGATCCGTCATCTTCATGATTTATCATTGCAAAATTATCACCAAGCGAGCACAAAATAAATGACAAGACTTCTGTAAACCCGCACATTGCCATCTAACAGGAAAATAGAAAAGAGCAAAACTTAAACAAATAGAAGTAATAATCAAGAAAAAGTCACAACAGTCTGATTTTTTTCGCTTGAATATACATGAGGATTCTCTGCTCTATACCTCCAATCTGATAAGATGACTAAACTCTTCCAAGCGCAATGGCTTCAAAGACACAGCCCTTCCCTTCGAAATATTGTAACCCTTAGCAACTGCAATATCCTTAATATTGTTGTAGCCATAAGCAATAGCAACATCCTAAGCAATAAAAAACATTCGTTGTCAATAAAAATACAAGTGACAATCCAAACATGTTCGGTGAAGAAAGGCAAATTAGTAAAATGACCAGGTTTAGTACTATCAATACCTCCATAACATCACATGGATGAAGAACATCACTTCTAGTAGGGGGTACAGATACATTAATAGTGGATCTATCACCTGATACAGACTGCTCAGCATGCAATTGCATCCGATTTAACAAACTCGTGACCTGAAGGATAGGTCAAGAAAGTGAGAAGCCAATGCCAAAAAAGAAAAGAAAAAAAAGCAGCCAAGCCCTTACATATGCTTCAGTTATTTTCACTAAAATAAACAAATATAAAGGGTCTACATTGCAACGTGATAGCCTGTGTATAAGACCGCTAATCTAATTCTATGTTTGTTTGAAGGGAGAGTGGGGGCCTAATAGGGTGGGAGGAAGAAGAGAGAGAGGCGGGAAAGAGTCCCTCAGTTTGATTAGGGGGAATGTGAATGGAGAGGATAAATCCCATGGACCCCACCATTTCCAATCCATCTACAATTGGACGGATTGGAAAGCAGAGGGGGGAGAGCTTTTCTTTTCTTTTTTTGATAAATAATCAAGATATCATTAAAAGCATAGGGTGTCCCCAAGTAGAGCTTCTTTTCTGAAAAAAGAAAAGCGGGATATGAGGGAATAAATTTTGGTTGTATCCTCATCAAGCATTTCCCCTTACATCATTCCTTCCCCTGTCAACCAAACAACATGCAGGAGAGGTGGACACCTCTCTCTGGAATCCTTTCCCTTCTCCTCCCCTCTCCAACCCTTCTACTTCTTCCCGGCTACCAAACATAGTTAGCCATTTCAAAGGAAGAATTTTGTTATTAATTATATGTTGATCAGTTGTAAAAACTTGCAGTTATAGGAAACAAATTACTGAGAAGAATATAAAAAGAAAGATCAGAGACAGTGAACCAAGTTAGTGTTACTGGGACTGGATATACTGCCATAAGCTTGGTTTATTAGTCCAAGTCTATATCTCTTAGTATCCACATAGAATCTGACTTTTTAAGAACAAAAATTGACTTTGAATAGTCAATTTTAAGTGTTATGGTTTGTTGAAGGCATTATTGCCCTGTGGTTCTTTCCTCTACTTCCTTTTTTTCTTCTCACTTAGCGCACATCTTCCTTCTTTCAATATCTTCACATATTCCAGAAATTACAATTCACAACCAGATTCAGTTTTCCACTTATTCTACTCCTAATTTCAAACTTTTGACACCTTAAACTTACATCAAATAGAAACATTATCTTTTTTGTTGACACAGCATTATCTACCAATGATTTTTCTAACCTTCACATCCTGCCAAATATATGCAGACGCTGCCACTCTCGCACTTACACTATGCTTCAGTATTGTTAGTTTGAACCCTATGAAAAGACCTCTTATTTCTTTCTTTGCCCATTAGGCATGCAATGTGAGTCCACCAGGGCATATATTGTTCTCAGCAATCAAACTGATAAGAAATTAAGTACACTATTTATTGGCTATTGACTGCTTGACTTCTGAACCATAACGTGAAAACTTTTTATATAGATTAAGCTCAAGAAGCTGTCCTCAAGCTCAATTTGGGATAGGCTCAACCACTACACTACATGTATAGCACAAACAGATCTGGCTTAAGGCAAGCTCAAGCTCTATAAATTTCTGACTGAATAGTGCTCGAGTAAGTTGATACTTGGCTTGCCTTGGCACCATCCATAAAATTAATGGTTAAACCTCATCAAAACTTTTCCTTTTACTAGAGTTATAATTGGATGAACATAATTCCCATAAGCAAGTAGAGAATACCTTCAAAGGAGCCCAGCAACTATGAAGCAGTAGGACAACTCAAATTGAATCAAGACTACCAGGATGAGAGGATTCTTTTTTTTTTTGATGAATAATTACAATTTTATTGAAAAAAAAAAAAAAAAGGGCAAAGCCCTCACACACAAAAGAGTATACAACAGAGCCAAGGACCTAGTTGCTACTACAGTCTAGAAAACAAATCAGATCTACCAGATTTCCGGAGGGAAAGTTAGGAACATATACAATAGCCCAATCCAAGTTAGGAACATATACATATACAAGAATCAAACAGAAAATATACAGATATAATCTGCCAATTGGCAAAACATATCAAGACCAAACAAATAAAGACAGCATAAAGAACAGGAGTGAAACAATAAAACGCCACCAGCCCCACCCATAAATTTTAACAAAATAAATAAATACGCGCATACACACACACCCAAACAAAAACAACAACCATGACCACCATCTTGAATGACACATTTAGGTTTCATGAATCAAGAATGAGACATAATATAACAGAAATTGTAATACCTTCTCAGCCTCCAAGGGGACTCCAATTGCACCCGTAATATAAGATAGAGAAACCCCCATATTGTAGACAGATAATTCAGGATAAGTATACGACTTCCCATCAGAATATATCACTTCAACTGGTTCAATTTCAAACTTTCTTTCACAATATTCTGAAAAGGTTGTCACCTAGAAGAATAGAGGAAAACCATTCATTTATTTATCTACTACAAATAAGAAATAGCATCCACAACATGTTGAACTTCTAGAGTACCCACCACTGTGTTCAAAACAATCTTGGCTTTTGTTAGATCAGTGGCAGTGCATTCAATGAATACATTCTTTGTCTTTAGAGTGATTGCTGAGTGTGCACTATTGATAATGGGGGGTAAAGACAAAACAGTTCTGCATTAAACAAATAGAATTTTCAGGGGAAGAAAAAAAAGGAAATAAACATATTAGAACATCAAGAAGACATAAAAAATTTGGACTCTTTAGGTAAAATATTTTAGAGGGTGTTTTTTGCTTTTTAGTTGTGATGTGACATAAAGGTGAAAGCAGTTTGTGAGTATCTTGTAATTGGAGTTGTTTGTTAATACTTCTATTTATTTGCTAAAAAAGCCAAAAGCTATCCTAAAAAGTGTTGCCAAATGAGCCTTTTGTGTTCCCAATACAGTTTTCTAAAAGAAATTAAGAACAGATGTACAAAGGCTAAAAGATCTTTTTCTGTCAAAACTCAATAGAGACAATGGCGTTATTCAAGCATACACTCAGACTAAAATGAACAGTGTGAGCTCAACATCTTCAAAGCAAAGAAGCTCCATACTTCCCAAAAAAAAAAAAAAAAGGAAATTGATAGAAGAAATAAGACATAACAACAATTTAAATAAATTGGCTGGTAAAAGAGCTAAGAATCCTTATAATTGCATAAACATCAACAGACCATCATACCTGTTATGGTCATATATAACAGGGTACACTGGTGAGTTCTCAATTATGTGCAAAAACTTCTTGAGTTTCAAATCTGACTGCAGTGAAACATAAATTAAGAGATCATACACTAATATCTGCATGACTAATTTTTTTTAATATCTGCATGACTAATATAAAAATAAAATATACAAGCTCCTGAGAACTGTGCACAAGGGATGCATGCACAGATCAGAATCCTTTACAAAGAAATTGTAAATTCTCAAATTACAAAATTTAGGCTGTTTCTTTACATTGAAACGCTTGAAAAATGCTACATATTAAAAAGGTGGCATGTTAAATTTGAGAATTGAGTATATTTTTATCAGGTTCTTGCTCTCTATGTTGTAAAAAAGCTTTGAGCAAACAATTGTCTTTTGGTTTTCTAAAGAAAAAGTGTTTCTACAAAAGTGAAGAACAAGCTTTTTCGAGAAAAAAAATATTTTTGACTACATCGATAATATGCCACAATTTTTTTTTTTTTGATAAGTAAAGATTATATATCAAAAGCGCAAAGGGGCGCAACCCAAAACCCAAGTACACAAGGAATATACAAGAGAAAACGCCTAATTAGGAGAAGAAAAAAAAACAAGGAAGTCAAAATAACTAATCACTAAAGGAGCAAGCCAAGCTGCTGTCCAAGTGAAAAGCGTGTAGAAGAAAAATGCCTTGAGGTCCTCCAAAGATCTCTCAGAATCCTCAAAGCATCTCGCATTCATTTCTAATCATAAACATCATACTATGCAAAGGGGAGCCATTTTCCACACAACGGCACTTTGTGAACGCCCTCCCGACGACCAACAAGCGAACAAATCCACCACCTTTTGAGGCATGACCCATGATAATCCAAATCGGCTAAAAATAGCATCCCATAGAGAGCGAGCAATCTCACAATGGAGAAGATGATCAATCGTTTCCCCATCCAATTTGCACAAACCACATCTATTGATCACAATGAGATTCCTTTTCTGAAGATTATCGATTGTGAGAATCTTCCCTAGCACCGCCGTCCAAGTAAAGAAGGCCACTCTCGAGGGTGCCTTGGTGCGCCAAATACTCTTTCAAGGGAAATGACTAGCCTCAATACTAGCCAAGGCATTATAGTAGGAGCGAACATTGAACTTCCCTTTACTGGACGGAATCCACCACATTTTATCCTCGCCTTCCCTATTCATTTTATGAGAGTATAACAAAGTATAGAATGAGGCTAGCACTTCTAATTCCCAATCATGAATCAACCGAGAAAAGCTAACATTCCATTGAAGAGCTCCCCCCATGAGATCCAAGTTGCCAGCAATAGATGCGTCTTTAGCATTAGCAATGGTGTAAAGACCAGGAAAAACAACCTTATGACACGCTTCTCCGCACCAAACGTCATCCCAAAATTTGATTTTGGAACCATCTCCTAGATCAAATCTTGTATGGCTAGACAACATCCGCCACCCCCTACTAATATACCTCCAAAGGCCCACCCCATGAGACCCCGATATATTGATAGAATGCCAACCCCCCCATTCGGATCCATATTTGGCATCCACGACCATTCGCCACCAAGCCCTTCTCTCATGCCCATTACGCCATAGCCACTTCCCTAACAAAGCTTGGTTGAACAATCTCAATTTCCTGATCCCTAAACCTCCTTCGGAAATAGGAGAGCAAATCTTATCCCATTTAACCAAATGATATTTGAATTCATCATTTAAACCTCCCCATAGAAAATCACATTGGAACTTCTCTATACGCTTAGCCACCGAGACAGGAATAGGGAAGAGGGAAAGGAAATAAGTAGGAAGATTAGAGAGAGTGCTCTTTATAAGAGTGACCCTACCTCCCTTGGAAAGATACATTCTTTTCTAGCTCACCAACCTCCGATCAATCTTTTCCAAAATGTCATCCCAGATAGATTTTGCCTTAAAGCGAGCACCCAAGGGGAGTCCCAGGTATTTCAAAGGCAACGACTCCATCTCACAACCCAAAACACTGCCCAATTCTTCCATATTATCCACATCACCTACAGGGACCAAAGCCGATTTATCCATATTCACCTTTAGACCCAAAATAGCTTCGAAACAAACCAAAAGGGCTTTAAGAGAACGAATTTGATCAAGATTCACCCTACAAAATACCAACGTGTCATCTGCAAACAAGAGATGAGAAATGTTGACCCTCTCCGATGGCCTGTTTCCCACGGAAAAGCCCGAAATGAAACCATTCTCAGTGGCAGCAGCAACCATCCTACTAAACGCCTACATAACCATGACAAACAGAAATGGAGACAATGGATCTCCCTGCCACACCCCTGGGAGCTACTAAAGAAACCAGCAGGAGTACCATTGATCAAAACGGAGAAGCGAGCGGTCGAGATACATTGCTCAAAGAGCACCACTTCTCCCCAAATCCACATCTCCTCAATAAATACAAAAGAAATTTCCAGTCAATGTGATCATAAGCCTTCTCTACATCCAATTTACAAAGCGAACCCGATTCCCCATAACTGATACGACTATCCAGGCATTCACTTGCTATAAGAACCGAATCCGTGATTTGTCTTCCTCTAATGAATGCATTCTGAGGCTTTGATATCACCCTATCCAACACCCTCCTCGTTCTATTAGCAAGAACTATGGCAATAATCTTATACATCCCACTAATAAGGCTAATAGGGCGAAACTCCTTAAGCTCGAAAGCTCCAGGAATCTTTGGAATAACAGAAATAAAAGTAGCATTAAAGCTTTTTTCGAACTTACCCCGAGTATGAAATTCTCCATAATGTCTTCCTTGATCACTTCCCAACAATCTTGGAAGAACGCCATTGAGAAACCGTCTGGCCCCGGCGCCTTGTCTCTATCCATACCTTTCACTACCGCCAACACTTCCTTTTCCTCAAAAGAACATTCTAGCCGATCAGCCTCTCCCGCTCCCAAACAATCAAAGGTAAGGTTGTCCAACCTAGGCCTCCAATTGCATTGTTCAACGAATAAAGACTTGTAGAAATGTACCGCATGATCCCTAATGTTGTCTTGATTAGAAGAAGGGACACCATTAATGGACAAGGAATCAATGGAGTTGCATCTTCTATTAGAGTTGGCAATCTGATGAAAGAACTTAGTGCACTTATCACCATCCTTGAGCCAACGGATCCTAGATTTTTGTCTCCAACTAATTTCTTCTTGTAAAAGAGCAATCTCCAATTCCCTAACAATCACCCTTTTTCTATTCTTCTCTTCTTCATCCAATCTATCCATGGCCTTCAATTCTTCTGCTTTCTCTTTGCAAATAACATTCACATTTCCAAATTCATTCTCATTCCATCTTATGATATCCATCTTTAACATCTTAAGCTTTGGTGCCAAAATGAAACTCGAAGTGCCAAAAAAATTGTAAGAAGACCACCGAGCTTGCACCTTTTCCACAAAACCATCAGCTTTTAACCACATATTCTCAATTTGAAAGGCTTCTTACCCCCGATCATACCGTCACAATCAAGCAAGATGAGAAAATGATCCGAGCACAATCTAAGCAACCTCTTCTGAAACAGGCTAGGATATTTGGCTTCCCATTCTAGAAAGATTAAAAAACGATCAATTCTAGACCGAGAATGAGCATTGGACCAAGTAAAAGTCCCTCCTGCAAGTGGAATGTCCATAAGCCCCTGTTCGGAGATGAAGTCCGACAACTCTGACATTGCGTTAGTGAACCGCGCTCCCCCCGACCTTTCACTAGGAAAGTGCGTAACATTAAAATCACCTCCAATAACCCATGGCACCTCCCACCAACTAGAAAGGCCAGCCAGCTCTTCCCATAGAAAACATCTCAAGTAATCCAAATTTGGTCCATAAACCCTCGCAAAAGCCCATGTAAAATCATCCTCTACATTCTTGAATAAACAGGCTGCAACGAACTCCCCCACATAGACCTCGATCTTCAAAACCACCCTTCTATCCCACATCACCAAAATGCCACCAGAAGCACCAATCGACGTTAGCACAACCCCACAAATTATTCACAAAACTGCTGGAAATCGAATCCATCTTCGTCTCCTGTAAGCACACAATGTCTACCTTCCATTGCCTAAGCATATTCCTCACCCTCAAGCACTTATTGCCCTCATTCAAACCCCTCACATTCCAAGAAACAATCCTGGGCTTCATGACAGATCTCTATGAGTTCTTTCCTTAGCCCTCCCCCTACCAGCATTCCTGTCATAATTAATGGAGCACGCAAGGTTATTGAGTTCTCTCATACCTTTCTTCCCCGTATTTGAGGCCATTCCCATTCCCATTCCTTCATTACTCGCAATAATAGTCACGAACAGCTCTAAAAGCTTCCTTTCATACCCATCACACGAGATCCCCACATAATGACTAAACTCCTCCACAAGCTTCAGAAATTTATCAACAGAATTAGACCCCTTTTTTGCCAAAAACCACTTAGCTGGACAGCACGCCAGTGGATTGTGCTCTTCCACCTCATATTCTTCCAATTCCAGACCTGTCAACCTGGACTCCCTGAGAATAATAGAATTCTCCATCAAATGAGGAACAATAGACACCTCCATGCTGGCTTTAGGGGATTCACTATTCCTGTCCTCTTGGTTTTCTAAAGGAACATCCACACAATCTCCCATCATATTTCCCATCCTCCACCTCTGCCCCAGTCGAAGAAAAATCCACTATTCTAGTTTCAATCTCGCATGCTATCAAAGATGATAGGCTAGCGGCAATCTTTGCTCTCGATGATTCTACAACCCCAAGATTATCCCCCTCGCTGCCTAAATACCCAGGAACAGCCCTTTCGGCACCTCCCGATACTCAGAGACTGCCGAAGTGCCTGCCGCTGGAGTTTCCAGAAGCTTTGAGCCCCTATCGCCGCCCCCCACCTCACCCACTTCCTCCAAAGGCTTCACCGGCACCCTATGTCGCTGGCCTAGGTATAACACACCATTCAACATGCCGGTCAGCCCCATACCCACATTGATCGGAGCTTTTCTCAATATACCCAACTTAGATCTTGCCGATGAACCTACCTGAGGTTGACCTATCATAAAACGATGCCCGGCGACAGACGAGGAAGCTCCTGGGTCACCTGGTTTGGTCATCTTTCTCGTCCTTTGAATCTGTTTCACTCTTCTTGGCCTTAGTCTCCTGTATTTCTTACCAAATCTTCTGAGCCCAGCCCCTATTGCATGATTCACGCCCATCTTCTGGTTGGGCTGAACGTTCACTTCTTCCAATATTGTAGTATCGGTTTGCGCAGGCCCAAGCTCTGAAGGCCCATTGACGTATGAAGCCCGTTTGCCCAATGCCAATCTCTCCAAGCAACATCTAATCTCCAGCTGTAATTTCTCCAACAAATTTCTTAGATTGTCGTATTCGCTACCTCCAAATACCACGTATCCATTATCAGAACATTCCTTCCTTCCAGTACAGTCCTTCGTAACCGCCATCGCATGAGACAAAGCTTTGCTACCCAACAAAACAGTTGTCGCTGGAGCTGGGTTGGCCGGAGAACTATATTGCACCAATGACAGAATCGTCGGAAAATCTTTGGCGTACCTCTGTTTCTCTTCTTCTTCCACCAAATTATCCATATCCTTCTCCTTGCCCTTTGATGTCGCCGGACATCCCACCATAGACTTGAGAATGGTTACTGGACCTGATATCGCCGGACAATCCACGGGAGACTTGAGGATGGTCACTGGACCGGAGCTAACTGGAACAGAAACTTGTCTGCACTTCTTCGTCTGTAACTCACTTGGACCTGCATTTCCTTCCGACAGCCATTTGGGCACCCTAGCGACAGGTTCAAACGATGGCCCAAATAATTCCTCATTCGGGCACAGTGTGGATTGTAACACCTCAGTATAGCTTCTCCTCTTCTTCCCTGCATCGTTTCTTTGATTCAAATAAGGTTCAAGGAACCTTATGGCTATTTGCAGTTCAGACTCAAGTTTGTTCCAACCTATCTGATTTTTTCCTTCCGGCACCATGACTGCCTTACACTTCTCCCTCCCCTCACATTCTTCAATCACCAAAAAACTGCCATACCTATTAGAACATTTCTGGGCTAGCACTTGAGGGTACCCTGGTTTAGATTGATCTCTAAAGACTCTAGAATCCTTCACTGAAATCAACTCCTCAAAAATGTGCAACAGCCATACTGCTTCACTACTTCCTAGCCTTATGAACCTCACTAAACCCTTGCTTCTCTCCTTGAATATCAAATTAGTATCGCCATCCATTACCATCATCTAAAAATCTTTGGATTCCACCGACCAACTTCTTGATAAACCCATCTCACCACCACCAGCAGCCCGCCTGAAACAAAAAACTATTCCTCCCACACCTTCTCCGGGAAGGAAAAGAAGAGAGAGAAGAGAGCTTTTTTTTTTTGCCACAATTTTAATAGGTGCATTTTTCAAACGCTTTGATGTAAAGAAACGTCCTAAATTCTATAATTCAAGAATGAGATCCTAATCATGCATGTACAATCGCCAATATCACAATCTTTGTGTGTGCTATGTAAAAATTATATATTTAAAAAATAATAATAAATAAAATAAAGGGCTAAGTACCTTTTACCCCCTGTAGTTTAATGACTTTATTTTTTTCCACCTCAGTTTCAATTCGTATCATAAATCGTAACTCGCTTATGGCTAAACACAGAAATGGTTCATCTGTCCATCTTCCATCCCAAAATTAACAGAAATCCACATCAAACCAATCAAAAATTACCAAGTGGCCACATGCCTCATTAAAAAAAGGTGGCTTAAGCCACCCTTTTAGACAAAATGGGCTTAGCCAGTATGGGGGTACCAAAACCATCCCAAAGGGTCGTGGGGGTGGTTTCAATCAACCCCTACGGTCAAACCACCCTCATGGTGTGACATCCCACATTGCCTGGGTGTGGAAAAAGATGATGTGTTTATATGGAATATACTCTATCTAAATGGTATGAGACATTTTGGGGTAAATCCAATAATAAAAACCGTGCGGGCTTGGCCCAAAGCGGACAATATCATATCACTTGGAGCAGTCTGGGGTTGGCCAAACTACGCCCAAGACTAGCCATGGGGGTGGGGGTCGCTCAAACCGGCCATGGGGGGAGCCATCCACCCCATGTTGTCAGAAGGGCGGTGGCATGAGCCACCCCCTTCTTTTTCTTATCAAAAAGTTAAAAAAAAAAAAAAAAAAAAAAAAAAAAAAATTAATGTAGCGGCATCCTCGGAGGTCCTTAAGGTAAACCCGAGAGACCCGCATCTTCCCATGGATACTCCGGCGACTTTCTCAGGCGGAGGGGGGAATGGGTCAGCGACAGGAGGGATTCCCAGGGAGATAAGCGGCAAGTCTGTGGGGGGTGCTGGTATTTTCCGGGCAGAAGAGCGAACCATAGAGTTGGAGCCCGTAAGTCCGGTGATGAAGACCCAGTCCTCCGGCAACGAGTCAACCTTGTTAACATATAGGAGGAGGAAGAATGGGCCGCAGAGAGGGGATGAGACATTGGTGGGTCCACTAGGACCCTCAACTGCGACGTCTGGACAGTTTAAGGGGCCCATGGGTCTGTCGCCGGAAAAATCTCAGAGGGTGCCGGAGACCCTTCCGTCGTCGGAGGAACTCCAGAAGGCGCCGGAGAGGCCTAGGGAGACCGGAGAGGCTGGGAAAGGTATGTGTTGGGCCAACCGTCAGCTTCTGAGGGGGAGTCCCTCTTGCCGGAAGTCTGGGATGGCTGCGGGGGAATGGGTTCAGCAGGATTGTCGGGGGGTGGAAGAGAGTTTGGGCCCATTGACTCAATTTGGGCAAAAAAGACTGGATCGATCATCGGTTTTGGAGTTTTTTGAGTCTGATTCAGGCATGGATGGGGACAAAGTTGCTGAAGCTGCAGTTTTGGAGGAGTTAGGGTCAGACTCGATCTCATCCAGCTGGGTAGTTGGAAAATGCCTCAAATTTTGCCCAAAAATTGGTGTTTCCGATGAGGGGAAAAAGGAGGAATTGGAGGCATTATTCAATGCTATAGAAGCTTCTAGAATGCAGTACAATTCGGATTTGGGAGGTGCTTCTGCCTGTGTTCCTGCACTCAAAGGACTTGAAGAGATTGAGGAAGATGAGAAGGGTCGTTTTGGTGGATCATGAAGCTTAATATAGTAGTTTGGAATGTGAGAGGGTTGAATGCCCTCAAAAAAAGATTGCGCATTAGGGGTCTTTTAAAGGAATGGAAAGTAGATGTAGTGTGTTTGATTGAGACGAAGATGGAGACCATCTCCAGAGAGGTGATTCATAGTCTTTGGGGAGGTCAGCATGTGGGGTGGAAGTATAAAGGTTCTAATGGTGCGTCGGGGGGGATGCTAATGATGTGGGATAGGAGGGTAGTGGAGTGTAAGGAGGAGTGTGTGGGACATTTCACTTTGGCGTGCTCCTTTCAAAATGTAGAGGATAGATGGGTTTGGGTGTTTGGGGGAGTGTATGGGCCGAATGAGGATTTGGAGAGAAGGGCTCTTTGGGAAGAATTGGCTGGTTTGATGAGGGTGTGGGAGGTCCCTTGGTGTTTGGGCGGGGATTTTAATAGTGTTCGCTTTCCCAGTGAGCGCACCAATGGTTCTTATTTCTCTTCGGGCATGATGGATTTCTCAGACTTCATCTCAGAGAATAATATGGTGGATATTCCGATGGTGGGGGGTCAATTTACTTGGTCCAATAATCAAGAAGATGAGAGTTGGTCGAGGATTGATCGGTTCTTGCTTTCTTCGGATTGGGAGGACCACTACCCAACAGTATCACAAAGGAGACTTCAACGCCTGCTCTCGGATCACTTTCCTTTATTATTGGACTGTGGGACTCCTTGTGGAGGTAAGAAGAGTTTTAAATTTGAAAATATGTGGCTTAAGGCAGAGGGCTTCGTTGATAAGGTTGCTTCTTGGTGGGGGTCATATTCGTTTGAGGGTTTGCCTAGTTTTGTGCTAGCTAATAAACTAAAAGCCCTTAAAGTGGACTTGAAAAAGTGGAATGAGGAGGTCTTTGGGGATATTGGGAGGAAAAAAAAGGAGTTGTTGGGAGATATCCAGGAGTTGGATGAGCTGGCAGAATCGAGAGGTTTAGATCAGGAGGAGAAAGTCCGGAAGGTGGACAAGTTGAAAGATTTGGAGAATACATTGTTATGTGAAGAAATTCATTGGCGCCAAAAATCGAGAGCTTTGTGGCTCAAGGAGGGGGATCGAAATACTCGTTTTTTCCACAAGATGGCTAACTCTCATCGAAGGTACAATAGTGTGGAAGTGCTTCATATTAATGGCGTGTTATCAGGTGATCCAGTTGAGGTGAAAGATCACATAGTGCAGTTTTACCAAAGCCTTTATTCGGAACAAAGCACTTGGCGCCCTAGAATGGATAACCAGCCGTTTTTGACCATCGAAGAGGAGGATAATAGGTGGTTAGAAAGAGATTTTGAGGAAAAGGAGGTTTGGGAGGTGGTAAAAGGCATGGATGGTGATAAGGCTCTGGGCCCAGATGGCTTTTCCATGGCTTTTTTTCAAGCTTGCTGGGGTGTTATTAAACAAGACGTTATGGCGGTTTTTGCAGAGTTCTATCGTAGACGTCAATTGGTGAAGAGCTTGAATGCAACTTTTATTTCCTTGATTCCGAAGAAGGCGGATGCGGTGGAGATGAAGGACTTTCGGCCCATTAGCCTGGTGGGAGGAGTGTATAAGATTGTGTCTAAGGTTCTTGCTAATAGGATGAAAACTGTTTTGGGTAAGGTCATCTCCTATTCTCAAAACGCTTTTATTGGGGGTCGGCAAATCCTAGATTCCGTTCTCATTGCAAATGAATGTGTGGATAGTCGCATGAAATCAGGGGTGCCAGGTGTTCTTTGTAAATTGGACTTGGAAATTGGACTTGGAAAAGGCCTATGACCATGTAAATTGGGACTTTGTTCTGTATTTGCTGCATAGATGTGGGTTTGGCGAGAGGTGGAGGGCTTGGATAGAGTGGTGTATCAAGACGGTAAGATTCTCCATTCTTGTGAATGGTTCTCCGGACGGGTTCTTTAATAGTTCGAGGG
>NC_081551.1:11057496-11102852 GCF_901000735.1 Corylus avellana | reverse complement strand
GGGTGCCGGAGACCCTTCCGTCGTCGGAGGAACTCCAGAAGGCGCCGGAGAGGCCTAGGGAGACCGGAGAGGCTGGGGAAGGTATGTGTTGGGCCAACCGTCAGCTTCTGAGGGGGAGTCCCTCTTGCCGGAAGTCTGGGATGGCTGTGGGGGAATGGGTTCAGCAGGATTGTCGGGGGGTGGAAGAGAGTTTGGGCCCATTGACTCAATTTGGGCAAAAAAGACTGGATCGATCATCGGTTTTGGAGTTTTTTGAGTCTGATTCAGGCATGGATGGGGACAAAGTTGCTGAAGTTGCAGTTTTGGAGGAGTTAGGGTCAGACTCGATCTCATCCAGCTGGGTAGTTGGAAAATGCCTCAAATTTTGCCCAAAAATTGGTGTTTCCGATGAGGGGAAAAAGGAGGAATTGGAGGCATTATTCAATGCTATAGAAGCTTCTAGAATGCAGTACAATTCGGATTTGGGAGGTGCGTCTGCCTGTGTTCCTGCACTCAAAGGACTTGAAGAGATTGAGGAAGATGAGAGGGGTCGTTTTGGTGGATCATGAAGCTTAATATAGTAGTTTGGAATGTGAGAGGGTTGAATGCCCTCAAAAAAAGATTGCGCATTAGGGGTCTTTTAAAGGAATGGAAAGTAGATGTAGTGTGTTTGATTGAGACGAAGATGGAGACCATCTCCAGAGAGGTGATTCATAGTCTTTGGGGAGGTCAGCATGTGGGGTGGAAGTATAAAGGTTCTAACGGTGCGTCGGGGGGGATGCTAATGATGTGGGATAGGAGGGTAGTGGAGTGTAAGGAGGAGTGTGTGGGACATTTCACTTTGGCGTGCTCCTTTCAAAATGTAGAGGATAGATGGGTTTGGGCGTTTGGGGGAGTGTATGGGCCGAATGAGGATTTGGAGAGAAGGGCTCTGTGGGAAGAATTGGCTGGTTTGATGAGGGTGTGGGAGGTCCCTTGGTGTTTGGGCGGGGATTTTAACAGTGTTCGCTTTCCCAGTGAGCGCACCAATGGTTCTTATTTCTCTTCGGGCATGATGGATTTCTCAGACTTCATCTCAGAGAATAATATGGTGGATATTCCGATGGTGGGGGGTCAATTTACTTGGTCCAATAATCAAGAAGATGAGAGTTGGTCGAGGATTGATCGGTTCTTGCTTTCTTCGGATTGGGAGGACCACTACCCAACAGTATCACAAAGGAGACTTCAACGCCTGCTCTCGGATCACTTTCCTTTATTATTGGACTGTGGGACTCCTTGTGGAGGTAAGAAGAGTTTTAAATTTGAAAATATGTGGCTTAAGGCAGAGGGCTTCGTCGATAAGGTTGCTTCTTGGTGGGGGTCATATTCGTTTGAGGGTTTGCCTAGTTTTGTGCTAGCTAATAAACTAAAAGCCCTTAAAGTGGACTTGAAAAAGTGGAATGAGGAGGTCTTTGGGGATATTGGGAGGAAAAAAAAGGAGTTGTTGGGAGATATCCAGGAGTTGGATGAGCTGGCAGAATCGAGAGGTTTAGATCAGGAGGAGAAAGTCCGGAAGGTGGACAAGTTGAAAGATTTGGAGAATACATTGTTATGTGAAGAAATTCATTGGCGCCAAAAATCGAGAGCTTTGTGGCTCAAGGAGGGGGATCGAAATACTCGTTTTTTCCACAAGATGGCTAACTCTCATCGAAGGTACAATAGTGTGGAAGTGCTTCGTATTAATGGCGTGTTATCAGGTGATCCAGTTGAGGTGAAAGATCACATAGTGCAGTTTTACCAAAGCCTTTATTCGGAACAAAGCACTTGGCGGCCTAGAATGGATAACCAGCAGTTTTTGACCATCGAAGAGGAGGATAGTAGGTGGTTAGAAAGAGATTTTGAGGAAAAGGAGGTTTGGGAGGTGGTAAAAGGCATGGATGGTGATAAGGCTCCGGGCCCAGATGGCTTTTCCATGGCTTTTTTTCAAGCTTGCTGGGGTGTTATTAAACAAGACGTTATGGCGGTTTTTGCAGAGTTCTATCGTAGACGTCAATTGGTGAAGAGCTTGAATGCAACTTTTATTTCCTTGATTCCGAAGAAGGCGGATGCGGTGGAGATGAAGGACTTTCGGCCCATTAGTCTGGTGGGAGGAGTGTATAAGATTGTGTCTAAGGTTCTTGCCAATAGGATGAAAACTGTTTTGGGTAAGGTCATCTCCTATTCTCAAAACGCTTTTATTGGGGGTCGGCAAATCCTAGATTCCGTTCTCATTGCAAATGAATGTGTGGATAGTCGCATGAAATCAGGGGTGCCAGGTGTTCTTTGTAAATTGGACTTGGAAATTGGACTTGGAAAAGGCCTATGACCATGTAAATTGGGACTTTGTTCTGTATTTGCTGCATAGATGTGGGTTTGGCGAGAGGTGGAGGGCTTGGATAGAGTGGTGTATCAAGACGGTAAGATTCTCCATTCTTGTGAATGGTTCTCCGGAAGGGTTCTTTAATAGTTCGAGGGGAATCCGACAAGGGGATCCTCTCTCACCGTTATTGTTTGTCTTGGTCATGGAGGCTTTGAGTAAGATGGTGAATGCAACGGTTGACCAAGGCCTTTTGAAGGGTTTCTCGGTGGGAAATAGGGTCTTGTCGGAGTTGATGGTCTCCCACTCTTTATTTGCGAATGATACTTTGATTTTTTGTGAAGACTCTATCGAGCAAATCCGGTATGTTCGTCTCATTCTCTTATGTTTTGAAGCTGTTTCTGGTTTGAGAGTGAATCTGGGAAAATCAAAGATTGTGGCCATTGGTGAGGTGGAGAACATTGGGGTTTTAGCTAACATCCTTGGGTGTAGTGTTGCCGATTTGCCTATGAAGTATTTGGGTCTCCCTCTTGGGGCGTCGTACAAGGATAAGGCTATGTGGAATGAAGTGATCGAAAAGATGGAGCGTCAGTTGGCAGGTTGGAAGAGAATGTATCTTTCTAAAGGAGGTCGCTTAACCCTCATTAAGAGCACTTTGGCTAATCTTCCGACTTACTTTTTGTCTCTGTTTCCGATTCCGGCAAGTGTAGCTAAAAGGATTGAGAAAGTCCAAAGAGATTTCTTATGGGGAGGAATTGGGGATGAGCCCAAGTTGCATCTTGTAAGTTGGAACCAAGTTTGCAGCCCGCTTCGCTATGGGGGTCTTGGTTTTCGGAAGTTGCACCAGTTTAATCAAGCTCTTTTGGGGAAATGGCTTTGGAGATACGCAAATGAGAATGGGGCTCTTTGGTGTAAGGTGATCGAAGCTAAGTATGAAGACCAAGAAGGTGGGTGGTGCACGAAGGATGCTTCGGGCTCTCATGGTGTGGGTCTTTGGAAGCATATTCGGAATGGGTGGAATTCCTTTGCCAAAGGTATTCGGTTTGAGGTGGGGGAGGGATCGAAAGTTCGTTTCTGGCATGATATTTGGTGTGGGGACAATTCTTTGAAGCAAGCTTTCCCGTCCTTACTCAATATCGCCAGACACAAAGATGCTTGGGTGAAGGATAATTTTATTGGGAGGAATGGGGTTGTGGAGTGGAATGTCATTTTCATACGATCGGTCCAAGATTGGGAGGTGGATTTGGTTTCTCCTTTCTTTGAGCGGTTGTATTCTTGCAAGGTTTCTTTAGGCAGTGTAGATCGTATTTGTTGGTCTTCGTCCAAGCAAGGCAAGTTCGAGGTTAAGTCGTTCTACAAGGCCTTGACCTTTTCTAGTAAAGAGGAGTTTCCTTGGAAGAGCATCTGGCGTACTAAGGCGCCTCAGCGGGTGGCTTTTTTCGGGTGGACTGCAGCCCTAGGGAAAATTTTGACTCATGATACGTTGCGCAAGAGGAACATAGTGGTAGTGGAGTGGTGTTGCATGTGTAAGAAGAACGGAGAGTCAGTCGATCATCTTCTTCTTCACTGTGAGCTTGCAAGTGCTCTTTGGCACATGATTTTTCAGAGGTTTGGGTTGCATTGGGTCATGCCTTGCCGGGTGAGGGACTTGTTTGCTATTTGGTGGGCGGGAGGTCGAGCTCGAAGTGCGGTGGTGTGGAAGATGATTCCTCTATGTCTTATGTGGTGTATTTGGAATGAAAGAAATGCTAGATGTTTTGATAATTCCACTAGGACCATAGAGGAATTGATTCATTTTTTCTTCTTTACTCTTTACTCTTGGACGGCCGCTTGGCTTACTCCTCTAGTGATTAGTTTCTCTGAGTTTCTTTTTCATTTTTCTCCCTCCTAGGCGCTCTCTGTGTATACTTCCCGTGTATATGGGTTGCGCCCCTCTGCGCTTTTTTTTATATATCATCATTACTTATCAAAAAAAAAAGTTTTAAATTTTAATGAGGCATATGGCCACATGGCAATTTCTGTTTGTTTGACATGGATTTCTGTTAATTTTATGGATGGAAGATGGATGGAAGTACCATCTCCGTTTTAAGCAAAGTCTACAATACGAATTTAAGCTAAGGTGGGAAAAAATAAAGTTGTTAAACCACAAAGGGTGAAAGGTATTTATACCAACAAAAAAAAATATACACACAATTATTTATAACATTATGAATTGCAAAGTCAAGGTTAAGTAACAAAAAAATCTCAATCTAAGACTTACTTTATAAAACTCCATTAGCTCATCAGCTCTGAAGTTCTTCACCTAAATTGCAAAAACAAAGTTACAAGCAATCAGTTTTATCATTGCACATTTACTTTGCAACGCCAAGCTTTTTTCTCATTAAAATAAAGAACAAATAACATGTGAAAAGCAAATTCTGTGAAACCATTGCCATCTACAGAAACTAATAGTATGGCAGAAAATTTTAAGATCAATAAGAGAAGGTGGAAATCAAATGAAGAGTATATGATACATCAATAGATGGTAGAAAACAATTTTTCTAGCTGACTAATTTATTGCACAATATTGTAAATCAAAGTCATAACTTTGAGATTCCCCTCTCTCGGCGCATGTAGGCATGTCCCAACGTCCATTAGCTATCTGACTATATTTTCTTTCTAGTCTATTGTGATGGGCTTCTCTAGGTGGCACTTTGTGGAAGCTAAGTCTTTTAAGTTCGCAATGGAAAGAGGGGGTTTCTATATTACGTGTTTTCGAAAGGAGTAGGGCATCATGCATTTTGTATCCTTGGGTAGAGTGAGTGAGAGCTGGTTGTTGGCTACCATGGAAGACATACTTCTAGGAAAGGCCTCGAGGAGTTTTTGAAATCCTGTAGGGCGGCCTTTATTGCCCAGCATGCAAACAAATTCAGTAGATATTTGCCTGTCGCGACAAAGATGGTGGTCGAAGGGGCTTTGTGGTTATACTGGAAGGCAAAGATGGTTGGGGAAGGGTAGGTTTTGTGTTCGAGTTACGGAAGGTTCTAGAAACGTTTCAGATTTCCTTTGATAATTGTCATTAGCTCCTTGTTCCGAGATACTCCTTGGTTGGTTCTCTTCGTTTCACCTGAAGATGTATTCTACAACACCTCTAGCGCCTATGGTGCATGAGTAGGCAAGGGAGGCTGTTAAGAGGTCAATTGTTGAGGTGGTGGCTCATCCGGAGTAGCTTACGGCGGCTTCCACCCGACCCAAGGCCTTAGTGTCAGTGTCATTGGCTCAGAGGGCCAATGGCCATGGAGTGCCTAGGGATTCGACAAATCCCAGGTATATTGTTGGTATGTTACATGTTGCAGGTAGGGTTGTAAATGAACAAAGTTGTTAATAAAAAGCTCGAACTCAACTCTAGTTCGGTTCATTTATTAAACAAACCAAACTTGAACAGAAATTCAAGTTCACTTATTAAACGAGCCAAACGTATAACTTGGCTTGACATATAAACTCATATAACTTCATTTTTATTATTTTTATAGTATTGTTCGCCCCCTTCAAGTATGTTGAACTAGTCAATTTACAATTTTTGTTGAGGACTACAATGATATATGTTATTACTTATTAGGATATAACTAAAGTGGTCAACGGTACATTTGGAACTTATGAAAATATTTACGCTTTTCTTTTCTTTTCAGAATTTCCACATTGTGATGGGCTTTACAATTATGATGGCTACAACCTACAGTTGGAGCTTTTTTTTTGGATAAGTAATTATGATATAAAAGAGCGCAGAAGGGCGCAATCCACATACACGGGAAGTATAAAAGAGAGCGCCTAAGAGGGAGAAAAATGAAAAAGGAAATCAGAGAAGCTAATCCTTATAGGAGCTAGCCAAGCGGCCGTCTAGGAATACAAAGTAAAGAAGAAAAATGAGTCAATTTCTCTATAGTCCTAGTGGAGTCCTCAAAGCATCTAGCATTCCTTTCATTCCAAATACACCACATAAGACACAGAGGGATCATCTTCCACACTACCGCGCTTCGAGAATGGCCTCCCGACCACCAGCAATCAAACAAGCCCCTCACCTTGCAAGACATGACCCAATGCAACCCAAACCGATCAAAAATAGTATGCCAAAGAACACTTGCGATCTCGCAATGGAGAAGAAGATGATCGACTGACTCTCCATTCTTCTTGCACATACACCACCACTCCACTACCACTAGGTTCCTCTTCCGCAGGGTATCGTGAGTCAAAATTTTGCCTAAGGCCGCGGTCCACCCGAAAAAAGCCACTCACAAAGGCACCTTAATACGCCAAATGCTCTTCCAAGGAAACACCTCATGGTCAAATTTGGACAAGACCTTGAAGAGAGACATAACCTCGAACTTGCCTTTCTTAGACGATGACCATCGAATACGATCCATAGAACCTATGGATATCTTGCACGAGTACAACCGACCAAAGGAAAGAAGAAATCAAATCCATCTCCCAATCCTGTACTGGCCGCACAAAAATGACATTCCACTCGACAATCCCATTCCTCCAAATAAAGTTATCCTTCACCCAAGCTTCTTTGTGTCTGGCGATGCTAAACAAAGATGGGAAAGCATGCTTCAAAGAGGAGTCCCCACACCAAATATGATGCCAAAAACGAACTTTCGAACCCACCCCCACCTCATAACGAATACCTTTGGTGAATAAATTCCAACCTTGACGAATGTGCTTCCATAAGCCCACACCATGGGAACCTGAAGCCTCCTTTGTGCACCACCCACCCTCCTGATCTTCATATTTAGTTTTGATAACCTTATACCACAGAGCCTCACTCTCATTCGCATATCTCTAAAGCCATTTACCCAGGAGAGCTTGATTAAACTGGTGCAACTTACGAATGCCAAGCCCACCATACCGAAGGGGACGATAGACTTAATTCCAATTTACAAGATGCAACTTAGGCTCGTCTCCCATCCCTCCCCATAAGAAATCTCTTTGAACTTACTCAAGTCTTTTAGCTACACTCATAGGAATCTGAAACAGAGACAAAAAGTAAGTCGGAAGATTAGAGAGAGTACTCTTAATGAGAGTTAACCGACCTCCTTTAGAGAGATACATTCTCTTCCAACCTGCCATCTGACGCTCTATTTTTTCAATCACATCATTCCACATAACCTTATCCTTATACCCCACCCCAAGAGGGAGACCCAAATACTTCATCGGCAAATTGGCAACACTACACCCAAGGATATTAGCTAAAACCCCTATGTTCTCCACCTCACCAATAGCCACAATTTTAGACTTTCCAAGATTCACTCTCAAACCCGAAACAGCTTCAAAACATAAGAGAATGAGACGTACATACCGGATTTGCTCGATAGAAGCTTCACAAAAAATCAAAGTGTCATCAGCAAATAAAGAGTGGGAGACCACTAACTCCGATAATACCCTATTTCCCACCGAGAAACCAGTCAAAAAGCCTTGGTCAACCGTCGCATTCACCATCTTACTCAAAGCCTCCATAACAAGCACAAAAAGTAATGGAGAAAGAGGGTCCCCTTCCCGAATTCCCCTCGAGCTGTTGAACAAGCCTTCCGGAGAACCATTCACAAGAATGGAAAATCTTACCGACGTAATACACCACTCTATCCACGCCCTCCACCTCTCGCCAAAACCACACCTATGCAGCAAATTCAACACAAAGTCCCAATTCACATGGTCATAGGCCTTCTCCAAGTCTAATTTGCAAAGAACACCTGGCACCCCTGACTTCATGTGACTATCCACACTTTCATTTGCAATAAGACCAGAATCTAGGATTTGGCGACCCCCAATAAAAGCATTTTGAGAGTATGATATGATCTTACCCAACACAATTCTCATCCTGTTTGCAAGAACCTTAGAAACAATTTTGTACACCCCTCCCACCAAGCTAATGGGCCGAAAGTCCTTCATCTCCACCACATCCGCCTTTTTTGGGATCAAGGAAATAAAAGTTGCATTCAAGCTCTTCACCAACTGTCGTCTACGATGGAACTCGGCAAAAACCGCCATAACATCATGTTTGACAACACCCCAGCAGGCTTGAAAGAAAGCCATGGAGAAGCTATCCGGACCCGGAGCCTTATCCCCATCCATGCCTTTAACCACCTCCCAAACTTCCTTTTCCTCAAAATCTCTTTCTAACTACCTATTATCCTTCTCATCTATGGACAAAAAAGGCTGGTTGTCCATTCTAGGCCGCCACGTGCTTTGTTCCGAGTATAAGCTTTGATAATACCTCACAATGTGATCTTTTACCTTAGCTGGATCATCGGATAGTACGCCATTAATACGAAGCACTTCCACACGATTGAACCTGCGATGAGAGTTAGCCATCTTGTGAAAGAAACGAGTATTGCGGTCCCCCTCCTTGAGCCACAAAGCTCTCGATTTTTGGCGCCAATGAATTTCTTCACACAGCAAGGTGTTCTCCAAATCTTTCACCATATCCGCCTTTCGAACCTTCTCCTCCTGGGCTAATCCTCTTACCTCTGCCAACTCATCCAACTCCTGAATACCTCCCAACAACTCCTTTTTCTTCCTCCCAATGTCCCCAAACACCTCCTCATTCGACTTTTTCAAATCCAATTTGAGAGATTTCAATTTCTTAGCTAGCACAAAACTAGGTAAACCCTCAAACGAATAAGACCCCCACCAAGAACTAACCATATCAACAAAACCTTCAGCTTTAAGCAACATATTTTCAAATTTAAAGCACTTATTACCTCCACAAGGGGCACCATAGTCCAATAATAAAGGGAAGTGATCGGAAATCAAGCGCTAAAGTCTTCTTTGTGACACTGCAGGATAGTGATCTTCCCAATCCAAGGAAATCAAGAATCAGTCAATTCTAGACCAGCTCTCATTTTCTTGATTATTAGACCACGTAAATTGACCCCCCATCATGGGCATGTCCACCAAGTTGTTCTCTGATATGACATCCGAGAAATCCATCATGCCAGTGGAATAGTAAGAAACACTGGAACGCTCACTAGGGAACCGAACGATATTAAAGTCCCCTCCAAGGCACCAAGGAACCTCCCACACATTCATCAAACCAGCCAACTCTTCCCAAAGGGCCCTTCTCTCCCCATCCTCATTTGGACCATACACCCCCCCAAAAGCCCACTCCCAGTTGTCCTCCACATTTCGAAAAGAGCATGCCAAGGAGAAATGCCCCACACACTCCTCCTTGCACTCCACCACCCTCCTATGCCACATCAATAACATCCCCCCCGACAAGCCATTTGACCCTTTAAACTTCCACCCCACATGTTGACCTCCCCAAAGACTATGAACCACCTCTCGGGAAATAACCTCCATCTTTGTCTCAATCAAACACACTACATCAACTTTTGACTCTTTCAAAAGACCCCTAATACGTAACCTTTTTTTGAGGGCATTCAACCCTCTCACATTCCATGCTACTATGTTAAGCTTCATGATCCACCAACATGCCCCTCTCACAATCCTTGAGCTCCTTTAATCCTGTTGGGGCTGGAACATAGGCAGAGATGCCTCCCAAATCAAAATCACCCTGCAACCTACAGTTGGAGCTTAAATGAAATATCTTTTTTTTTGGGGTTTGATAAGTAAAAATATGATATGTAATGATATTGACTTTGCGCATATCATACAATATGATAGATCATTTAATCTCCTTCTTTTTTCTTTTTTTTCTTTTTTTGATAAGTAAAGATGCATTAACAAGCGCAGAGGGGCGCAACCCAAGTACACAAGAAGTATACAAGAAAGCGACTAAGTTGGAGAGAAAGAAGCAGAGAACATAAAAAGAAAATCAGGAAAATTAATCACTAGAGGTGCTAGCCAGCCTGCAGTCCAAGTAAAAAGCATGTACAAAAAGAAATGAACAAGGTTCTCAAGGTTTCTCGACAAATCCTCGAAGCATCTAGCGTTCCTTTCCTTCCATAAGCACCACATAAGACACAGGGGAGCCATCTTCCACACCACAGCACTTCGGGATTTACCACCTGACCACCAACTAGCAAACATCTCCTTGACGCTTCTAGGCATAATCCAACACATGTTGAAACGAGAGAAGATAACATCCTACAAAATGCGCACAACCCCACAGTGAAGAAAGAGATGATCCACAGACTCCCCTTCTGATCCACACATACAACATCGATTAATCACAACAATACCTCTCTTCTGAACATTATCCAAGGTAAGAGATTTCCCAAAGGCGGCCAACCAAGCAAAAAAGGCCTCTCGAAGGAACCTTGGTGCGCCAAATACTTTTCCAAGGGAAGTGGATGGACTCTTTAAGGACAAGCTTACTATAAAAGGAACAAACCTCAAACTTCCCTTTTCTAGATGGGATCCACCACATCCGGTCCTCCCCTTCCCCACGCAACGAGAGCGAATACAAGAGCGAGAAAAGGGCAGCTAAGGCCATCTCCTCCCAATCATGAATTCTACGAGTAAAGGTAACATTCCAATGAACCATACCATTTATGCCCTCCCTGATATCCACAATGGAAGCAGCCTTATTGCTAGCAATATTGAAAAGACCGGGAAAAGCATCCTTGAGGGACATCTCGCCGCACCAAAAATCCTCCCAAAATTTGACTTTCGCCCCCAAGCCAAGATCAAATCTAAAGTGACAGTGAAACGACCTCTAACCCCTATAAATGTGTTTCCATAACCCCACCCCATGCGAACCACGAGGAACTTTAGAGCGCCAACCGCCCCACAACACCCCATACTTTGCCACCAAAATTCTTCTCCACCAAGCTTCTTCTTCATTAGAAAATCTCCACAACCATTTCCCCAAAAGAGCTTGATTAAAAAGCCGCAAACTCCGAATCCCTAGACCTCCCTCAGAAATCGGAGTACAAACCTCATGCCAACTAAAGAAGTGGATCTTAGGCTCGTCGTTGAGCCCACCCCATAACAAATCCCGTTGAATCTTCTCAATGCGATTCGCCACAGAGACAGGGATAGGAAAAAGAGACAGAAAGTATGTAGTAAGGTTGGATAAGGTGCTCTTAATGAGGGTGAGCCTAGCCCTCTTGGACAAATACGAACGTTTCCAAGGGGCCAACCTTCTAGCAATCTTCTCCAAGATGTCTTCCCATATAGCCAAACGCTTGAACGAAGCCCCTAGAGGAAGACCCAAATACTTCAAAGGCAAAGAGCTGGTACCACATCTCAGAATGCTAGCCAACTCGCCCGCCTCACCCGTACCTCCGACAGGGACCAAAACAGATTTGACCCGATTTACTTTTAACCCAGAGACAGCCTCGAAACCAATAAGAAGGGCTTTAATAAATCTAATTTGGGGGGAGGAGGAGCTGGTTGTTCGTCCTTCTTCTTCGGAGAAAGGTTTGTTTCGTCGTGGGTTCTTGAGTCCGAGAGCTGTCTCTCCCGCTCCGGTGGTGTTGAAGGATTCTTTGTCTTCTAAGGGAAAGGACCCTGTTCTGGTTCCCTTTGCGCCGGTGGAGGTTCAAGCTGGCTGTTTTCTTTCCCCTGCTACTACCTCATTGTTCTCGTCGCAGGGATGCACTTCACTCTCGACTACTTCCCTTCTCGATGGGGCGGCTGAGATGGGGAGGAGTCTTAGCCGTCCTTTTCCTCGCATGACAGAGAATGGTACTCCCATTTACTCCTCTAAATCCTCGTCCCAACTGTTTTATACCCGGAGGGTGAAGGAAAAAGTCGCAAAGCAGCTGCATAAGAACAAGGACCTGCTTGCTGAGGTTGAAGTTTCTGCCCCTAAGGTTGAAGTTTCTGCTTCTAAGGTTAAGGGGTTGAGGGAGCTCAATAATCTGGATTGCTCCATCTCTCCGGTGAAGGGCCGGCGTCGGCGGGGTTTTTTGGGATCGAAAAATGCTTTTTCTTTTCCCCCTGAGGTGCACTAGGGTTCCACCTGAGATGCACTAGGGCTTTTCTTGGGGTTTGGTTGGGTCTCTTGTATTCCCCTTTGGCTGGGTGTTTGGTTTGATTGGGTTTTTCTGGGTTTTTGATTGGTTTGTTTGGGTTTTTTCTGGGTTTTTCTGGGTGTTTTGTTTGGGTTCCTTTGTATACTTTATTGTGTACTTAGAGGCGCTTTGCGCTTTTTTTGATATATACTACATTACTTATCAAAAAAAAAAAAAAAATAAATCTAATTTGGTCAGGAGCAGCCCTACAAAAAACCAGCGTATCATCAGCGAAGAGGAGGTGAGAAACGACAACCCGATCAAACTTTCTGGCACCCACATAAAAACCATTGATGAAACCCCTGTTTATAGAGACATTAATCATTTTGTTGAACGCCTCCATAACCATGATGAACAAAAAAGGCGAGAGGGGATCACCTTGTCTCATTCCACACGAACTCTCAAAGAAACCAAAAGAAGAACCATTGATCAAAACCGAGAACCGCACAGATGAGATACAATGCTCAATCCATAAGCACCATTTCTCAACAAAGCCGCACCTTCTTAACAAAGAGTAAAAACTTCCAGTTCATGTGGTCATAAGCCTTTTCCATATCCAACTTACACAAGAGGTCGGGATCCCCAGATCTGATTCGGCTGTCTAGGCATTCATTGGCAATAAGAACCGAATCCAAAATATGTCTGCCTTTGACGAAAGCATTCTACGGATTGGAAATGACCCTATCCATAACTCTCCTCATTCTATTGGCTAAAACCTTAGCAATAATCTATAACGTCCCCCCCACAAGGCTGATTGGACGAAAGTCCTTCAGATCAGAAGCCCCGTGAGACTTGTAAATTAGGTGTAAATAATCATCCTTTTGCACCATCAATAATAAAATTGACCCAAAAGGAATAACATAAAAGCGCTCAATAAAAAGGATCCTATAGTCTTGTCTCCTTTCACATCACTGTCTTCATCGTAGTCCAAGCCCATCTTACAACTGAACTAGAGAAAGAACAAATTGCATGATGCATAGTTTGGGGTTGCCAACACGTGGACTTATGTTTTTGGATTCAAAAGGGGCCTCTGATGGGATTTTGATTATGTGGTAGGAGGGTGGTGGAGAAAATCGAAGAGTGCGTAGGGGAGTTTATTGTTGCTTGTTCTTTTAGAAATGTTGAAGATCAATTTCTTGGGCTTTTGTGGATGTCTATGGCTCTAAATTCTAATTCTGATTGTGATAGAAGGTATTTAAGGGATGAATTGACTAGCTTGCTTTGTTGCTGGGATTTTGCATGGTGCATTGAAGGAGATTTCAATGTCACTCATTTTCCTAGTGAGAGGTCGGGTGAAGCCCACTTTTGCCAACTATGGTGGAGTTCTCAAATTCCATTTTTTAGTATGGTCTCATGGATATCCCTCTTGTAGGGCGTTCTTTTACGTGACCAAACAATCAATATCCCCCCTCCTGGTCTAGAATTGATTGATTTCTCATCCCTGTTGATTGGGAAGCCCAGTTTCCTAAATTGTCTTGGAAGAGGCTACCAAGAATTTGCTTGGACCATTCTCCTATTCTTCTTTATTGAGGAGGCTTTCACGGAGGTAGAAAGTACTTATTTGAGAATATGTAGCTATAATATATGAGTTTTGTGGATAGGATGAAACAAAGGCGAACTTCTTGCTGCTTTCAAGGTTCCCAAGTTTTGTTTTGGTTCGCAAACTTAAGGCTTTGAAAGTTAATTTAAGAGTTTGGAATGAGGAGGTGTTTAACAATGTTGAGAGACAAAAAAAGCTTCTTTTGGAAATATTGTGAGTTCTCGATTGTCTAGAGAAAAGAGAGCATTATGTGCTGGGAATAAGTTAAGGAGAAAAATGTGAATGATATGGGGAGGGCTACTCTTTTGGAGGAGATGAGTTGAGAAATAAATTAAGGGTAATGAGGGCTACAAGAGGGTGACCATTGCACAAAGTTCTTCCATCGAGTGGCAAAAATGAATAGAAGAAATAGTTGAATCTCTTTTTTTTTTTTTTGATAAGTAAAAAAGATGTATTAAAAAGAAATAGTTGAATCTCTATCAGTTAATGGTACAATGTTGTCCAATCATTTCGAGATTGGAAAACACAACGCAGTTCTATAATGGTTTGTTTACCGAACAATTCCGTTGGCAACCTAAATTGGATAGCCTTTCTTTTTTGACTCCATTGATGAAAGGTATAGGCCATTTGGCTGGAGAGAGAGTTTGAGTAGGAAGAGGTCTCTGAGGTGATGAATGCTAATAGCAGCAAGAAGGCCCATGGCCCTAATGGTTTCACTATGGCGTTCTTCCAAACTTGTTAGGATGTTCTTAAAAGTAGATACTTTTTTTTTTTGGATAAGTAAAAAGATGTATTAAAGAGCGCAGAGGAGCGCAACCCTAGTACACAGGGAGTATACAAGAGAGCGACTAAGAGGAAGACAAAGAAGAAGAGAACATAAAAAGAAAGTCAGAAAAGCTAATCACTAGGGGCACTAGCCAACCAGCAGTCCAAGTGAAAAGAGTATACAATAAAAAGTGGACAAGGTCCTCTATGTTCCTATATGAGTTCTCGAAACATCTAGCATTTCTCTCACTCCAGATACACCACATGAGGCAAAGAGGGACTATCTTCCACACAACAGCACTATGAGACTTGCCTCCCGCCCACCAAGAAGCATACAACTCCCTTACATAACCAGGCATCACCCAACACAATCCAAATCGAGAGAAAACGGCATTCCACAAAATATGCGCCCCCACAATGTAGAAAGAGATGATCAACTGACTCCCCATCCGTTTCACACATGCAACAACGATTTACCACTACAATACCTCACTTCCGAACATTATCCAATGTTAGAGTCTTCCCAAGCACGGCCGTCCAAGCAAAGAAAGCCTCTTGAAGGAACCTTAGTGCGCCAAATACTTTTTCAAGGGAAAGAGATGAGATTTGTAGCAGCAAGGATCCTGAAATAGGATCTTACCTCAAATATGCCTTTTCGAGAAGATATCCACCACATCCTATCCTCCCCTACCCCACTCATCGAATGCGAATACAATAGCGTGTAGAAAGAGGCCAAGACCTCCACTTCCCAATCATGAACCCTGTGAATGAAGGCCACATTCCACTGCACAAAGCCATTTAGACACTCCCTGTTATCCGCAATAGACGCATCCTTATTGGTGGCAATAGTGAAGAGTCCAAGAAAGGCATCCTTGAGAGACATGTCACCGCACCAGATATCCTCCCAAAACCTGATGTTGGACCCAAGACCAGGGACAAATCTAAAGTGACCCCGGAAAGACCTCCACCCCCTGCAAATATGTTTCCATAACCCCACCCCATGCGGACCACTGGGAGCCCTAGAATGCCAACCGCCCCAAACTGCACCATACTTAGCAACCAAGATCTTCCTCCACCAAGCCTCTTTCTCATGAGCAAATCTCCACAACCATTTTCCCAACAAAGCTTTATTCATCACACGCAAATTCCGGATCCCTAAACCTCCCTCAGAGATCGGAGAGCAAATCCTGTTCCAGCTGACCAGATGGAACTTAAACTCATCATTAATCCCACCCCATAAGAAATCACGTTGTATCTTCTCCATACGCTTCGCCACGGATGCAGGGATAGGAAACAGAGACAAAAAATAAGTGGGAAGATTGGATAGGGTGCTTTTGATGAGAGTAATCCTCCCCCCCTTAGACAAATACAAGCGTTTCCACGGGGCCAATCTTCTAGCATACTTCTCCAACATGTCCTCCCAACTTGCCTTGACCTTCAACGGGGCCCCCAACGGGAGACCCAAGTACTTCAAAGGTGTAGAAGCTGAACCATAACCCAGGATGCCCGCCAACATGCTCGCATTAAAAGTAGATACAAATGGAGCGTCAGATGGCAGGTTGGAAGAGAATGTATCTCTCTAAAGGAGGCCGTTTAACTCTCATTAAGAGTACGCTCTCTAATCTTCCGACTTACTTTTTGTCTCTGTTTCCAATTCCTATAAGTGTAGCTAAAAGACTTGAGAAAGTACAAAGAGACTTCCTATGGGGAGGGATGGGAGAAGAGCATAAGCTACATCTTGTAAATTGGGATCAAGTCTGTCGTCCCCTTCGGTATGGTGGGCTTGGCATTCGTAAGTTGCATCATTTTAATCAAGCGCTTCTGGGTAAATGGCTTTGGAGATATGCTAATGAGAGTGAGGCTCTATGGTATAAGGTTATCAAAGCTAAATATGAAGATCAGGAGGGTGGTTGGTGCACAAAGGAGGTTTCGGGTTCCCATGGTGTGGGTTTATGGAAGCACATTAGGCAAGGTTGGAATTTTTTTGCCAAAGGTATTTATTATGAGGTGGGGGTGGGTTCAAAAGTTCGTTTTTGGCATGATATATGGTGTGGGGACTCCTCTTTGAAGCATGCTTTCCCGTCTTTGTACAGCATAGCCAGACATAAAGAAGCTTGGGTGAAGGATAACTTTATTTGGAGGAATGGGGTTGTCGAATGGAATGTCATTTTTGTGAGGTCGGTTCAGGATTGGGAGATGGATTTGATTTCCTCCTTTTTTGACCGGTTGTATTCGTACAAGATATCCTTAGGTTCTATGGATTGTATTCGATGGTCTTCGTCTAAGAAAGGCAATTTCGAGGTTAAGTACCTCTTCAAGGCCTTGTCCAAATGGGATCATGAATTGTTTCCTTGGAAGAGCATTTGGCGGACAAAGGTGCCATTGCGAGTGGCTTTTTTCGGGTGGACCGCGGCCTTAGGCAAAATTTTGACTCACGACACCCTGCGGAAGAGGAACATAGTGGTAGTGGAATGGTGTTGTATGTGCAAGAAGAATGGAGAGTCGGTTGATCATCTTCTTCTCCATTGCGAGATTGCAAGTGTTCTTTGGCATAATATTTTTGATCGGTTTGGGCTGTTTTGGGTCATGCCTCGCAAGGTGAGGGGCTTGTTCGATTGTTGGTGGTCGGGAGGAAGTTCTCGAAGCGCGGTAGTGTGGAAGATGATCCCTTTGTGTCTTATGTGGTGTATTTGGAATGAAAGGAATGCTAGATGCTTTGAAAACTCCACTAGGACTATAGAGGAATTGACTCATTTTTTCTTCTTTACTTTGTATTCCTGGACGGCCGCTTGGCTAGCTCCTATAGGAATTAGCTACTCTGATTTTCTTGTTCATTTTTCTCCCTCTTAGGCGCTCTCTTGTATACTTCCCGTGTATATGGGTTGCGCCCCTCTGCGCTCTTTTATATCATATTTACTTATCAAAAAAAAAAAAAAAATGTTTTCCATGAGTTTCACGCCAGAGGAAAGTTTGAAAAATGTTTTAATGCTACTTTCATTCCTCTTATTCCAATGAAATCAAGGGTTGTAGATATGAAGTACTTTCATTCAATTGCCTAGTGGGTGGAGTCTACACAATTGTTACCAAATTTCTAGCAATCATGTTCAAAATGGTTGCGGAGAAGATCACATCCAAGCCCCATAATGCTTTCATTAGAGGTAGGCAAATTCTAGATTTAGTTCTCATAACTAACGAATGCCTTAATAGTAGGATCAGATTTGGGGAGCAAGTATGTTTGCAAATTGGATATTGAAGAAGCTTATGACCATGTCAATTGAAAATTTTTGTTGTATGTTAAGGTGCGGCTTTGGGCAGAAATGGCGAAATCAGATCACATTATATTTCTTTGGTGCATTTTTCTGTTTTGGTGAATGACACTCTGACAAGATTTTTTAGCAACTTTCGTGGCCTAAAATAGGGAGACCCTTTGCCTCCCTTACCATTTGTCATCGTTATGGAGGCTTTGAGTAAAAGGAGTGTTGCTACAGAGAACCAACGCTTTCTATTAGGCTTTTCTATGGAGACTAGGAATGCTGGTGCACTTAACATCTCCCCTCTATTGTTTGTTGACGACACATTGATATTCTGCGAGGCAAACTTTGATCATCGCTGCTACCTACATTGATTGTTCTTGTGTTTTGAAGTTGTCTCAAGTTTGATGAAAAAATATGGCTAAATTAGAAATGGTCCATGTTGGCAATGTCACAAATGTTGATGGTTTGGCTAGTATTTGGGCTACACAGTCTCTTCTTTGCCTATGAAGTATCTAGGTCCTTTGCTACGCTTCTTTTAAGGCCAAATATATTTGGGACACCATTATTGAGAAGATAGAGTGCTCTTTGGCTGGTTGGAAGAATATGTATTTGTCTAAGGGCAGGAGAATTACCTTGATAAAGAGCACCCTTCCACTTTTTAATGAATTTGATTACTTATCAAAAAAAAAAAAAAAAAAAAAAAAGGTGAACCATAACCACGTAACATGAAGAATTAGATTGATAAATGTTAAAGACTAAATCTTATTGGCTAGAAACAAGGCAGGGAAGAATGAGAAGGGGGTGCGAAGGTAACCAGAAATAAGAGAGCAGAAGAGGGGTAAAAAAGGGCACCCATTTGAGGCATAAATTGTCTGCCTCTAGAAGCTGTCAGCCACATGATTCGACACCTTTAATATGGCTATCATATCAAATGAAAGGATAGCTTAGACATCAAGTACAATACATCAATGGGAACAAGATTGGTTTTAAACTTTGAATAACAAAAGGGAACCTTTTCCTTGTTACATAAATCGAACTTTCATTTATTTCGGAAAAAATCATCCCTTCTTCAACAGTGTCTTGAAGGTAGGCCCTCCAAGCATCTGAAATACTTTTAATCATAAGCCTAAGTGGTCATTTTGTCTCTCCAGTATATAATATAGTTTCTCATGACTTTATCAGGTTACACTTATAATGACAAAGTAACAATAGTTTTGCACTAAGGATTTAGTAAGGAATTGAATTAAAAATATAAAAATATACCTGCTTCAGTGGCACAAAATTTATATTTGAAGGTGGCAATGCCTGAAAATAAAGAGATAATTGTGAGTTCTTTTTTTCCTTTTTTTTCTGAAAAGAGATAATTGTTTTGATAAGTAATAATGCATTAAAGAGCGCAGATGGGAAAAAAAAAAAAAAAAAAAAAGAGATAATTGTAAGTTACTTAAGCAATAATGTGCCTTACTTCATTTCATACGACCAGAGAAAGAGAGAGAGAGAGAGCTTAACAAAGGAGACATGCTTGTATGCTCAAAAACTAAAAGTTAACTCTCAATAACCAATCAATGAAAAGAGAAGGAAAAAAACATCTCCAAGACTTGGAAAAACAATATAAAAGCCACGTTTTACTAACATAGGATAGGACACACCAAAACTATGATCAATACATTAATTCAAACAAAAAATTTCTTAAATCAAAACTAAAGTTCAGGGCACTCATAATACTTCATACAGGAAGTAGATGGTTTTATGTCTGCTTCACGTGCAGCTTTTAAGTATTGGAGGGCCAAAGGGGTGGTGGGTCCACAAAAACTCCTTAAACTTAGGTTGTACCTTCCCCCTTTACGTTTGTAATTGAAATGAGTCACCAGAATATTAAAAGTTCAAGATTGATTTATTTAATTTTGTTTCGAGTATGAGCCAAGCTCCAATTCCTCAACTAGTTACATTACATGTTCAAGCTTAGTTTATTTATTTTTCGAACAAGCTTTAACTTCTTCACAATATGCTAAAAAAATATTTTTTTTCTCATATAAAATAAATACCATCACTTAAAAGTTTTATTCCTCTTCATAAATCTATGTTAATTATTAGTTACTTAACTGTTGTTAAGCTTATATTGTTCAAATTAATTAGATAAGCTAATTTTTATTTATAAACTTAGAATAATTTTATTCACCAACCTTGAATTTACAACAAATCATACATATTTTTTTATCACAAAATAGATAATCTATATAATATCTTTCTTTATAAGTAATAATCTATATAATATCTTTTTTTTGATAAATAATAATCTATATAATATCTTAATCTCAAGTCAATGTAGATAAATTTGATAGTATACATTTGTACATTCATACACAGATAAATAGACATTTACTCCGTACATACATATATACATATATATACATCTACTACTACGAGCATGAGCTTGGTGAATATATATACAGATATAACTTTAATCCTTATATATATATATATATGTCAAGCTCATGTTCATAAGGATTAAAGTTATATCTACTGCATTAAGAAAAAGATTTCATCTTATCTTTTAAAGTACTTTGGTGTTCTCATTACATAGTTAAAAAACAACACTATAAAATTAATAAAAATGAAATTATACAAACTTCTACGAATTCAATTGCAAATTGGATTGAATTTGCACAAGCTGAGCTCGTTTAACAAACAAGTCCAAATTTTTCTTTAAGCTCATTAAACAAACTGAACTTGAGTCAATTTTATAGGAGTCGAATTCAAGTTGTTCATGAACAAGTCGGTTTGTTTACAGTCCTATCCATCTTCCTTACAAAATATAAGAACTTTAAATGAAATAACCAACTGCCCCCATACATTCAGTAGTCTCTCTCTTAGTCCAATACCACATGATCCCAAACCCCAAGAAAATATAAAACACAATATGATAAGAAAAATGAGTACTAACAAAACCCACCTCATATGTGAAAGGGCGATGTAATGTATCTAAGTCATGAGTCCCAATAGCAACTAGGGTTCTTCGCCTAAAACAAATATTGAATGTAAACTTGAGAGCTGATAAATTACATAAAATCCTTAGAGAACCTTCCAATTCACAACTTAGATGATAAACAGTACGTAAAAAAGTAAACATAAAACCAAGACGAAGAAATCAACATGTTTTAGCATAAGGTTGCAAAACTGCACCTCCTTATTTATCATATTTCTAAATATATGTAACAAATAGTATGATATTACATGGAACAAGCACAAGAAGATACATGTGGATAATTTCGTGTATTTGAAAAAATGATCCATAGAAACAGACCCCATTTTTGTTACGAATGACAAATGAAATAACTTAACTATGCAGCAACAGGAAACCAATAGGATTTATACCAACAGAACAAACTTTTAGCATTTTAACGACTGAAAAATTGTCATCCTATGAAAGTTCACTATGGACGTACTTATTTTGATTTGGACACAAAATAGTGTGAACTCAGCCAGATCATAGCAGGCAAAACTATCGAGTATTCAAATTTTTATTTCAGCTCATAATAACAACACTAACAGGATGGTATGACTTAGCCTCAGAATCAAGTGATGAAGGAATATTGTTAATATTTGTCAGGTAAAATTCTAACAGAAATTTAAAAAAACAAACGCAATTCAGCTGTGATAGCATCACATGGATAACATATATTTAAGCAAAAAACTCTTCATATAAGACAATTATTCAACCCATCCTGACCTCTCATCAAAATGGTCACTCAAGCACATTTTGATTTTGTAACTAAAAGTGGTTCAAACCGATAGACCAGGTGATTTGCTATGTACTAAAATGCTGAATTCAGTATGACTTGACTCAAACCACAATCACTACAATGGAAGATGCTTTCATGAAACACTTTCAGCCTCAAAGAATACACACCAAAGAATTCCCAAGTTTTTGAAACTAGCACAACATTGTTAAGCCAAAAGCCTATCAACTGTAAACTCTGCAAATGCCCAAACCAAAAATTTATATTCATAGAATGACACTTTAAAGCCTGTTCAAATCAACTAGATGCGCATGATTATCCAAGTAGTCACCTATTACATAAATTCAAAGTAAGATGTTAGTCTTTAGCAACAATAGCATCCATCACCTGCTGCTTTCTTTTTTTTTTCTTTTTTTTTTTTCTTCTTTTTTTTTGCAAATTTTAGCAAACCGTCCAAAAACAAAAACACAAATGTTTGGCCAGTTTTATTTGCAGAACCCTGTCTCCATAGCATGTAACATCAAGCAAGAAGCAAATCCAAACATTTCCCTCAAATCATAACAATTCATCTCTCTCTCCAAGCTAATTTCTTTCTCTGTTCCCTCAATCTGAAAAAACAACTTTTTAAGATACTAAGCCTCTCTTCGATATGTTAAATCTTTCCATGAAATATTTCACTGTCCTTATCAATCAAAAAAAAAAATTATTTCGCCCCAGACCTCTAAAACTAACCTGTCCCTCCTACCATATCTGCACACAAACATGAATGATATAGATCTCCAAACCCTCACATTTAATTCCACGAGGATTAGGGTTTCAGTCAAAAAAAGGTCCTAAGAAGGAGATATGGGTAGGATTCAAGCCTTTAGCATCTTTTTCATAAGGTGGCCCCAAACTTTAAGTCAATCTGAAGGATTTGAGGCAATGAATAACTCTCATTCCTATAATTCCTCACAATTACGCAGTCTAGTCAAATGGTTTAGTCAATCTATGTTTAAAACTAATAGATGAAATCACCACAATAAGGGCGGACCACCGTACTTCTATCAGTATGCCACAATATCCCAATCTCAATTAAAACCTAACAAGATATATTGTGTTTTTCTTTTAATTCCATTTTCTTATAACTGGACAATAAATAGGCTCTATTTTATGATGATCAAGGTCTACTATGGCTAATCATACTGTAGGGCTGGCATGTTACTACAGAGTATGGAAGCAAAAAAAAAAAAAGTCTTTCAAATTTTTGGTCAAAATCAAGACTAAAAAATAGAACCACTTAAGATTTTCCACAAATAAACCGCACATACACCATACAAATCAATCCTTCCCTTTCTAGAATTAGTGGACAAACACAATCAAGAGTCCACCAAAATTCTTCAACTTTTAATGGTTCAGAAACATTTCAATTCACAGTTGTACAATCAGATAGACATGGCAGACACTGAGTATGCCAAGTTAATAATGATGAATGAAGCAGTGAGTCAGAATTCATTACCGACAAATGTTCTGATGGAGCTTATCTTGGAGATCAATAAAGCTGTTATAACTTCCTTCATCAAATGTTATACCCCTCAAAACAGCACAAACAACATAGGGACGAATTGAAGACGTCTGCAAGGGAAAAAAAAAAAATTAAGAGTTCATACACCATAAAATCAATGTGGCAATCAAAAGAAAATAAAGACCTATAAGGAGCTTGTGAATTTCTGATATAACAACCTCTGGTTTCACATGCATTTTAATCATTGATTCTCTGCTAATGTTAGCCACTTTATATGTCGGTATCTCCTGCTTCCCATTGAAGACTCGAAGAGCTTGAGCAATCCCTTCAAGGCAAAGCAAATCATATCTGTGTGTATCAAAGAGTTAAATGATTGTAATCACTCGTGTTTTTCAATTATTATCATAAAATAAAAATCTTGCAAGCAACTTATCAACAATTAAGTAGAAGTTACTCTCAATTGAATAGGTCTTTCTAGATTTTGCGGTAACCCAATTGAGTTCACTCAAAAAAGAAATAACCAATAAGAAGATGAAATATTGTGAAACTAATTCATTTGAGAAACTTCAAATTTTAAGCAAATCCCTGATATAAAGGGGCAAAAAAAAAAATGTGAGAAGCAAAAACAATATCAAAATTTTAGAGACAAGTGTTTTAAGAAAAACCCACAGATATGTATAAACAGAAAAGGAAATTAACTAACTCAGTCGAGACACTCATATTTTTATCATACCCCACATAAATAATACAAATAAAATATGGCAGATAAGAAGCAAAATAACACATCCAATGGAAAAATTCAAATTTTAGGCAGAACCGAGATATGAAGAAACAAAAATTATAGTAACTAAAAAGAAAAACTAACCCAAATTAAGTAAACCCAGGGAAAAAAATTGAGGAAATAAAAGAAGAAGGTGTAGCATTAACTTGTGAATCAAATTAAAATCAATTCAAATTACAAGCAAAACCACATGTAAAAATAAATAAATAAAAAAGTTGTTGCACCTAAGCGGAAAAACCAATCCAATTAATTAAGTAAACCTAAAAATGTGAGCTTTTTAGACCCAAGTTCAGCAAAATTATACGTTTGAGTTATTCCAATTGGAATTTTTCAAATTTAATATTCTACTAAACTTATACCTACTAAATAGTAAAGAAAAAATGTATCTAAGTTTCGCCCATGTTCCAAAAACCTTAATATTTAAAGAAAAAAAAAAAGAAATTCTTCGATTTCATAAATAAATTCTTCATTTTGTGCATTAAATAGTAAAATACCTATTGGCAGGGACTTCAATTTTGTAGATAACTTCTTCATCTTCGTCAGCTTCTTCTTCTTCCAAATGCTTTTCCTTTCTAATAATCGCTTTCTCAGTAGTCTGAAACAGTCAAAAAGATATATATATTATTTCACATTTCAAAATTAATAACAAAAACAGGAAGAAGAAAAAAAAAGGAGGCAAAGCGTGTGAAACGCTTACCACGTCGTCGAGCTCGATTCCAAACCTGAAGCAAAGGTCCTCGAACTCTTCCTGCGCTGTGAGAATCAACAAAAACAAAACAATGTGATATCAGAAAACAAAGATTGTGCGTAGGCACGGTTGAGTAAGGCTTGAGAGCTCACTGTAGGTTTTGCCTAGGGCTGCAAACAGACGATCCCTTCCCACGCTGACAGTAGGCATGGTTTACTAAAGGGAAAAAGGTCTGCAACTAACAATGAAATGGAAAACGAAGATTGCCTGGAAAAAAACCCTAGGGGAAGGGGCTCGGGCTTTGTCTCCTTCGACTACTCAAAATTGTAAAATCTCGTCGTACCAAAAATTTCGGCTCTTCATTTAACTACAATAGTCTATAAAATGCCAGCTTTTATATAACCTAGGCATTAAATTTTAATTTTTTCCTTTTACCAAAATTTAAATGATTTTATTGACTATTAGATTTAAAATAAAGGGCCACAATTTTATAACATGAGAATCTCAAATTTTAAATAATTGGAGAGAATCTCAATCTTTGTATGCACGAATTGGACAAGGAACCTCGGGCTATGGGCCGACATAGCGGGAATCAGATTCTCTCCATTTCAAGGAGCTGGTTCACAATTAGGATGTCTTAAAAATATTCTTAGGCCTAAAAAGGACCACGTAATAAGCAACTAGTTAACGGGAAAAAGGTAAAAAAAAAAAAAAAAATTAGCTTTAACGAAGTTTAAGCAAAGCCAAGAAAAAGTCGCACAGGTAGCGACGACGAAGGGAGGAGGAAAAGAAAATGGAGGTGGAAGAGGATATGGTGACGACATAAGTGCCACACAGGTTGGGGAAGGTGCTGCCTAGGGCAACTCTCCTCTAGTTCAATAAGTTCTGGTACACATAAAAGTACATCAGGATTGACGGGCCCAAAAAACCTAATGACGGGAAATAAAGCCCAACACGGAAGCCAACCGGGCCAAAACCTAGCGCAACGGACGTGGGCTCACAAACATCGTCACTCCATTACGGCCCAGCTTAACCCGCCTCCGACAATATCACCAACGTCACAGACATGGAGCCGACAATCATTCGCCCCAACAACTGTGTGCCATTCTCATCATTCACCTTAACCGCAGTAGCAGTTACGTACAAACCATAATGACCAGAGAATGACTCGGCTGATTCTCCTCCTATTAGGATTGCATCCCAAATCCTCCGCCCGGTCACAATTATGATGGGCACTCTTCTATCCTATAAAAAGGACTGGACCTCAGGGGGACAGGTACATAACTCTCTTTGATACAACTTACTAGATATACTACTAATAAGTGTCAAAATATTCATATTTTAGTCCTTAACTTATATTTGTTAATTTCTTAATTTTGTTAGTTTGTGCTATTTTATTTTATTTTTGTGTTTTCTGTTTTTTTGTAGGTAATGGAAGAAAAGAAAGCGTTTTCAGAAAAGTTCCAAGCTTAAAGGGCAAATTGGGAAGACATAGAAGATATGGTTAAGCTTAACCAATCATAATAGAGGACCTATATGATGTGGTTAAGTTTAATCAAATAAAGCACTTAAAAAAAAAAAAAAAAAAGTTTAATCAAATAAAGGAAATGATTAAATCGAAATTTCTCAAATTGGAGTCAAAATCGGATTGGATTCAAATTTGGATTCTGTACACGTCTCGATATTTTAACCATAACTTTCAGCTCAAATATCCGATTGAGGTTATTCTAGTGGTATTGGAAAGATAACTCAAAATTATACAACTAATTGTGAAATAGCATTTTCCTAATTCGGACTGCCACTATGCCAAAATCACTCTGCAAGATAGGAACTCAATTCTGGACAAATCTTATTCCGATTTGGACTTAGGTTTTCTTTATCCTAATTGGACTAGGACTTAAATCTCCACATTTCCTAGAATTAATAGGGCTTCTAGGACTCTCCTAAGCTCTATAAATAGATCTCTAAGCCTCACAATTCAATACAGAATTTGGAGGAGACAACTTAGGGGAGATGAGTTGGAGGCTACTTTTAGGAGCGATTTTCGGTTCTTTCTTTACCTTTTTCTTTTTAGTTTTATTTTAATTATGTGTAACTAACTCTTAAGGATAGCTAGATTGAGGCCCTAATTATATTTATTTAATATTTCAATATTGGCGCATTTGTGATAATCATATTGTATTGCTTAACTTGATTAATTCCTGTTTTTTTGAATTCCTCATATGTGTGTGATTGGCCATTATATGCATGTGGTATGGTTTAGTTAATTAACTCAATTTGGATGACCGAGTCTTGGGTTTAATAAGAGTAACAAAACAAATTCCACACCGGGTTCTTGGGTTAATCAACATGGAAAACCGGGAGTATACACTCATGAGTCATGCCCTAGGTTCCGTGTGTTTGTCGATTTCCATAGATTTATGCTTTCTTAAAGAACAACTTAGTATACACCCATGCTAAATCATTTAATAAAGAAAAAAGTTAAGAGTATACACCCATGTCTTCTTCGTTGCTTAGGGAAATCAATAGCTTAAGGAGTAGACACCCATACCCTTAGGTTGGCAAACATTAAGCATTCATAATATGATTGGATCATTGGCATATTGTAATATTATCTAAGTATGATTAGTGGTGGATAACAAAGCCCTACCTTTATCTTATCTTTATCTTTATTTCTTTTCCTTAGTATCAATATCAATTTCATGACAATCTTTGGTATTTTAATTACTTCTAAAACAAAATCAACAATCTCTGTGGGATCGATCTCGTACTTGCTGCATTATACTATCGTTTGATCTTGTGCACTTGCGAGTAAAACGTATTAAATATTATCTATTAATTTATGTAGTATTTAGCACAACAAGTTGTTGGCACTGTTGTCAGGGATACTACCTAAACTAATAGATAATATTTAGTATGTTTTACGAGCAAGTGCACAAGATCAAACGATAATATAGTGCAGCAAGTACGAAATCGATCCCACGGAGATTATTGATTTTGTTTTAGAAGTAATTAAAATACCAAAAATTGTCACGAGATTAATATTGATACTAAGGAAAAGAAATAAAGATAAAGATAAGGTAAATGTAGGGCTTTGATATTCACTACTAATCATATTTAGATAATATAACAATATGCCAATGATCCAATTATATTATGAATACTTAATGTTTGCCAACCTAAGGGTATGAGTGTCTACTCCTTAAGCTATTGATATTCCTAAGCAACGAATTAGGCATGGGTGTATACTCTAACACTTTTCTTTCTTAAAGGATTTAGCATGGGTGTATACTAAGTTGTTCTTTAAGAAAGCATAAATTTATGGAAATCGACAAACACACGGAACCTAGGGTATGGGTGTATACTCCCGGTTTTCCATATTGATTAACCTAAGAACCTGGTGAGGAATTCTTTTGTTACTCTTATTAAACCCAGAACTCGGTCATTTAAATTGTTTTAATTAACTAATCCATATCACATACATATAATGGCCAATCACACACATATGAGGAATTCAAGAAAACAAAAATTAATCAAGATAAAGCAACACAATATGATTATCACGAAGGCGTCAATATTGAAATATTAAATAAACATAATTAGGGCTTCAATCTATCCCTCCTTAAGAGTTAGTTACACATAATTAAAATAAAACTAAAAGGAAAAAGGTAAAGAAAGAATCGAAAATCGCTCCTAGAAGTAGCCTCCAATTCCTCTCTTCAAAGTTGTCTCCTTCAAATTATGTATTGAATTGTGAGGCTTAGAGGTCTATTTATAGGGCCTAGGAGAGTCTTAGAAGCCCTAATAATCCTAGGAAATTCGGAGATTTAATTCCTAGTCCAATTAAGATAAAGAAAACCTAAGTCCAAATCGGAATAGGATTCGTTCAAAATTGCGTACTTATCTTGCGGGGTGATTTTGGCATAGTGGCAGTCCGAATTAGGAAAATGATATTTCACAATGATTTGTATCATTTTGAGTTATCTTTCCAATGCATCTTGAATCACCTTAATTGGATATTTGAGTTGAAAGTTATGATCAAAATACCAAGATGTGTACAAAATCCAAATTTGAATCCAATCCGATTTTGACTCCAATTTAAGAAATTTCGATTTAATCATTTCCTTTATTTGATTAAACTTAACCGCATCATATAGGTACTCTATTATGATTGGTTAAGCTTAACCATATCTTCTAGGTCTTCCCAATTTGTCCTTTAAGCTTGAAACTTTTCCAGAAATGCTTTCTTTTCTTCCATTACCTACAAAAACACAAAAAACACAAAAAGAAAATAAAATAGCACAAACTAACAAAACTAGGGAATTAACAAATATAAGTTACGGGCTAAAATATGAATATTTTGGCACTTATCACACCCCCAAACTTACATATTGCTAGTCCCTTAGCAATACAAAACTAAAAACAAAATGAAAAACAGAAAACAAAAAGATAAATCCATCTTTCGTGGGATGTACGATTGCATTTAGCATATGCAGTAAGCCTTTTAAACCCCTAGGAATTCCCTAAAGGTCGAGTGAAGTCTCCTGGGGGTTTTCCAGAAATGTTACCCACAAACATTATGCACAAATTCATGTTATCCAAAACTCAAGTGTCACTCAAAACTATGATTTTCATTCATTTACAAGCTTAAAAAGATAAACTCTATCTTTTTAACAATGACATATTTTTCTTCTCTTCCTTTTTTTTTTTTTTTTTTTTTTTTTCTTCTTCTTCTTCTTTATCAAGTTGTGCAATGTTTGGTTCCCTTAAGCTTTCTAGTTGACCCATGTAACGAGTGTTGAGTCAATGACTCCCAAACCAGGTGGTTTTAGGGCATTAGGTGTAAAACACTACTAAAGACTTACTAACTCGAGTCAAAAAGGCTACGAAACCAACTAACCATGACTTTAACCAAATCAAAATTCTTTACCTTTTGACGTGAACACTCAATGCTTTGAGGCAAGAGGTTCATTTACTTAGTGAAAAGCTTATCAATAATTTCTTTTTTCTTTTCATCACATATATATATATATGCCGAAGTATCCATCTAATAAGTCATCCAGTTTCACCCAAGACATAGAAACACACACATCAGACTTTCATGTCATACCCCACAAATTATGTGCTAATGTGCTTGTGTAAGATCAGATCAAATATGTGAATTCTCAATTGCCAAAAGCAAGTAACCAAACTGAAAAATCTTATTATCAGATCATGTGTTCAAAATTTTAAGCTCACCAATGAGAATCAAAATTTTTAAGATATATATATATATATATATATATATATATATATATATATATATATATATATAGGGATAAGGTGTGTGTAAAGTGTCTTCCATACCCCCAAACTTAAATTACACATTGTCCCCAATGTGTGTATAACATGGAATGATCTTACCCGGGAGATGGATGAAACTGTCTGGAATAGCATGGCTCATAGCATATCCCCAAACTTGAATTGAAGCACACTTGTCCCTGCAAAACAAAATACTAAAATAACAATGGAAAACAAAAAGAACTAAAAATAAAAATAAAAATAAACTAAAAACAAATAAACAAGAAAATAAAAATGATATACTGTGGGGTGCCTCCCATGAGCACTAAGTTTAACGTCTTCAGCCAGATTGTGGCACTTTAAACTTGAAGCACCAATCTTTCCTTCTCTTTCACCAAAGGGAATGAATCTTTTTTGTTGCAAGGTGATTCCACATGTCTATAGATCGGGGAGGATCAACTTGAGTTTTCTCAAATAGTTTCTCATCTAGTGGGGAATCATGAACTGGAATAAAGTAAGAAGAAAACTCAAGGAGCTTTTCTATCTTGATGTCCTCAATTTGCTCATGTGGTAGCTCTAACAGACTTCTCTCCTGGCCTCTTGGTGTTTCAGGAATAAGAGCTAATGTTGAAGAAGTCTCAGTGCTCTCTTATGGTTCCTGTGGAACTTCGGTTTGCTCCTCCATCCCCTCTTCCACTTGATTTTCAACCACCTCTTCACACCTCAATGTAACAGCTTGCTCATGATAGTAGGTGCACTCTTCCTTCATGTAGTGCTCATTAGGATTGGCCACCAACTGACCTTGACACTCTTCTTCTTTGAGGATATCTGATACTTGCTTGAGATGAGCCTCCATCCTTTCAAATGATTGCATGCGGAAGTTCTTCCTCCTGTCAAATGATTGATTTCTTTCCTCCATTTGGCTAAGAGAAGCTAATATTATTTCTTCTAAGCTGGCATGTGCTTCTTCTAAGGCAGGACTCATTTCTTCTAAGGCAGACCTTTTTGGAGAAGGTTGTTCTTATTGGTATTGTTGAGGCCAATTGATGGGAGATGGCTCCTCTTCATAAGCTTCTATCTTGAAAATGGATTGCCACAGACTAGGGCTAAGACAAGAATAGGAATGATCATAGAATTGTGGAGATGGCTCCTCTTCATGATAGAAAATACTCTCTTCCTCCATATAATGTCCATGAAGAGTGGTAACTGACTGACTTTGGGGCTCTTCCTTTTTGAGAAAATCTGTTCTTTGTGAACAGTGGGCCTCCGTCCTTTTAACTAATTTCAAATGAGAGTTCTTCATTTTCTCAATTGCTAAACTGATCATAACTAAGGTATTTTCAGAAAATTCAAGAGGAGGTGGTTCAGCCTAATATTGCTGTTGTGGAGCTGATTGAGAGGAACATGCATGATCATAGAATTGCTGATATGATTGATATTGCAGTCCATGAGATTGTGGAGCATGAATTCCGGGAGCTTGAGCTTGGCATGAGAGATTGGACTGTTGGCTCCATGACGGATTACGAGAATCAAAATAGCGGTCGTTCTCTGGTCTAGAGAATGATGTGTTCTTATGCCCAAAAATTTTGTTAGAAATTTGTCTCATTGTAAGACATTCTCTAACATGGTGATAAGGGTCATGGCATAATGACCATCATCCATGGGGTGTCTGAATGCCTCCCAACATGTATGAAATTAAAAATAAAATAACAAAAAGTTGAAATAAAAAGGAAAATTAAAACGAAATTTAAAAAGAAAACTTACTAATATGCAGATTCGAATGACCTTGCATGAAACAAAAGAAAAAAAAAATTAGATCTATAATTAGTACAGTAACTGTGCTACTGTTCGGATGTGTGATCTATCGCACCGTGAGGTGTGCTCAATCGCACTGGTGCGCTCGATCGCCTTGGATGGGCGCTTGAGCGCACCTCCGGAGGCAGTACAATAACTGTGAAAAAACTTTAGAAAAATAGAAAAATTAAAACAGAAATAAACTTAGGAAAAAAAATTCCAAACAAATCAAACAATCCCCGGCAATGGCGCCAAAAACTTGTTGTACTAAATATTATATATTAATTTAGGTAGTATTTGGCACAACAACTACGAAACAAACTGACTTAGTCATCAGAGAAGGATCACCGGCCGCCACCCGGCTCATCCTCTTAATGTGTGTCCGTGTTTTACAGGATCGAGGAGAAAGCATCAAGACAAGAGCACCAGGCGACCTCTCGAAGTTCATCATGCCAAAAACTGTAACAACAGTTTGGCACCGTCTGTGGGAATGATTTCTTTTTCGTTCTTGCAAAATAAAATCCACAGTTATGGTGAACACAAGATCTAGAAGCCAAGCCCGTCGTGAAGAATCAGTAGCCCAGGCCAATCAACGGCCACTGTTAGCACCCCCGAACGCAGGGGATAAGGAGCGTATCGCATCCCTCGAAGCCCAAGTAGCACTCCTAGTTCAGCAAAATGAGGAGCTGCGCCTCCGCTTCCCTGCTCAATCAAAGTCTAAAGTCAACTGGAATGGGAATTCAGAGGAGCAAGGAAATCACAGTCATCATTTTGATGGCCACAGTCACTAGGATGAGAGTCGTCACCACCAGTGTAACAATAACTAAGGTGAAAATGGTCACATGGAGCGCAATCCTTGGGAAAATGCCCATAGAGGCAAAAACTCCAAAAAAAGGGCAGAACCTGGAAGGGATCAACCAATAACTAGAGACCAAAATCGATCAACAGCCACCCCGCAAAATGAGGTAGACAAAGCCTTAGCGGAACTGAAGATGAAACTTGAGGCCATGGAGAAGAAGGAAAAACACAAAGCTGCGGTGGTGAGCAAACTTTTCACTGGGACAGAAATGCCTTACCAAGTAGGTGATTGACCACTCGCTCCCCCACAAGTTCAAAGCGCTCCTATTAAGTGCGAAAATATTCATATTTTAACCCTTAAACTTATATGTGTTAATTCCTTAGTATTGTTAGTTTATGCCATTTTATTCATTTTTCTGAATTTTTTGTGTCTTTGTAGGCCTTTGAAAGAAAAGGAAGAAAATCAAGAAGTATTGAGCTTAAAGAGCAAATTTGGAAAAAGCTGAAGGCTGTGGTAGTGCGATCGATCGTAGGAAACCTGTGATCGAGCGCACTACAAGCAAAAGGATGAGATGAGCGCAAGGCATGCACTCGTTTGCTCAAGCAACAACATCTGCGATCGAGCACCTCACACATACGATCGATCGCAGTGCTGCGATCGATCGCAACCTTGTGCTGGAGAACAATGAGCTGCGGCCAGAATGCCCTTTCCTTCCATATTAGGGTATTCCAAGTCCCACTTGTAATAGGACAAAACCCTACAAATTTTCTTGGTTTACTAGTGTAACAAGGACTTCGAAAGCCCTATAAATAGACGTCTAAACCTTGAAAATAATCATCCTTGAATAGACACAACTTTGGGGGAGGAATTTGGAGGCTACTTCTAGGAGCGGTTTTCGGTTCTTTCTTTCCTTTTTTTTTTTAGTTTTATTTTCATTATGTGTAACTAACTCTTTAGGAGGGCTAGTTGAAGCCCTGATTATACTTATTTAATATTTCAATATTGACGCCTTTGAGATAATCATATTGTGTTGCTTAACATGATTAATTCCTGTTTTCTTGAATTCCTCATATGTGTTTGTCTGATCAACATATGCATGTGGTATGGACTAGTTGATTAAATCAATTTGGATGATTGAGTCTTGGGTTTAATAAGAGTAACAAAAGAAATCAACACCGGGTTCTTGGGTTAATCAACATAGGGAACCGGGAGTAGACACCCATGCCCTAGGCCTCACGTTTGACAATTTCCACAGATTTATACTTTCTTAAAGAACAACTTAATAGACACATATGCTAAATCCCTTGAGAAAGAGAAGAATTAGAGTAGACACCAATGCCTAATTCGTTGCTTAGGGAAATCAATAGATTAAGGAGTAGACACCCATACCCTTAGGTTGGCAAACATTAAGGTGGTGTTTGGCAAAAGCAATGTCTCAGCCTAGACACTGTTTAAAAAAATTGTGGCTTCTTTTCTTGATGTACAATTACCCTAATACCCTTCATTTGTTTCTCCAAAAAAATCCCAGCGGCCGGCCATTTCCTCTAGGTCCCTTCATTTCCTCCAGCTCTCTGTCTTCTCCTTCACGAGTCAGCACTGACCCTTGCGAAAACTTGCGAGCGTGTTTTATCCCCCACCCGTTTCACCCCCCAGTCATGCCTTCACAGCCAACTCCCTATCTTCATTCTTTTGCTCTCCCTTTCTTGGAAACACTGAAATGAAGCATGCTCTGGGCGTCCGTCGCTCTCTCTCTCTCCAGAGTTTGTGCTTTATCTCTGACATAGCAGCAAAGGAGGGAGGGATTGGATTTTTCAAAAATTTTCTTCTTCTTGTTTGGCTTCTTTCTATTCTCTGTTTCGAGCTAAGGAAAATCAGAGCAAAATCACAAGGTAAGAGCCTGAATTTCCTTTTCTTTTTTTCTCCCTCTATGTCGTTCTTTTTTGAATTCCTTTCGGATTGGTTGCTTTTTTTCTTAGAAACAATAAGTAACTATTGTTTCATTCGATTCGGTTGCTTTTTGGTGTGTTGTGAGAGTTCAAAAATTTAGGGTTTAATTTGAGGATTTTCATTGTAGTTTAAATTTCGTTATACCCATTGGATGAGTGTTTTTGTTTGGAAATTTTTGATGTGTTGTGATTTTGTTGATTTTGGGTTCAAATTATTGTGGTTTGTTCTAGTGATTTTCGGTTGTTGGTGCTATATTGTACCAAAATTGAGTATTATGATAGGATTTGAAGTTGTTGATTTTGGGTTCAAATTGGTGTGGGTTTAATTGTGATTTTGGGTGATTGGCCCTCTGTTGATGGCCGAGAATGGGTGGAGAAAAACGACCAAAAAAAAAATTTATGCAGCCCCTTCAATATGATTTGTCTGGCTCCGCCACTGTTATTACTTATCAAAAACAAAATTGTAACTTTCTAGGTCTAAGTTTAAGTAAGACGTTGTTGTGCAAAAATCTACCTAAATTAATAGGTAAATAATTGTATGTTTTACCTGTTAGTGCACAAGGTCAACATAGTAGTATAGGGTGCAAGTACAGGATCATTCCCACGAGGATTGTTGAATTTATGTTTAAAAATAGATTCCTTAAGCAAAAGCAAATTAAAGATTGATTGTTGAAGTGATGATAACAAAGGGTAGGGCTTTGATATCCACCACTAATTATATTAAACTAATATATCAATATGCCAATGCTTTGATCAAGTTATGCATATTTAATGTTTGCCAACCTAAGGGCATGGGTGTATACTCCTTAAGCTATTGATTTCCCTAAGCAGCGAGTTAGGCATGGGTGTATACTCTAATTCTTTTCTTTCCTAAAGGATTTAGCATGGTAAATACTAAGTTGTTCTTTAGAAAAGCATATGTTCTATGGAAATCGACAAACACACGAGGCCTAGGGCATGGGTGTATACTCCCGGTTCCCCATGTTGATTAACCCAAGAATCGCGGTGTGGATTCTTTTGTTACTTAAGTTAAACCCAGGACTCGGTCATCCAAATTGATCTAACTAACGAGTCCGTACCATATGCACATGTTGATCAGGCATACACATATGAGGAATTCATGCAAGCAGGTATTAATCAAGTTAAATAGCACAACATGATCATCACAAGGTGCCAATATTGAAATATTAATTTAACATAACTAGGGCTTCAATCTAGCCCTACTAAGTAAATTAGTTACACATAGAGTTGATGTTAAACATCTTCATAAAATAAAATAAAAGAAAGGAAAGAATAAACCCGAGACTTGACTTGAGAGCTCCTATTCTTCTCCCTTCTCCAAGCCTGTCTATTCTAAAGGCTTAGGAGTCTATTTATAGGCTTTAGAAGTCCTTGGAAAAGTAATAAACCCTAGGGATTTCGTAGGGTTTCAATCATATTACAATTTGGAGTTTGAAAAACCCTAATATGGAAATAGGGACATTCTAGCCGCCATTTGGGATGCCTCCTGCGCACGGGTGCGATCGATCGCAGCCCGTGTGCGCTCGATCGCAGGTCTGCGATTGATCCTACTTTTGGCTTGCGCTCAATCGCTCCTGGCCTGGCTAGTGCAGTATCTTCTATAGTATTGCGCTCGATCGCAGGTACCCTGCGATTGATCGCAGTACCAGGGAGCTCCAATTTTTCTCATCTTCTCTTTTTGAGCCTAAGTCACCCAATTTTACTTCACTTTCTTCCAAAAGCCTGTAAAAACATAAAAAACACAAAAAGGAATTAAAATGGCCTAATTAACTACAACCAAAGGATTAAAACATGTAAGATAAGGGCTAAAAATATGAATATTTTAGCACTTATCACACCCCCAAACTTACATATTGCTAGTCCCTTAGCAATACAAAACTAAACAGGAATGGAAAAACAGAAAACAAAAGATAAATCCATCTTTCGTGGGATGTACGATTACATTTAGTGTATGTAACAAGCCTTTTAAACCCCTAGGAATTTCCTAGTGGATGAGTGAAGTCTCGTGAGGGTTTTTCAGAAATGTTACCTACAAACATCATGCAAGAGTTCATGTTATTCCAAAAATTAAAGCATCACTTCAAGATCATGGTTTTCATTTATAAGCAAACTTAAAAAGATGAACTCCATCTTCACAATGAATTGGAATCTCAAAGTGTAATTACTTACAAAGGACATGCTAAATCATTATAAGTTTGAAATTTATGTACAGTGAACTAGTACAAAATTATGAGACTTCCAAATCTTTCCAATATGCAATGTCTCCTTATCTCAGAATTCACTGAAATTCCTATTAGAATGACACACTGGCATATTTCTTTTTCTTTTTTCTTTGGTCAGGTTGTGCAATGTTGGTTTCCTTAAGCTTTCTATTTGACCCTTGTAGCGAGTGTTAAGTCAATGACTCCCAAACCAGATGGTTTTAGGGCATTAGGTATAAAGACACCTCTAAAGACCTATTAACTCAAGTCAAAAAGGTTACAAAACCAACTAACCATGATATTGATCAAATCCAAAATTTTCACCTTTTGACATGAACACTCAATGCTTTGAGGCAAGAGGTTCAGTTACTCAGTGAAAAGCCATCAACGATCATTTATTTATTATTCTTCTTCTTTTTTTTTTTTTTTTTTCATCACTATATATGCCATAGTGTCATTTAATAAGTCATCCAATTTCATCCAAGAAGTAGAAACACACATATTAGACCTCATGTCATTCCTCACAAATTATGTGCTAATGTGCTTGAGTGCTTAGATCAAACATGTGATTTTTCAACTGTCCTCTACAAGTAACCAAACTAACAGATTTACTCATCAGATCATGTGTTCAAAATTTTAGGCTCACTGATGAATTCAAATCACAATTCTTTTTAGATCAATTTAAAATTTTAGAGCAAACATGAACATGCATAAATTTTTTTTTATTTTTTATTTTTCAAATAAACGAACAACACAGAAAATAAATAACATGAAATTGGGACAAAGTGTGTGTGAACATGTATGTGTGCCCATACCCCCAAACTTAAATGACACATTGTCCCCAATGTGTCTAAGTAAAGGAAAGTATGTACCCGGGAGATGGTGGACATAGTCTTGGAAAGCATGGCTCATAGCACACACCCCAAACTTGAATGGAAGCACACTTGTCCCTGCAAAATAATAAAACACACAAACAAGTAAAAATGAACAAAACTAAAACGAAATAAAATTTGAACATAACAAAATTAAAAAAAAAAAAAAAACTATGGGATGCTGCCAAGTGCGCTCGATTGCACGCATGGTGCGTTCGATCGCACTAACAGAATGAGATGAAATGACAAATGGAAATCTGCGTTCGATCGCATGCAAGGTACGATCGATCGCAGTAATAGAATGTAAAAATGTGAGAAAAGACTTGAAACACAAAAAACACCAAAATAAAATAAAACACAAACAAACAGAAACAAAATAAAATAAAACAAACAATAAAACAAAAGGATATGCTATGGGGTGCCTCCCATGAGCACAAAGTTTTACGTCTTCAGTCAGACTGTGGTCCTCTCTTAATGTTACCCAGAAGTAGATGCTCCATTTTGGATGGAGTGGAGTGCCAAATCTTCATCTCTTGGTACCAATTTTACTTCAAGATATGGCTTGACTTTGTGTCCATTGACCTTGAATGATTGGTCGGTTTGGGGGTCGTGAATTTCCAAGGCTCCATGAGGGAATATTTGTGTAACAATGCAGAGCCCAGACTATCTTGATTGAAGCTTTCCAGGGAAGAGTTTCAATCTTGAATTATAGATCAAAACCTTATGTCCTACTTGAAACTCCTTCCTGATTAGTTGTTTGTCATGGTATGCTTTGGTTTTGTCCTTGTAGAGCTTGGCATTCTTATATGCATCACGCCTTAATTCCTCCAGTTCATTTAGTTGGAGCTTCCTCGTGTCGCCAGCTTGCTTCATATCGAAGTTAAACTTCTTGATGGCCCAATACGCTTTGTGTTCCAATTCCACTGGTAGATGACATGCTTTCCCAAAAACTAATCGATATGGAGACATGCCGATAGGTGTCTTGTAAGCAGTCCTGTAAGCCCATAGTGCATTGTTCAAGCGTAGTGACCCAATCCTTCCTATTGGGGTTTACTGTCCTTTCAAGGATGCCTTTGATTTCTCTGTTGCTGATCTCCACTTGGCCACTGGTTTGGGGATGATATGGGGTGCCAACCTTATGAGTGATGCCATATTTCTTCATCATAGAAGTAAAAGCATAGTTGTTAAAGTGGCTTCCCCCATCACTAATGATTGCCCTAGGTGTTCCAAATCTATCAAAGATGTTTTCCTGCAAAAACTTCACAACCACTTTGTGATCATTAGTCTTTGAGGGGATAGCCTCGACCCATTTAGACACATAATCCACACCCACAAGAATATATGAATAACCAAATGAATTAGGAAATGGTCCCATGAAGTCAATACCCCAAACATCGAAGAGTTCTACAACTTGAATATTTTGCAATGGCATTTGATTTCTAGATGAGATGTTACCTGCCCTTTGGCATTTATTACAAGAGCTGCAAAACACGAAAGCATCTTTAAACATATTAGGCCAATAAAAACCAAATTGTAATACCTTAAGCGCTGTTCTCTTGGCCCCAAAGTGTCCACCACAAGCAAACTGGTGACAGTGCTGCAAAATACTCAAGTGCTCATCTTCTGGGACACATCTTCTAATGATTTGATCAGGACAGAATTTGAATAAATAGAGGTCGTCCCAATGGTATTGTCTAGATGTAGATATTAACCTCTTCCTTTCTTGGTTAGACATATCTGTAGGAAAGACCTTGGCAGTGATGTTATTCACTATATCTGCATACCATGGGAGTTGGATATCAACTGCAAACAACTGCTCATCTGAAAAATTTTCATTTAGTGGGAGCTCATCTCCTTCCTCCTCATGGAGTAATCTGGATAAGTGATCTGCCACCACATTATCACTGCCCCTCTTGTCTCTAATCTCAAGGTCAAACTCTTGTAGTAATAATACCTATCTGATCAATCTTGGTTTGGCATCTTTCTTGGTAAACAAATATCTCAACCCAGCATGATCAGTGAATACAATAACCTTAGAACCAATTAGGTATGACCTAAACTTCTCCAAAGCAAATATGACAGCTAATAATTCTTTCTCAGTAGTAGAATAATTTATCTGGGCATCATTTAATGTTCTAGAAGCATAATAAATGGCATGAGGTACCTTCTTGATCCTTTGACCCAAAACGGCCCCCACGGCAAAGTCACTGGCATCACACATGAGCTCAAAGGGTAAGCTCCAATCAGGTGCTCGCATAATTGGTGTAGAAGTGAGCAGCAATTTTAGTGTGTTGAAGGCCGTCATGCATTCTTTGGTCCAGTCAAACTTGGCTTCCTTCCCAAGCAATGCACAGAGGGGTCTAGAGATCTTGGAGAAATCCTTGATAAACCTTCTATAGAATCCGGCATGTCCAAGAAAACTCCTTACCCCCTTGACTGTCAGAGGTGGGGAAAGTTTGGAGATGATATCTATTTTGGCCTTGTCCACCTCAATGCCCTTGCTTGAAATAGCATGACCCAATACGATGCCTTGTTGAACCATGAAATGACATTTTTCCTAATTGAGCACTAGATTGCATTCTTCACATCGCTTGAGAACATTCTTCAAATGGTAGAGGCATTCATCAAATCTAGATCCAAAAACGCTAAAGTCATCCATAAATACCTCAATGGTTTTCTCCATCATGTTTGAAAAAATGCTCATCATGCATCTCTGGAATGTAGCTGGGGCATTGCATAAACCAAATGGCATCCTTCTTTAGGCGAACGTGCCAAAAGGACATGTGAAGGTGGTCTTCTCCTGATCCTCTGATGCTATTGCAATCTGATTATAACCACTATATCCATCCAAAAAACAATAGTGGCTATGGCCAGCTAATCTCTCTAGCATTTGGTCAATGAACGGTAATGGAAAGTGGTCTTTTCTTGTTACCTTGTTCAATCTTCTGTAATCGATGCATACCCTCCACCTAGTGGTTACTCTTATGGGTATCAATTCATCATCTTCATTCTTCACCACTGTGATCCCACTTTTTTTTGGCACTACTTGAACTGGGCTAACCCATTTGCTGTCTGAGATGGGATAGATGATGCCCACATCTAGTAGTTTTAATACCTCTGCCTTGACTACCTCCTTCATGTGTGGGTTGAGTCTTCTTTGTGCATCCTTGGTTGGCTTTGCTTCGTCTTCAAGGAAGATTTGATGAATGCACTTAGCTGGACTTATTCCTTTGATGTCAGCAATGGTCCACCCTAAGGTGGTTTTATGTTCTCTTAGAATTCTCAACAGCTTTTCTTCTTCCCCACAACTCAGATTTGCAGCAATGATGACTGGTAGTGTCTTGTTTTCTCCCAAGTATGCATATTTTAAGTGCTCCGGTATTGCTTCAATTCCAGCTTGGGTGCTTGTACAACAGAGGGAACATGAGAGGTGTTAGTGGGCTCAAGAATTTCAAAGGGATGAGTATACTTACCTGAGTATTTAGGAGAGGCCTCAAGGTGATGCGCTGTTTCAATGATGTCATTAGTAATATCTTCAGGTTTTGGCTCAATGTCCTGCCTTGTGAAACTATGGGTGAGGGTGGCCTCCAATGGATCTTTATGTGGGTCCTGCAAAACTGTCTTACCAACATCTTGGATCATACAGACATCAAAACATTCTAAATCTTTTTGAGGTAATTTCAATGCATCGAATATTTTGAACTCTATTGTCTCACCGTTTACCTTCATGCTCACAATACCCTTTTTCACACCTATTGTAGTATCAATAGTTCTCATAAAGGGTCTTCCTAAGATAATAGGTAAAGGAGATGGCATAGGAGATTCTTCCACATCCAACACAATGAAATCAGCAGGTAGAATAAATGTACCTACCTTGACCAAAACATCTTCCAGTATACCTCTTGGTCGTTTGATGGTTCTGTCGGCCAATTGCAAGGTGATAGAGGTTAGTTGAAGCTCCCCTAATCCCAGCTTTTCATATACAGTGTAAGGCAGCAAATTCACCCCTTCTCCTAGATCCAGTAGCGCCTTTTCAAAAGAGTGGTCTCCTATCCTGCAAGGAATGGTAAAACTACCTGGATCTGTTAGCTTTGGTGGTAATTTCCTTAACAAGACTGCACTCACCTCTTCTGTTAAGGCCACTGTCTCATACTCCTGAAACTTCCTTTTGTTAGTGCAACAATCCTTTAAGAATTTAGCATATGACAGAATCTGTTTAATTGCATCTAATAAAGGAATATTGATTTCTACTTTCCTCAAAGTTTCAAAGATATCCCTGAGCTGCTCTTCTTTCTTTGGTTTGACTAGCCTTTGAGGAAAGGGGGGTGCATTTACCTTCTCCATTTTGTTCACCTTGGAAGTTGATGGTCCTTATGGAGTTTCTTGAGGTGGCTCTTCAGTTCCAATGACCTTGCCATTTCTGAGAACTGTGGCTGATTCCAGCTGCTGATGATCCCCTGGATTGGGTATTGTTTGGGCTGGAAATTCTTCCTGCTTCCTCTCACTCAGCTCCTTTGCCATCTGACCCATTTGTACTTCTAGTTTTTGTAAGGCTTGCTCAGTCTTTGTGTTGACTTGTTTTTGATAAGCCATAAACTGCTGTTGTGAAGTCACCAGTTGTCGTACAAGATCCTTTAGGTCATCCTTTTCTAGCTTTTGAGCTGGTGTGTCCTGTTGCATAGGTGAAATTTTCTGAGCAGTCATGGCTTTGACAATCATGTCCAACTTCTGTTCCACAGCAGACATTTGATTTTGCATTTCGTTATTTTCGTCACTCTTGCCTTTGCTCCTTACATCTTGCCTCCTTCTGGATGGGAATTGTTGAGTGTGTTCACTCAACCCTTCAAAGATCCCTATGGCTTCCTCACTGCTCTTCTCCATCAGCATACCTCCACAAGCTGTATCAACCATCCCTTTATTAGTATCATCTAAACCTTCAAAAAAAATTTGTACCTGATCATCTTGAGGGATGTTGTGATGTGGACACTTTAGAAGTAAGGAATTGAAGTGATACCATGCTTCAAAGAACAAGTCTCCGTCTCGTTGTTGGAACATTTGAAGTTCCCTTTTAAGTTGCTTTGTCTTCTGGGCTGGGAAATACCTCTTCAGAAACTTGGTGGTCAATTCTTCCCAAGTATGAATGGACTTTGCAGGCAAGGAATTGTACCACCGTTTAGCACTATCTTTCAAGGAAAAAGGAAAGAGGACTAACCTGAGTCTCTCTGGAGTTAGGCCTTGAACATGCTACAACTTGCATAAGTCAAAGAATTCCTTAAGATGCAAGTTGGGATCCTCAATAGTTGTGCCTCTGAAGTGAGTCAATGCATTGAGGATTTGGGGAGAGATATAATAGCTGTTGTCCACCTCTAGTTGATATGCTATGCATGAGGGTTGATGGAGGTTTGTTGGCATGTATGCTTGCTTCATTGGTCTCCTCACTCGTGGTGGATTTGCTTCTAGGGGTCTTGGCCCAATTGGATTTTCTTGCAAATCTTCCATTTCAACTTCTTCTTCTCCTTCTTTGTCTCTAGGTCGTTGTCGAATTGTTCGCTCAATTTCAGGATCGAGGGGAACAATGATTGAGGCTTGAGATCGACGACCTTGCATGAACTTGGCAGCTTCAGCACTGCCTGGTCCGGATGCTCCCTGGAACTGCTCTCGATCACCGGTTTGTGCGCTCCATCGCAGTGTGCTCGATCGCACTTTGCTGACGATTGATCGCAATCACAGAATGTCAATCCGCAACCTGCACAGAAAATAGAAAAGTTAAGGAAAATGAGAAATTCTTTTTGATTTTTGCTAACACTAAATTTAAAAGTGAAAATTGAAATAACAAAACTAAAGGAAAATAAATTTAAACAAAATTCGCCGCAATCCCCGGATAATTAAAATTGGAAAGTAAAACTAGGTTCATAACATTAAGCATTAGTGTTAAAAATGTTCCCCTACTCCATAATAAGCATCCATAATATAGTATCAAGCTGTGCCTGACATAATGCAATCAAACTAACTTAAGCAGTTAGAATAGGAAAATAGTCAATGGAAACAACCATAAAATACAACAGAAAATATTAACATAAAACATAAGCTTCAATTGTCTTTGTCTAGATCAATATCGTCTAGCCAATGACGTACACCGTCGTCATTCATTTTCAACACTATCCTTGCCCAAGTCAGATCATTGAGCGCCCTGCATGCTTTGACATATTTTTTTGTGGACAATGACATTTCAGCTGCCAACACATTGATACGGCCCATGATGTCTTCCTCAGGATACTGGCTGGGAGGGGGCTTATAAGACATACCATCGCCGGGTGAATGGCCATCGCTAAGCTTGCACCTTTGTAAATAATCCGATCTCAAGACATCGAAGGAGCTGTGCATCTCTGAGTAAATTTGCTCACCCTTGGATGAATGCTTGGTAGAGTGCAATCCCTGCAAGTGAGAACCTTTCCTCTTCAACTTCCCTTTTCCTTTTCCTTTTGCTTTGTGAGCTGACGCACACTGGGGCTCCGTTAGGTTTATGATTGCTACAGGGTTGTTGAGATGGATGTCATTATCTTCACAATCGCTGCCCGGGGGTGATTGTGTGATGGCATACCTTCACTTTCTAGTGGATGTTGAGCCCTCAAAGATGTAGCATAGGTGCTTGAAGTTCGCCGGGGGACCATTTCGGAACTTGTAGTACTTGTTCAGGCTCTTTGTCTGAGAAGGAAGAGCAAGTAAACGAAAAAGACACAAGATAAAACATAAACGGTCAATAAGTACATCAACTCGCATAATTAAGGAAATGTTAAACATAATATTAGTGGCATACCAGTCGGAGGTGTTCCCATTGTTCCGGAGTTCCCGTGACAGTTCCCAAATCATCATCCCACCCACAGCCGGTACCTGCCTTATCTCGGACAAGTTCCGAGAAGTTCACCCACTGCTCTCTAAGATGCTTAATTTTGCCCTCAACCTATTTTTGTGTGTAGGCGGTGCCATCCTTAAGTCGTTTGTTTAACTTTTTCATGATGCCCGCCAGATGCTTCCCAAAGGGCGGGCGAACTCCTTCATCTTGGCAGTTGCAAAGAATATGCACCAGGATATCCTCGTGCTCTTGTTCCCATTTCATATTTGCCTGTGGGATAGGAAATTCTGGTGGGGATGGGGTTTCCATCCCAGCCTTTTGAGGAGACTTACGGGGAGTGCTAAAGAACGACATCTACGAATATGTATAGAAAACAGCATAACAACGTGCACAAATCATGTATGATACTTATCTACCAACCACAGTCAACACAAAATTAAACTTTTACGTAGACACTCAAACTAATATATACAATTACGTGAATTGTGATACGACATATTTACAATAAGCAGGAAAATAGTTAGGCACAAATAATTTAGAATTGAAGCAAGCTTTGGTATAAAATAAGTAACCTACCTTGAAGTTGTTGGATTGTCGTTGTCGCAAGTAATACTCGCCGAACTGAAAATTAAACGAGGCCAACATTAATGCCGACTAACCAGAAAGTGGAGGCATATTTAGCATAATTGATGAAATACCCTAATACCAAAAACAACACACAGATACACATATTTAGCATAATTATGGCCAATTTTTTCATGGCAAGCAAACAAAGCGTCATTTTTTCTTTTTCTTTTTTATCCATTTGCAACTAAGCATATGAATTTCCAACATCTCGAGAAGCAACATATTTTGATTAGAAGTACAAAATAAGCCCAAGAAGAGAAAGCGATAAAATCTACTTATATAACAAAACCAACATACATGCATACATGCAAAACCCAAGATAATTATATAGCCTCCAAAAAAAAAAGCAAAAAATGAAAAAAGCATGACTGTTGCAAATGCACTTTTACAAGTAAATATTTGTGTTAAAAATCACATGCAA
>NC_081551.1:11057072-11057429 GCF_901000735.1 Corylus avellana | reverse complement strand
AACCTGGCTTTCAACATTTAGTTTGACCTTTTTCATTTAAATGGATGTGGAAAATGATTTATTCTTCAGTATCAATATGTCTAGTCAAGATCCTATATGTACACTTACTAGAGGCTCTTGAATTGTTTTCCTTCACAGTTGAGATGATTCATTAAACTTTAACTTTTTTTCTAATTTTGACATGTCAGATGTATTTCCATGACTTATATTCAAAAAAGAGATGTATTTGCATGAGTTAACTTGGTTCTTCAATGTTTTATTATTAAAAGGATAAGTAGTACTTAGAAAATCAAATTCAACATGTATTGTTCTGCATCGTTTGACTATATTATGGGTGAGCAGCTCACCTCCAATTTA
>NC_081551.1:10998772-11057015 GCF_901000735.1 Corylus avellana | reverse complement strand
CAATGTAAGTAGCGTCTTCTTCCATCTCTCATTGATGCAAAAACTTCATATAGCTATCTAGATTTACACAAATCAAGAATCTGAATATGAGAAAATAATCTAATTTATGCTCAAAATAATAGCTACCAGAACCCAACTGGCGAATAATACATAAGAAGACTACATGCTATATATCGGAGAAAAACAAACTAACAAAATTAAATTCTACACAAGATAGCCAAAAATCTATATGTGCAATAAATTCCGGATCGTGATCATGTGCGCGTGGCTCTATCGGAGGTCTTGTCCAATCGGTGACTACGCCCGGCTACCGGTAGAAAACAACGTGGATGTGGTGCTCGGATTTTGTGAGATGGCCTCTAATATACATGAAGTCACCGGTTCAGGTCCGTGCATGTGGGGACCCCGACATGCTTGGTCCGGGATAATGCGGGTAGGGGGAACCTCGACACACCACGGGACACCGGCTGGGGAGGTGCACCTGGGGCCGGTGCGGTGGACGCCAGTGGTGATGGTGCTGGGGTGGGTTGGGAGACGCCGAGCTTGATGGGGGGGAGAAATCAAAGCATGGGGGACGCCAGTGGTGATAAAGGTCTTGGGCTACCGGGGTTGGGGAGACACTGAGCTTGATACGTTAGGCTCGGTGGAAAAATTTCAATAAGAGGGCAATATGGTAAAAAGATGACAAATTTTGAGGGGGAAAAAGGGTCAACGGGTCAGACACTGAACAGTGTCTGGGCCACAGGCTTTTGCCAAACAAACCCTAAGTATTCATAATATGATTGAATTATTGGCATATTGTTATATTATCTAAGTATGATTAGTGGTGGATATCAAAGCCCTACCTTTAGCTTTTCATTTATCTTTATATCTTTTTATTTCTTTTTCACAATATCAATTTAGTGACAATTTGATATTTTTATCAATTCTAAAACAAAATCAACAATCTCCGTGGGATCGATCTTGTACTTGCTACTATACTATCGTTTGATCTTGTGCATTTGCGAGTAAAACGTACCAAGTATTTGCCTATTAATTTAGGTGGGTATTTGGCACAACAAGTTTTTGGTGCCGTTGCCAAGGAATGTTTGATTTTGTTTGGAATTACTATCCTTAGTTTATTTTTGTTTTAATTTTTTCTCTTTTTCTAAGTTTTTCTGCAGTTACTGTTCTGCTTCCAGAGGTGCGATCGAGCACACCAGTACAGTCGAGCGCACCTCACGGTGCGATCGATCGTACATCCAGACAGCAGCACAGTTACTACACTAATTATAGATCTGATTTTTTTTTCTTTTATTTCATGCAGGGTCAGTTGAGTCTGCATCTTCGTAAGTTTTATTTTTAAATTTTGTTTTATTTTTGTTTTTATTTTATTTTTTATTTCACACTTGTGGGGAGGCATTTCGACACCCCATGGACCATGTTCATTATGCCATGACCCTTATCACCATGTTAGAGAATGTCTTATAATGAGACAAATTTCTAACAAAATTAATGGGCATAAGAACACATCGTTCTCTAGACCGGGGAATGACAGCTATCTTGATTCTTGAAACCCAACTTGGAGCCAACAATAAAATTTCCTATGGCAAGCTCAAGCTCCTAGAAATCATTCATATTTCTCTCAATTGGCTCCACAACTACAAAAATCAGATGGCTGTGATGCAAAAGACATTAAATATGATTGTAAACTCCATGACTACTCAAAACATCTCTCCCATTCAGCAGCCACCCAACTCTAGGTATGTGCTATATGTTCTCATTCTGATCATTCTACTGAAACTTTTTCTTTTGTATTCATCTACAAATCAGGAGCAAGAGTCAAAGCTAAATAGATTGGAAAGTACGATAAACACCCTGGTGACTTCGCAACATCAATTTATGACTGATCAAAAACAAAACAATACAAGGGCCGATCAAGTGTTTCAAAGAACTAATCAAGCCATTCAAAGACTGGAAGTACAAATGGGACAATTGGCCAGGGAGCTGAGTGCATCTCCCATCAATTGGCCTCAACAATACCAAGAAGAAGAGTGTCAAAGACAGCTGATAGAAAACCCCAATAGACAATACATGGTGGAAGAGTGCACCTACTATCTTGTGTAAGCTGTCACACTAAGGAGTGAAGAGGTGGTTGAAAATCAAGTTAAAGAGGGAAAGGAGGAGCAAACTGAAGTTCCACAGAAGCCACATCAGGAAAAAGAAGAAAGCACCAAGATTTTTTCAACATTAGCTCTTATTCCTAAAACATCAAGAGGCCAGAAGAGAAGTCTGTTAGAGCTACCACATGAGCAAAATGAGGACATCAATATAGAGAAGCTCCATGAATTTTCTTCCTACTTTATTCCAGTTCATGATTTCCTACTGGATGAGAAACTATTTAAGAAAACTCAAAGTGGTCCTCCCTGATCTATAGACATTCGGAAGCATCTTGCAATAGGAAGAATTCATTCCCTTTGGTGCAAGAGAAGAAAAGACTGGTGCTTCAAGTTTAAAGTGCCGTAGTCTGGCTGAAGACGTTAAATTTAGCGCTCATGGGAGGCACCCCATAGTTTATCCTATTATTTTTCTATTTGTTTTTCAATTTATTTTTATGTTTGTCTTTAGTTTTGTTTTTGTTCCCTTTTATTTGTTTTAGTGTTTTATTTTGCAGGGACAAGTGTGCTTCAGTTCAAGTTTGGGAGTGTGCTATGAGCTATGCTATTCCAGACAAATTCGTCCATATCCTGGGTAAATTCTTTTCATGTTATAGACACATTGGGGACAATGTGTAATTTAAGTTTGGGGGTATGGGAGACACTTTACACACACTTTGTCACTTTACACACTTTGTCCCAGTTATATTTTATTTTTTGAAAAGAAAAAGAAATATATATATATATATGTTCATGTTTGCCTTAAGATTTTGGTAGATCTGAAAGAATTGTGATTTGATATCATTGGTAAGCTTAAAATTTTGAACACATGATTTGATAATTGAGCTTTTCAGTTTGGTTACTTGCTTAGGACAGTTGAGAATTCAAATGTTTGATTTGATCTTACATAAGCACATTAGCACATAATTTGTGGGGTATGACATGAAGTCTAATGTGTGTGTTTCTATGTCTTTGGCATATATATATGCGATAAAAAAAAAAAAAAAATCATTGATAAGCTTTTCACTAAGTAATTGGACCTCTTGCCTCAAAGCATTGAGTGTTCATGTCAAAAGGTGAAGAATTTTGATTTGGTTAATGTCATGGTTAGTTTGGTTTCGTAGCCTTTTTGACTCGAGTTAGTAAGTCCTAGGGATGTCTCTACACCTAATGCCTTAAAACCATTTGGTTTGGGAGTCATTGACTTAACACTTGTTACATGGGTCAATTAGAAAGCTTAAGGGAACCAAACATTGCACAACCTGACAAAGAAGAAAAAGAAAAAGAAAAAAAAAAAAGGAAAAGAAAAATATGCCATTGTCGAGTGCGCTCGATCGCACGCATAGTGCGCTCGATTGCACTCGGCCAAGGGTGTGCGTGTGTGGGTGACGTGCGCTCGAACGCACACAAGGTGCGATCAATAGCACTAACTGAGTGTACCATGCCAAAAATTGATTATTGCGCCCGATCGCATACAGGTTGCGATCGATTGTAGTAACATAATGTAAAAAGTTTTTTTTTTTTTTTTTAATGCATAATGTACAACAATGTTCTGAAATAAAAAGGAAACACAAAGGATAAGTGAGAACACATGTAAAGTAAAGAAATTGATATGATGGGAAATAAAGATGGAAAAATGTACCGCCTTCAGTGGCCTCAGTACCACTATTCTAAGTAGATGCGCTTGAGCTCCTGGACTGCTCAAACGCTTCTACTAGTAGCTTCAGTGCTACTAGTGTGGAGAGCTGCACTTGAGCTCTCCAGAATGTGGCTCAAGTGCCCTTGGTGGTGCAGGGATAAGACTTTCTTTATAGGTCAACAATTTCAGTTCCACATAGGATGCCTTCTTGACATGCTTTATGTGATGATGGTCCTTAGGTCTTTTCTTGTGGAGCTTGGTGTCCACATTTGCTTCATACCTCAATTCGTCCCATATATGCAACTGCTGCTTTCTCTTGGCTTGAAGAGGGTGCCTTGCTCTACTGATGTCATTAGTAACAGCTGCATAGACTAGCCCAATGTTCTGCCTTGTGAACTTGTGAGTGAGGGGGGTTTTTACTGGATCTTTCTGTGGATCCTGTAAAACTGTCTCACTAACACCTTGGATCATGCAAACATCAAAGCACTCTAAATCATCATGAGGTAATTTCATTGCATCAAATATTTTGAACTCTATTGTCTCACCATTGACCTTCATACTTACAGTACCCTTTTTCACACCTATTGTAGTATCAGCAGTTCTCATAAAGGGTCTTCCTAAGATGATAGACAAGGGTGATGGCATAGAAGATTCTTCCACATCTAACACAATGAAGTCAGTAGGTAAAATAAATGTACCTACCTTTACTAACACATCCTTAAGTATACCTCTTGGTCTTTTGATGCTTCTATTTGCCAATTGCAAGGTGACAGAGGTTGGTTGAAGCTCCCCCAAACCCAACTTTTCATATACCATGTAAGGCAGCAAATTGACCCCTGCTCCTAGATCCAGCAGTGCATGCTCAAAAAGATGGTCTCCTATCCTACAAGGAATGGTAAAACTACCCGGATCTGTTAGCTTTGGTGGTAATTTTCTCAACAAAACTGCACTTACCTCTTCTGTAAGGGCCACTGTCTCATGCTCCTGAAACCTCCTTTTGTTAGTGCAACAATCCTTTAAAAGTTTAGCATAAGAAGGAATCCATTTGATTGCATCTAACAAAAGAATATTGATTTCTACTTTCCTCAAAGTCTCAAAGATATCCATGAGTTGCTTATCTTTCTTTGGTTTGACTAACCTTTGAGGAAAGGGTGGTGCATTCACCTTCTCCATTTTGTTTACCTTGGACGTTGATGCTTCATCTGGAGATGCTTGAGGTGGCTCTTCAGTTCCTATGACCTTGCCATTCCTGAGAACTATGATTGCTTGCAGCTGCTGATGACTCCCTAGATTGGGTATTGTTTGGGCTGGAAATTCTCCCTGCTTCTTTTCACTCAACTCCTTTGCCATCTGCCCCATTTGCACTTCCAGTCTTTGGATGGCTTGATCAGTCTTTGTATTGAATTGTTTTTGATCAGCCATAAATTGGTGTTATGAAGTCACCAGCTTGTGTATCATATTCTCCGGTTGGTTCAACTTTGACTCTTGAGTTGGTTGGCTTGCTTGTTGGGGACCCTTCTGCTGTCCTTGATTGTTACTCCAAGAGAAATTGGGATGGTTACGCCATCTTGAATTGTAGGTGTTGGAGTACGGATTGTTCTTGTGGGGGTAATTGTTTTATCCCACATAATTCACCTCTTCTTGCTCTGCAAATGGAGATAAAGGACACATTTCAGTAATGTGATCTAAATGGGAACATATAGCACATACCTGGATTGGTGTGTCCTTTTGAAGAGGTGAGATTTTCTGAGTAGTCATGGCTTTGATAATTATATCTAGCTTCTTTTACATAGCAGCCATCTGATTAGGAGATCCCCCATTGAAGTTCACTTCATATATACCCTTGCTCTTTACTCCTCGCCTTCCTCTAGAGCAGAATTGTTGGGAATGCTCACTTAATGTTTCAAAACCATTGCTTCCTCACTACTCCTTTCCATAAGTGCTCCTCCACAAGCTGAATCAACCATCCCTTTGTTAGTATCATCTAAAGCTTTATAGAAAATTTGTACCTGATCATCTTGAGGGATGTTGTAATGTGGGCACTTGAGAAGCAGTGAATTGAAGTGATCCCATGCCTCAAAGAAAAGATCTCCATCTCTTTGTTGGAACATTTGAAGTTTTCTTTTAAGTTGTCTTGTCTTTTGGGCTGGGAAAAACTTCTTCATAAACTTAGCGGCTAATTCTTCCCAAGTATGGATAGAATCTACAGGCAAAGAATTATACCACAGTTTAGCATTCTTTCAAAGAGAAGGGAAAGAGGACTAACCTGAGTCTCTCTAGACTTAAGCCTTGGATGTGCTGCAACTTGCATAGATCAAAGAACTCCTTAAGATGCAAATTAGGATCCTCAGAAGGTGTGCCCCTAAAGTGAGTCAGTGCATTAAGGATTTGAGGAGAAATATAATAGCTGCCTTCCACCTTTGGTTGATATGCTATGCATGAGGGTTGATGGAGGTTCGTTGGAACGAACACCTGCTTCATCGGTCTCCGCACCGGTGGTGGATTTGCCTCTAGTGGACTTGGCACTATTGGTGGATTTTCTTGCAAATCTTCCAATGTGTTCTCAATTTCTTCCTCTTCTTCTTTGTCTCTAGGACTTTGTCGAATTGTCCGCTCAATTTCAAGATTGAGTGGAATGACGGTTGAATCTTGAGATTGACGACCTTGCATCAATTGCATTGCTTCTTCAGTCAAAGTAGCTTCAGTGCCGTTGGTCCGGATGATCCCTAGAACTGCGCTCGATCGCAATGCGCTCGATCGCACTTGGCTGACGTTCGATCGCAATAACAGAATGCTAGTCCGCAAACCTGAAACAGAAAACAGAAAAAGTTAAGAATCAAAAGAAAATATTTTTGTTAAAAACAAAATTGAAAATTAAGATAACACAACCAAAGGAAAATAATTTTAAACAAAATTCGCCGCAATCCCCAGCAACGGCGCCAAAAACTTGTTGTCTCAATTACTTACCTAAATTAATAGGCAATAATTAGATGTTTTACCTGCAAGTGCACGAGGTCAACACAGTAGTATAGGGTGCAAGTACGGGGTCATTCCCACGAGGATTGCTAAATTTTGCTTAAAATCAATTCCAAAAGTAAAATAAAACAAATATTGGTTTTGAGTTCATAATGATAAAAAGGTAGGGATTTGATATCCACCACTAATTATATTTAGCTAATATATCAATATGCCAATGTTTTGATCATGTTATGAATATCTAATGTTTGTCAACTTAAGGGCATTGGTGTCTACTCCTTAAGCTCTCCTGTGATAGATCGCTCTACCAGAGCCTTCCAAAATCCAAAATAGCTCTTTTTAAGTCCAAAACTTTTGAGATTGCTTCTTTTTCTTCCAATGACCTACAAAACCAAAGAAAACACATAAAAGAACTAAAATGCCCAATTAACTAAAATGAAAGGATAAAAACATGTAAGTTAAGGGCTAAAAATATGAATATTTTAGCACTTAACACCAGGAGTAGACACCCATGCCCTAGGCCTCATGTGTTTGTCGATTTCCACAGAACAACTTAAAGAACAACTTAGTAGACACTCATGCTAAATACTTTAAGAAAAAGATGTCAGCTTTTCTTAGCCACAGTAAGGCCCATAATCAATAGCTGCAACCCACCATGGCCAAGATAGAGGTTCACTTCAAGCAAATATTAGAGACCCTCAAAGAAGAAGCACTCCAAGATCAATCGGTGGCCAATTACAATGGACACTACGAAGAGGATGAGTGCACTTACTATCAAGAGCAAGCTATCACCACATTGAGGAGTGAAGAAATGGTTGAAAATCAAGTGGAAGAAAGGAAGGAGGAGCAAATTGAGGTTCCACAAGAACCACATTGGGAAAAAGAAGAGAGCACTGAAACTTCTTCAACATCAGCTCCTATTCTTGAAATACCAAAAGGCCAGAAGAGAAGTCTGTTAGAGCTATCAAATGAGCAAATTGAGGACATCAAGATAGAAAAACTCTCTGAGTATTCTCCTTTTATTATTCCAATTCATGATTCCCTTCGGATGAGAAACTGTTTGAGAAGACTCAAAGTGGTCCACCCCGACCTATAGACAATTGGAATTACCTTTTTGTAGGTAAAATTCATTCTCTTTGGTCCAAGAGAAGAAAAGATTGGTGCTTCAAGTTTAAACTCAAGGGTCATAAAGCACTAAGCGCATCAAGGATGAGGATTTTGTTGGCTTGGCGGATCCCATATATTTTGACTAAATGAGTCAACTTCATTGGTTCGAGCGCAGACCCTATGCACTCGAGTCCTTCATCAGACCAGGGTCCATGATCTCTATCCAGGTTTTATCCTTTTGCATTGTTGTTCCATGTTCATTCTTTGGTTATATTTTTACAGCAATGTGTTGCATTTGACTGGTATTTGGTTGAAGTATCATCTAATTGTTTTATTTTTATTTTGTTGTTATTTTAAATCTATTTTTTGTCTGTTTTTATTGTATTTTTATTTTTTTTTAGTTTCTTGTTTATTTTTAGTCTTTCTTTTCGTTGTTTTTAGTAATGTTAACCTTCACACAGGCCTGCGATCGAGCTTACCCCAAGTAGGCTCGAACGTAGCTGCCTATCACTTACACAGACACACTTGCACGAGTGCGATCGAGCGCACCTTGTTGTGTGCTCGAGCGGATTCTCGCCTGTGTGACCCTGCGCGCATGAGCGCATCCACGCACGCACATACCCTCTGCACGAGTGCGATCGAGCACACCTTATAGTGCGATCGAGTACACTCGACCAGAGGCTCATGTGACCTATTTTTAGGTCACTTTCCTAGCTCTACCCTCAATCTTTCCCAGCGCTATAGCTAGCCTCTGCTACACCTCTACACTCACGGCACTCCACCAGCTCCACCCAGCACGTTCACCGGCCACCTTTGCTCAACCACCTACCACCGTACACACCTCCGCTGACCCCACGCACACACTCTTTGTTTAGCTCACTTTGTCCAATTTGTGACCTAAAAAACTCGTAAGTCCATTTTTCCCCCACTTTTCCCCTACATTTCTCTGTGTTAACAAGCACGGTCTGTGTATACAGATTGTGCTTTGTTCTGTGGTTGGGATTGTGCGTTTTGTCCCTCCACACTCACTGTTTCAATATTGTTGAAGACATATGTGAGGGACAGTATGCAGATAAGTACCGCAATGTAGCCACTATGGCCAAGCTTCCTCCACAACTTTGGTTAGTGGATTTCATCCTGCACTGTAATGTGTGTCCCAACAGACTCAAAGACAGGACCACTTTCTCACTGCACTGTATGCCTTTCATAAAGGCTATTTGATGTAAACCAGAATGCTTGGGAGTATATGAAGAAGACCCGAACAAATGGTAGTGTGAAGACACCCCGAAAGGTGGTGACGCAATCCCAGACTCGCGCTACAATACGGGTCTCTGGAACTGCGATCGATAGCACATTGACTATGATCGATCGCACATTGATTGCGATCGAGTGTCCGGCCCCTGGTATTGCGATGCTCATTCCTGTTACTGTGATTGATATCCCCCTACGACTGCGTTCGAGTGCATGATCGAGCGCACCCTTCTCTGGTACTGCAATTGATCGCTTGTGTGTCTGCGATCGAGTGCACACAGGGCACTTATGTTAATTTTCCGTAGATGTAGATGAGGATGGTTTATCTTATCTTTCAGTCTTTTATTAGGTTTCTTTGTTAGTCTTTTATTCTATCTTATCTTTCAGTCTTTAATTGAATTAGGTTTCTTTGTTAGTCTTTTATTTGGTTTAATTGTTTTTTCGTAGACTTCTAAATTGACTTTATTTCATTGTTATTTTAGGACTAGGAGTCTTGGGGCTATAAATAGATGCTTAGAGCCCTAAGAATGCAGTTTTGATTATTTATTTGGTTTTCTCAATAAGAATACTCAGAGTTGAATTTCTTCATTATTTTCCCTTAAATCATAGATATCCTCTATTGTTTTGAGAAGATTTCTTTGATTCTTGTGATAATCTCACAATCTTAGGAATATTTATCCCTTTTACTTGCTGTTTTCTTGTTCACCACTATCCTATACTGCATTATTTGGTATCAAAGCTAGGTTACTTTTCATGAATGGAGAGGAGCAACCGTGTGGTAGCCATGAACGAGGTCTACGTGCGCACGGAGACAGCACGTAAGGAGCAACCGACGATTCTTTTGCGGCACATGGGTGGTGGGCCGAACAATTGTCGTCGCCAACTAATACTACGATTCATGGAGGCGAAAGGCAAATCTATCGCTAAACGTTGGCAACAGGTGGAGGATCAATTCAAGGCTATGAGGGATCAAATTGAAGACCTCACTACTGGAATATCCAACATGGGTGGTCACAATGGAAATGGATCTAGAAACTGTTTGCGGAGCGCGTAACGCACAGACGTTAGCACCTTGCGCAAGCTCATGCCAATAAGTGGGTGAGTAGATTCAAACTCGATACACCAGAATTCCAAGGTTGCTTGCAACCCGAAGAGTTCATGGTGACAAAGAAAATAGAAAATTCCTACAAAAGAGGTGCCTTTGGAGGTGGCGGAGGTCAAACATCAATCGGTGTCTCGATACATTGGAGGTACAGGAAGTTTCAGAAGCATGAGACAGTGGCTTTAACAAAGGAGGTAAGTGTGGTGTTACTAAGAAAACTACCACCAAAGCTAAAAGATCTAGGTAGTTTTACCATTCTTTGCAGGATAGGAGACCATCTTTTTGAAAGAGCACTACTGGATCTAGGAGCAGGGGTTAATTTGCTGCCATACACCATACATGAGACACTGGGTTTGGGGGAGCTTCAACCAACTTCAATCACCTTGCAATTGGCAGACAGAAGCATCAAAAGACCAAGAGGCATACTTGAGGATGTCTTGGTAAAGGTAGGTAAATTTATTTTACTTGCTGATTTCATTGTATTAGATATGGAAGAATCACCTATGCCATTGCGTTTGCCTATCATCTTAGGAAGACCCTTTATGAGAACTATTGATACAAAAATTTGTGTGAAAAAGGGTATTGTGAGTATGAAGGTGAATGGTGAGAAGATAGAATTCAAAATATTTGATGCATTGAAATTACCTCAAGACGATTTAGAATGCTTTAATGTTCGTATGATCCAAAGTGCTGTTGATCAAGTTTTCCAGGTCTAATATAGTGATCCATTGGAGGCCACCCTCACCCATAGTTTCACAAGGCAGGACATTGAGCCAGAATCTGAAGATGTTACTAATAACATCAATGAAGCCGTACACCTTCTTGAGGCCTCTTGAAAGCATCCAGGTAAGTACACCCCTCCCTTTGAGACTCTTGTGCCTACTAATACTACTCTTGTCCTTTCTATTGTCCAGGCACCAACTTTGGAATTGAAGCAGCTTCTAGAGCATGCCTACTTGGGAGAGAACTAGACACTACCTGTGATAGTTGCTGCCAATCTTAGTTTTAGGGAAGAAGAGAAGCTATTGAGAGTTCTTAGAGAGCATAAAACTGCTTTAGGATGGACCATTGCTGACATCAAGGGAATAAGTCCAGCCAAGTGCATGCATCAAATCTTCCTTGAAGACGAAGCAAAGCTAACCATGGATGCACAACGAAGACTCAACCCACACATGAAGGAGGTAGTCAAGGCAGAGGTATTGAAACTGTTGGATGTTGGCATTATCTACCCCATCTCAGACAGTAAATAGGTAAGTCTAGTTCAAGTAGTTCCAAAGAAGAGTGGGATCACAGTGGTGAAGAATGAAGATAATGAGTTGATACCTACAAGAATAACCACTAGTTGGAGGGTATGCATTGATTACAGAAGGCTGAACAAGGTGACAGGAAAAGATCACTTCCCTTTACCCTTCATTGATCAGATGCTAGAGAGGTTAGCTGGCCATAGATACTACTGCTTCTTGGATGGGTACAGTGGCTACAACCAGATTGCAATAGCACCAGAGGACCAAGAGAAGACCACCTTCACATGTCCTTTTGGCACATTCGCCTATAGAAGGATGTCATTTAGATTATGCAATGCACCAGCCACCTTTCAAAGATGCATGATGAGTATTTTCTCAAATATGGTGGAGAAATTCATTGAGGTATTTATGGATAATTTTAGTGTTTTTGGTTCTAATTTTGATGAAAGCCTCAATCATCAGAAAAGTGTCCTCAAGAGATGTGAAGAATGCAATTTAGTGCTTAATTAGGAAAAATGCCACTTCATGGTTCAACAAGGCATTGTGTTGGGTCATTCCATTTCGAACAAGGGTATCGAGGTGGATAAGGCCAAGATTGACATCATCTCCAAACTCCCTCCTCCTATGATAGTGAAGGGTGTAAGAAGTTTTCTTGGACATGCCGGGTTCTATAGAAGGTTCATCAAAGATTTCTCCAAGATCTCTTGACCCCTCTGTTCATTGATAGCCAAGGATGCCAAGTTTGAATGGACTAAAGAATGCACGAATGCTTTCAACATATTGAAAGAGTTGCTCACATCTGCACCAATAATGATGGCACCTGATTGGAACCTTCATTTGAGCTCATGTGTGATGCCAGTGATTTTGCCTTGGGAGCTGTTCTCGGTCAGAGAATTAATAAGGTACCTCATGCTATTTGTTATGCTTCTAGAACATTGAATGATGCTCAGCTAAATTATTCTACTACTGAGTAAGAATTATTAGCTGTCATATTTGCTTTGGAGAAGTTTAGATCATACCTGATTGGTTCTAAGGTTATAGTATTCATTGACCATGCTGCTTTGAGATATTTGTTTGCTAACAAAGATGCAAAGCCTAGATTGATCAGATGGGTAATATTACTGCAAGAATTTGACCTTGAGATTAGAGATAAGAAGGGCAGTGAGAATGTGGTGGCAGATCACCTATCCAGGCTATTTCATGAAGAAGGAGATGAGCTTCCATTGAATGAAAATTTCCAAAATGAACAATTGTTTGCAGTTGAAGTCCAATTTCCATGGTATGCCGATATTATTAATTATACAACTGCCAAGGTTTTTCCTCCAGGTATGTCTAGTTAAGAAAGGAAGAGGTTGATGGCCATATCTAGACATTACCATTGGGATGACCCTTGTCTGTTCAAATTCTGCCCTAATCAAATCATCAGAAGGCGTGTCTCAGAGGAGGAGCACTTGAGCATATTGCAGCAATGCCATTAGTTTGCTTGTGGAGGACACTTTCTGGCTAAGAGAACAACTCTTAAGGTATTACAATCTGAGTTTTATTGGCCTAATATGTTTAAAGTACTAAGTGCTAAAATATTCATATTTTTAACCCTTAACTTACATGTTTTAATCCTGTAGTTTTAGTTAACTATGTCATTTTAGCTCTTTTATGTGTTTTCCTTGATTTTGTAGGTCATTGGAAGAAAAAGAAGCAATCTCAGAAGTTTTGGGCTTAAAAAGAGCTATTTTGGAAATTGAAAGGCTCTGGTAGTGCGATCAATCGCAGGCGAGCTGTGATCGAGTGCATTACAGGTGAGGACCACAACACTCAAGGCAACTGCGATCGAGCGCTAGCACACGGAGGATCGATTGCGGACCTGTGATCGAGCGCACCCGTGCGCGATGGCCAAGACAGCCACCAATCTTAATATGGAAATTGCAACTTTTAGGGTTTTGTAAATTTATGCGAACTAGGGCTCACAAACCCTACAATTTTTAGGGTTTTTAGAGTATTCCTAAAGGCCTATAAATAGACCCTTAAGTCTTTAGAATAGACATATTTTCCAAGGAGAAGAATTGGAGCTCTTTAAGTTCAAGTTTCAGGTTTATTCTTTTCATTATTTTATTTTATTTTATTTTATGAAGATGTTTAACATCAAACTTATGCGTAACTAATTTATTTAGTAAGACTAAATTGAAGCCCTAGTTATGTTTAGTTAATATTCAATATTGGCGCCTTTGTGAGAATCATGTTGTGATATTTAACTTGATTAATGCCTGCTTTCATCAATTCTTCATATGTATGTGCCTGATCAACATATGTATGTGGTATGGACTAGTTAGTTAAATCAATTTGGATGACCGAGTCCTGGGTTTAACATAAGTAACAAAAGATATCTACACCGGATTCTTGGGTTAATCAACATGGGGAACCAGGAGTATACACTCATGCCCTAGGCCTCATGTGTTTGTCGATTTCCACAAAAAATATGTTTTCTTAAAGAACAACTTAGTATACACCCATGCTAAATCCCTTTAAGAAAGAAAAGAATTAGAGTATACGCCTATGCCTAACTTGTTGCTTAGGGAAATCAATAACTTAAGGAGTATACACCTATGCCCTTAGGTTGACAAACATTAGATATACATAATATGATTAAAACATTGACATATTGACATCTTATCTAAATATAATTAGTGGTGGATATCAAAGCCTTACCTTTTTATTATCATCAAATGAAAATCCAATCTTTGTTTCATTTTACTTAGGCGATTTATTTTAGATAAAATTCAGCAATCCTTGTGGGAATGACCCCGTACTTGCACTCTATACTACTGTGTTGACCTCATGCACTTGCGGGTAAAATATCCAATTATTTGCCTATTAATTTAGGTAGGTAATTGTGACAACAAGTTTTGGGCGCCATTGCTGGGGATTGCGGCAAATTTTGTTTAGAATTATTTTCCTTTTATTGCATTATTTTAATTTTCAATTTTAAATTTTGTTTTTATCAAAAATCAAAGATCTTTTTGTTTTTCTTAACTTTTTTTGTTTTCTATTTCAGGTTTGCAGACTTGTGATTCTGTTACTGCGATCGAGTGCAGTGTTGTGCAAATTTATTTAACTCGCAAGTGCACGAATCGATTATAGTTTAATGGATAGCAAGTGCGTGGTTGAACCCACTGAGAATTGTATTTTTGAAAGAGCAACTTAAATTTAAACTAATTAAATCCTAACCTAGTTCCAAAAAGGTTTTGACTTTTGATTTTTGAAATTAAAAGACAAACATAAACTAATTAAAATAAACTAAGAGATAAAATACTTTTCTTTTTCCTTCTCTTTTTTATTTATTTATTTTTATATCTTGCAAGCCAATGGTTATTCATCAATAAGTCGTCCAACAAATCTCAAAGAGAACAAGCTTAAGCTCACACATCATACCTCACAGAAAATATGCTAATGTGTTCATAAAAATTTATCTCAAAACAAGTGAAATCTCTTTTGCCAAAAAATAAGTCAAAGAACTCAGACTCCAAATGACATAATGATGTGTTCAACCCTTTAAGTAAGCTAATGAAATGCAATCCACAGTTACAGTTTAACTCAAACTTGATAAAAACATAGCATAATTTTATTTTATTTTTTTCAAATTTTTTAACACAAAAAGACAAATAAAAATAAACAAATAAGAACAAAAATAAACAGACAAAGTGTTTTTCCATACCTCCAAACTTGAATTACACATTGCCCTCAATGTGTAATATAGAAATACATTACCGGAAGTAAGGAAATCTGAGTGTGAACAAGGCTAGGGCATCCCCCAAACTTAAACAACAAAACAACTGTCAACAAAACTAACAACAATATTTTCATAGAAACAAACATCAAAAGATTAATTGCTGTTAGAAACAAAAACAAATAAAAGTATTCCCGCCTGTCACACTCAGATTTCCTAGGCAGGAGCTAGTGTCCTATAACTAGGAGAGGCATTAAAATAATTAAAATGAAAATTCATGCTTCCCCCTCACTTTTTAGCATGCAAATATCCCACATAAAACATTAACTTTTTTTTTTAAAAAAAAAAACTAAAAAAAAAAAAAAAGACTAACTACCTAAACAAATAAAACTAAAATTTAAAAAACTCACAAAAAGGACCAAAAATAAATTTTTGGCAAAGATCTACGGAATTGCTGCAATTACTGCCTTTGCTGTAAGTGTGCTCAATTGTACTTGAGTGAAGATGCGGCAGTTAATGAGCACAGGTGCGCTTGAGCTTGCTGTCTTGGCCTCGAGTGCGCTTGATCGTAGTAGGGCTGCGATTGATCGCACTAGCAGGGGTGTGCGGATGGTGCTGCGCCAGAACTGTAAAACACTCCAAAAAAAAAAAAAAAAAAAACAAAAAAAAAAAAAAAACAAGAAAAATCTTTTCTTTTTTTTTTAGTAACACGAATAAAACAAAACAAATTGCAGAAAAATAAAATCCTAATTATAACTAGTAGAAGAATAAAATTAATTTAGAAATAAATTGGTTTAAAAAATTAAACAATTCTCCGGCAACGGCGCCAAAAATTTGTTGTGCAAATTTATTTAACTCGCAAGTGCACGAATCGATTGTAGTTTAAAAGATTGCATGTGCGAGGTCGAACCCACTGAGAATTATATTTTTGAAAGAGCAATTTAATTCTAAACTAATTAAATCCTAACCTAGTTCCAAAAAGGTTTTGAATTTTGAATTTTAAAATTAAAAGACAAACATAAACTAATTAAAATAAACTAAGAGATAAAATACCAAGGTTTGGAAATTCACACTCACCGAATCATAACAACATACTTCCATGTCTATTAATATTAATCTAAAGTTCTCACAATTAAAATCTTAGATATTTTTTACTGTGCTTCAAACAATTAATCAAAACTATCACAAGTATCCATTCATTGCACAAATCACAAAATGAATCCAATATCAATTAAATCATCAGATGTATCCGTAAATCACAAAAGATATCAAATCTTAATTGAAACACCAAATGTATCCGTAGAACAAATTACAAGGGATATCCAATTATTTAGGCAAATAAAATCAAGCAATCAATTATGTGAAATTATCTTCAATCATCAAGTGTATCTTTGAATCACAAAAGATATCCAAGAATCAGTCCACATAAAAATAAAACCTAAATCTAAAGAAAACCTAAACTAAAAAGAGAAAAACTGTAGAATTTTGCTTTCTGAAATTCTATATATCTTTTCTTGAACGCAAAGAAGTCTATTTATAGGCTTAGGGAAGTCTTAGAAGTCCTATAATTCGGAGGTCTGTCTCCCAGTCAAAATAGAAGTCTGAAATCGGAATAGGATTCGTCCAGATTTGTGTCCTTTAATTGCGGGGTGATTTTGGCATAGTAACCGTCCTAATTAGGAAAATCATATTTCAAAATGAATTGTAGTATTTTGAGTTAGCTTTCTAATGCCATTTGAATCACTTCAATCCGATATTTGAGTAGAAAATTATGATCAAAATACTCAGATGTGTGCAGAATCTGAATTTGAATCCCATCCAAAATTTTATCAAATCTGAACTTTAATCCAATCTGATCTTTAATCCTATTTAACCTTTTCTTGGATTTGTTTAAACTTAACCACCTCATCTAGGGCTTCTCAAAGTATGCTTTCTTCCAAACTTTGCATTTTTCCCTTTAAAGCTGTAGTTTTTCGTTAATGACCTACAAAACACTTAAAACACAAAACTAACACAAAATATTAAATAACGACACAGCTAAAGGATTAACTAATGTATATAAATGGGTCCAAATATGTAATATTTGGCACTTATCACGCAGTTCCAGGGAGCATCCGGACAAGCAGCACTGAAGCTGCTTTGACTGAAGAAGCAATTCAATTGATGCAAGGTCGTCGATCTCAAGCTTCAACCGTCATTCCACTCGATCCTGAAATTATTCGACAAAGACCTAGAGACAAAGAAGAAGAGGAAGAGATTGAAAACACAATGGAAGATTTGCAAGAGGCTCCACCAATAGTGCCAAGACCACTAGAGGCAAATCCACCACTGGTACGGAGACGAATGAAGCAGGCATTCGTCCCAACGAACCTCAATCAACCATCATGCATAGCATATCAACCAGAGGTGGAAGGCAACTATTATATTTCTCCTCAAATCCTCAATGCCTTGACTCACTTTTGGGGCACAGCTACTGAGGATCCCAACTTGCATCTTAAAGAGTTCTTTGATCTATGCAAATTACAGCACATCCAAGGCCTAACTCTAGAGAGACTCAGGTTAGTCCTCTTTCCTTTCTCTTTGAAAGATAATGCTAAACTGTGGTATAATTCTTTGCCTGTAGATTCCATCCATACTCGGGAAGAATTAGCCACCAAGTTTCTGAAGAAGTTTTTCCCAGCTCAAAAGACAAGACAGCTTAAGAGGGAACTTCAAATGTTCCAACAAAGAGATGGAGATCTGTTCTTTGAAGCATGGGATCACTTCAATTCACTGCTTCTCAAGTGCCCACATCACAACATCCCTCAAGATGATCAGGTACAAATTTTTTTCTATGAAGGTTTAGATGATACTAACAAAGGGATGGTTGATTCACCTTGTGGAGCAGCACTTATGGAAAAGAGTAGTGAGGAAGCCATGGAGCTTTTTGAAACGTTAAGTGAGCATTCCCAACAATTCTGCTCTAGAGGAAGGCGAGGAGTAAAAAGCAAAGGCATGTATGAAGTGAATTTCAATGGGGGATCTCCAAATCAAATGGCTGCTATAGAAAAGAAGTTAGATATGATTGTCAAAGCCATGACTGCTAAAAAAATCTCACCCCTTCAACAGGACACACAAGTCCAGGTATGTGCTATATGTTCCCATTTAGATCACACTACTAAGACATCTCCTTTATCTCCATTTGCAGAGCAAGAAGAGGTGAATTATGTGGGACAAAATAATTACCCCCACAAGAACAATCCATACTTCAACACCTACAATCCAAGGTGGTGCAACCATCCCAATTTCTCATGGAGCAACAATGAAGGACAGCAGAAGGGTCCCCAACAAGCCAGCCAACCAACTCAAAAGTCAAAGTTGAACCAACTGGAGAGTGCGATCAAGCGCACTGCGATCGAACGCACCAACCTACGATCGAGCGCAGTTCCAGGGAGCATCCGGACCAGCAGCACTGAAGCTGCCTAACTGAAGAAGTAATTCAGGTAATGCAAGGTCGTCGATCTTAAGCCTCAACCGTTCTTCCACTTGATCCTGAAATTGAGCGGACAATTCGACAATGACTTAGAGACAAAGAAGAAGAAGAAGAAATTGATATGGAAGACTTGCAAGAGAATCCAATTGGACCAAGACCATTAGAGGCAAATCTACCACGGGTGAGGAGACCAATGAAGCAGGCATACGTTCCAGCAAACCTCCATCAACCCTCATGCATAGCATATCAACCAGAGGTGGATGGCAGCTATTATATCTCTCCTCAAATCCTCAATGCACTGACTCACTTCAGAGGCACATCTACTGAGGATCCCAACTTGCATCTTAAAGAATTCTTTCATTTATGCAAGTTGCAGCATGTCCAAGGCCTAACTCCAGAGAGACTCAAGTTAGTTCTCTTTCCTTTTTCCTTGAAAGATAACGCTAAACTTTGGTACAATTCCTTGCCTGCAGATTCCATTCATACTTGGGAAGAATTGACCACAAAGTTTCTGAAGAGGTTTTTCCCGACCCAGAAGACAAAACAACTTAAAAGGGAACTTCAAATGTTCCAACAACGAGACAGGGATTTGTTCTTTGAGCCTTGAGATCACTTCAATTCCTTGCTTCTAAAGTGCCCACGTCACAACATCCCTCAAGATGAGCAGGTACAAATTTTCTATGAAGGATTAGATGATACAAACAAAGGGATGGTTGATTCAGCTTGTGGAGGAACACTTATGGAGAAGAGTAGTGAGGAAGCTGTGGAACTTTTTGAGACATTAAGTGAGCATTCACAGCAATTCTGTTCAAGGGGAAGAAGAGGAATCAAAAGCAAGGGCATGTATGAAGTAAACCTCAGTGGGGGATCAACCAATCAGTTGGCTGCGGTAGAAAAGAAATTGGATATGATTGTCAATGCCATGACTGTTTAGAAAATCTCATCTATGCAACAGGACAAACCAATCCAGGTATGTGCTATTTGTTCCCATTTAGATTACACCACTGAGACGTATCCTTTTGCAGCGCAAGAAGATGTGAATTTTGTGGGACAAAACAATTATCCCCACAAGAACAACCCATACTCCAATACTTGCAATCCAGGATGGCGCAACCATCCAAATTTCTCTTGAAGCAATAATCAAGGACAGCAGAAAGGGCCCCAACAAGCAAGCCAACCAACTCAAGAGTCAAAGATGAACCAACTGGAGAATATGATACACAACCTGGTGACTTCACAGTAGCAATTCATGGCTGATCAAAAACAAGTCACTATAAAGACTGATCAAGCCATTCAAAAACTGGAAGTGCAAATGGGTCAGATGGCAAAGGAGCTGAGTGAGAGGAAGCAGGGAGAATTTCCAGCTCAAACAATACCTAACCCAGGGAGTCACCAGTAGCTGAAGGCAGCCACAATTCTAAGAGGTCCTACTCCTACAAGGGCACTTGAGCCAAATTCTGAAGAGCTCAAGTGCAGCTCTTCACACTAGGAGCATTATAGTCACAAGTAGATGCGTTTGAGCAGTCAAGAACCTCAAGTGCATCTACTCAAAACAGTGGTACTGAAGCCACTGAAGGCGGTAACATTTTCCCTCTTGTTTTCTTCGTCTTACTTTCTTTACTTCACATATGTCTCAATTATCCTTTATCTTTCATTTTCATTATTAACCTTTACTTTACTTTTCTTTTGTATTGTTTTGAAAAAAATAAAAAATAAAAAAAATAATAAAAAAATAATAATTTTTGACATTTTGTTACTACGATCGATCGCAACATGTATGCGATCGAGCTCAGTAACCGAAGGGTGGCTAAGATACTTTCTGTCAGTGCGATCGAATGCACCTTAGGTGCAATCGAGTGCACCTGACCCACACATGCACACTTCTGGCCGAATGCAATCGAGCGCACCAGTGTGCGATCGAGCGCACTCAGACAGCAGGGCTTGCAACCTATTTTAGGTCACTTTTCCCCTGACCCCACAGCTATTCTCCCGGGGCCGTACAGGTTCTCCCACACACCCCACCTTCGGCACTCGTCCTCCTCCCATTTTTCTCCTAGTTTTCACCAAATCCATTACACCACCACCATATAAGTCACTTCTCCGGCCACCATACCACCATTTTTCCACCACAACCCTTTCATACATCCCATTAACACCCTATCTCCGAACACTCACCCAACATCCGATTTTCTCTTATTTTTTCTTGCAACTGTGGGTGTTCATCCACCCACATTGCCTCTATGTTGGGATTTTCCTGTAATTGCAGGGAGTTTTGGGGATCTTTGGCTGTAGTTTGTTTTTGTGGTCATCAGACGTGCACACCACCTGTTCGACAAAAGTCCCCAATCAAGCTCAACTTGCCTAAAACCAGTGCTTCTTCCTCCCGGGGGTCTGAGGCCCAAGCTATTTCTCCCCCACCCACTTTTGAGGAGCGGGTGCTGCTATTTGAGACTACCTTTGCCATTCACGAAGACTTCCAAAACCATGAGGCGACTCAATGGGCGGTCGCCGAGTTTAAGCAAAGGGGACTCAAGAAGCTCTTCAAAGCAGTCACCTCCACCGCCTGCCGGAAGTTGGTCATCAAATTTTATGCCAACCTCTCCCATGACTGCGACAATTTGGTTGCTCTCTCTTCAAAGGTGCAAGGCCAAATTATTCATGTGACTAGGGCCGACATAGCCGCAGCCCTGCAATGCAATGATGAGCATCCTCCAGAAACTGCACATCTTGCCGAGCAACCACCTCGATACTATGTGGCGGAAATCATTGAGGATATGTGCCAAGGGCACTATGCGGATGCCCACCATAATGCCGGCAGCCGGTCCAAGCTACCTCAAAGGCTATGGTTTGTGGACTCCGTTTTGCACCGAAATGCCTTCCCCTTGGGGCACAAAACTCAAAGGCGTGATCAATTTCTCCAAACTCTTTACGCCTTCCACAAGGATGCTTGGTACTCCATTCCCGACATCATTTGGAACCAAATCCATAAATTTTGGAATGAAGTGCACATTGGGGGAGCAGAGTCCACACACTCATGGGGGTTGCCTTCCCCCTACTTGATCACATACATTCTTCGGAAAAAGGGCATTAAGGGCACCACAGCTGATGAGCCAGTCACCACCACTCCAATATATGGCATTCGCCTATGGAAGAAGAGCTGCTCCCATATGCCCCGGGCACCTCCAAAAGTTGGGGAAGAGGCGAATGAGGCCGAGCCAATGGCAGAAGATGAATCGGCAGCTGAGCCGGTAGCAGAAGATGAGGAGGAGGCCTCATTTGACTTTTGCGCCACCCAATACCACTCCTTTTGTGAAGAAATGGTGGGCCTTCGGAGAGAGCTGGCTGATCAAAGAATGGAGGCTCAGGAAGATAAGGCACTAATGGATCAACGCTTAGCTGCCTTGGAAGAATTCATGCAAACCATCCTAAGCTGTTTGCCACCACCATCTGGAGCATCTACTTCTGGACAACACTGAGATGGGAACATCGTCTGGCTGAAGACGTAAAACTTAGTTCTCATGGGAGGCACCCCATAGCATATCCTTTTGTTTTGTTTTGTTTCACTTATGTTTTGTTTTTATTTTATTTTGGTGTTTTTTGTGTTTTTAGTGTGTTGTCTTGTTTTCCATTCTATTACTGCGATCAATCGTAACCAGCATGCGATTGAGAGTAGGTCTCCATTTGTGGGTTCAACGCATTCTATTAGTGTGATCGAACGCACCATGTGTGCGATCGAGCGCACTTGGGCGGCATCCCATAGTTATCTTTTTATTTTGTTTTGTTTAGTGTGTTTTAAGTTAAATCTATTTATCTTTAGTTTTGTTTCTTTTTACTTGTTTGTGTGTTTTCTTATTTTGCAGGGACAAGTGTGCTTCACTTCAAGTTTGGGGGTGTGCTATGAGCCAAGCTTTTTAAGATCATGTCGTCCCTATCCCGGGTACATTCTTTCCTTAATTTAGACACATTGGGGACAATGTGTCATTTAAGTTTGGGGGTATGGGCACACATGTTCACACACACTTTGTCCCAATTTCATGATTTTTGTTTTGTGTGTTGTTTGTCTATTTTTATTTTATTTAAAAAAAAAAAAAATTATGCATGTTCTTGTTTGCTCAAAAATTTTAAAGTTGATCTAGAAAGAATTGTGGCTTGAATTCATCAATGAGCTTAAAATTTTGAACACATGATCAGATGAGTGAATCTGTTAGTTTGGTTACTTGTTGAGGAAAGTTGAAAAATCACATGTTTGATCTGATCACACAAGCACATTAGCACATAATTTGTGAGGTATGACATGAGATCTGATATGTGTGTTTCTGCCTCTTGGATGAAATTGGATGACTTATTAGATAACACTATGGCATATATAGTGATGAAAAAAAAAAAAAAAAAAAAGAAGAATAAATAAATGATAATTGATGGCTTTTCACTGAGTAACTGGACCTCTTGTCTCAAAGCATTGAGTGTTCACATCAAAAGGTGAAAAATTTGGATTTGATCAATGTCATGGTTAGTTGGTTTTGTAGCCTTTTTGACTCGAGTGTGTCATTCTAATAGGAATTTCAGTGAATTCTGAGATAGGAGACATTGCATATTGGAAAGAATTGGAAACCTCATAATTTTGTACTAGTTCACTGTACACAATTTTCAAACTTGTGATGATTTAGCAAGTCCTTTGTAAGTAATTGCACTTTGAGAATCCAATTCATTGTGAAGATGGAGTTCATCTTTTTAAGTTTGCTTATGAATGACAACCACGATCTTGAAGTGATGCTTTAATTTTTTGAAATAACATGAACTATGCATGATGTTTGTGGGTAACATTTCTGGAAAACCCTCACGAGACTTCACTCGTTCACTAGGGAATTCCTAGGGGTTTAAAAGGCTTGTTGCGACAGATGGATTTATCTCTTTTGTTTTTTGTTTTTCCATTCCTGTTTTCAGTTTTGTATTGTTAAGGGACTAGGAATATGTAAGTTTGGGGGTGTGATAAGTTCTAAAATATTCATATTTTCAGCCCTTAACTTGCATGTTTTAATCCTTTGGTTTTAGTTAATTAGGCCATTTTAATTCCTTTTTGTGTTTTTCATACTTTTGCAGGCTTTTGGAAGAAAATGAAGTAGATCTAGATGATTTGGGCTCAAAGAGAAAAGATGGAGAAAATTGGAGCTCCCTGACACTGCGATCGATCGTAGGGTACTTGCGATCGAGTGCAGTAACCGAGAGGATTAAATACAATTAAGGCCAGGAGCGATCGAGCGCACACAGGTTGCGATCGATCGCACCCATGTGCAGGAGACACATCAAGTGGCGGCCAGAATGTTCCTCTTACCATATTAGGGTTTTCCAACTCCCAATTGTAATAAGTCTCAAAACCCTATGAAATCCCTAGGTTTACTACTTTGTCAAGGACTTCTAAAACCTATAAATAGACCCTTAAGCCTCTAGAATAGAGATGATTTGTAAGGAGGAGAAGAGGAGCTCTTGAAGTTCAAGTCTCGGGTTTATTCTTCTCTTTTCTTTTCTTTTCTTTTATGAAGATGTTTAACAGCAACTCTATGTGTAGCTAATTTATTTAATAGGGCTAGATTGAAGCCCTAGTTATGTTTAATTAAAATTTCAATATTGAGGCCTTTGTGATGATCTTGTTGTGCTATTTAACTTAATTAATACCTGATTGCATGAATTCCTCATATATGTGTGCCTGATCAACATATGCATGTGGTATGGACTAGTTAGTTAAATCAATTTGGATGACCGAGTCCTGGGTTTAAGTAACAAAAGAATCCACACCGCGATTCTTGGGTTAATCAACATGGGGAATTGGGAGTATACACCCATGCCCTAGGCCTCGTGTGTTTGTCGATTTTCATAGAACATATGCTTTTCTAAAGAACAACTTAGTATATACCATGCTAAATCCTTTAGGAAAGAAAAGAGTTAGAGTATACACCCATGCCTAACTCGTTGCTTAGGGAAATCTGTAGCTTAAGGAGTATATACCCATGCCCTTAGGTTGACAAACATTAGATATGCATAACATGATCAAAGCACTGGCATATTGTTATATTAGCTGAATATAATTAGTGGTGGATATCAAAGCCCTACCTTTTTATCATTATCAACTCAATCAATCTTTGTTTTACTTAAGGAATTTATTTTTAAATCAAAATTTAACAATCCTTGTGGGAATGATCCTGTACTTGCACCGTATACTACTATGTTGACCTTGTGCACTTACAGGTAAAACGTACAATTATTTACCTATTAATTTAGGTAGACATTTGCACAACAGTGCTTCTACTGGAGTAGTACCAGGATGGGTGACCTCCTAGGAAGTCTAGTTTGGGGGAGCCAAAAGCGGACAATATTGTGTGTCATTGAGGTAGGGTGTTACAAATGGTATCAGAGTCATTGCCTAGCCTGAGATGGGGGGAGCGTGCACAAGCCCATGAAGGTCGCTAGTGGGCACTCGTTGGGACAGACGCCCAGAATAGGCTAATCCCATGAGGGTTGTTAGCGGGGACGCTGGGTCCTAAGAGGGGTGATTGTGACGTCCCACATTGCCTAGGTATGAAGATGGGGATGTACTTAAATGTATACTACACCCTTAATGACAACAATGCGTTTTAAAGCCGTGATGGTTATGATCCCATCAGAACTCCGCAGTTAAGCATGCTTCTGCTAGAGTAGTACCAGGATGGGTGACCTCCTGGAAAGTCTGGTTTGAGGGAACCAAAAGCGGACAATATTGTGTGTCATTGAGGTGTGGTGTTACAAACATGGTATACCGGTACGTGCAGTATAATAGCCATGAGCTTACAATACATGTTAGCTTTATGGTCAAATATTTGTGTTATATGAGCCTTGGATCCAATGGTTGTTTCATGGCCGGACCAGCCTTAATGGGCGGTCACTATAGGACGGACATCATTAATGGTGTGAGCCACCCGAGGTCGGACTCGGTCGTGCCGCTACTGTTATGTATGATAGCGTACAATGGTCAGGGCACCAGCATTGTATTATAGGTTCCTCGGGATAGTGCCAACCCTGTTGAGAAAGGGTAATATCTCGAGTAGACCATGCTGTTAAACTATGATTGTTACTCTATATCATATGCATATATCAGATATCTATGTCACACCTATGGAAAACTATCATGATGAAACTGTTGCATATTTTATCAAAATTAGAGTTGATTACAAAAGTTGGCGTGGGCATTATATGCGCTAACATTCACTCATTATTTTATGTTTTTCCCCCTCCATTACGAATAATTGTACGGTTTAGCTAGCTTAGACGAAGATACCTTCGAAGTAGATGTGGGTGATTGCACAGGATCTGATTCTAGTAATTGTTGAGGACATGGATCCAGTTTGGTTACATTCTATGTGGACTGATGGAGGAACCACCTGAGCAGACATGATCGAGATTGTTATCTCTTTAGCTTTGCTTAAACTTAGGATTTGATCTGTTGATCTTTTGTTAAGACAATTATATTATGGGTTGTAACCTTATTTGATGATGGTCTGATGACCGGTACATTTGATGATTGTCTTTATATTATAAGGTATGAATGTGTGGTTGTGTATACAATGCTCTTTATTCCTGTAGTTTAGAAAGTCTTCGGCTGAGGTCTCGCGTCTATGAACGGTTGAAATCCCCGAGTCTTGTCCCACGAGGGATAGGGCTGGGAGACGAACCATGGAATCAATTACTATTTAATGGACTCTCCCATAGGGGTCGTTACAGTTGGTATAAGAGCCTTATGCTCTAAAAGTCTATTGGATAAAGGGAAGAGAGCACTTAGGCTATGATCACACCAGAGTTAGGCTAGATAAGCTGTTAGGACTTAACCTCTAGGTTGGTCATTCGATTCTAGACGAGTCGGTTCTAACTTTGCTCTTCGTTGTAGAGAATGATGCCTCGAAGGAACCTAGCGATCAGACCTAATGTGCTAGAAATTGGAAGCCCTGTGGACAATGTTCACCTCGAGCTTGTGGACATTTCGGTGCACGAAGCAGCACCTCCGGGAAGTCAGGTGATGGATGCTATTGGCCAGCTAGTGTCGGCCTTAGATCGAGATAGGGTCGGAAGGCAGCCAGTTGAAGGGATTGGTTGTTCCTTGAAGGACTTTTGTAGTCATCACTTGGAGAGCTTCGATGGGAGAGACGATCACATCAGTGCAGAGAATTGGTTGAACGATATGGGTAAATTGTTAGCCACTACTGGATGCACCAATGAGCAGAAGGTGGCTTATGCTACTTATAAGCTGACTGGGGAAGCTAAGCACTGGTGGCAAGACTAGAAGGTGGTGCTTGTCGCTGATTTGGGTTCAGAGGATGCCATTACTTGGGATATCTTCAAGCATGAGTTTAATTGGCACTTCTTTCCCAGAGTCGTGCAGAGGCAAAGGCGTGAGAATTTTTGGACTTGGTTCAGGGAGGAATGATGGTGATTGAGCACGCCACGAAGTTTCTAGAATTGTCGCGATTCAGCATGTTCCTTATTCCGAATGAGGAGAAGAAGGCAAAGAAGTTCGAACGAGGTTTGAACTCTCGTATTTGGATTATGATGAGTTGCTTCGACATCCGTGATGTCTCTTAGTTGGCGAATCAGGCTTCGATCTATGAGAAAAGCCTAAAGGAGAATGCGGCTGAGTACGTGGATCATAAGAGGAGGGCTCAAGGACGTGGTACTTCGGCAAGAGGAGCCGAGCAAGCAAAGAGGATGGTAGTGGGGAGCTTTCCACCCCAGAGGTCACAAGGACGTACCTCTAGTAACCCTCATGTTCTGCCATAGAAGAGTCAGATACTAGAGCTGTGGGGGAAGTGTAACAGGGTTCATTGGGGACCATATAGAATGGCAACCAGGACTTGCTACCTGTGCGGCCAGTTTGGTCACTTGAGCAAGGACTGCATGGGCAAAGGAGGTGCCCAAAAGCCTTTGGTGCCAGCCTGAGTTTACGTGCTTGTTTAAGGAGAATCGGATGGAGGATCGGAAGTAGTGACAGGTATTTTCCCTATACTCGGATTTGAAGTTGTTTTGTTTGATTCAGGGGCTACCCACTCTTTCGTATTTATTATGTTTGTAAGACTGTCTAAACTTGTAATACGGACCTTGGAACCTGGTCTTGCTGTAACTACTCCCATAGGAAAAACCGTACTCTGTAAGCGTGCAATTTGTGGATGCCCTGTTAGCATCTACGGAAGAGTACTTCCCGCAAACTTATTTGTTCTTCCTATGATTAGTTACGACGTTATTCTCAAAATGGATTGGCTGGCAAAGCATCGAGCGATTATCGATTGCACTCGAAAGCAAGTTACACTTATTCCGTGGGGAGAAGGAGAAGTGATGTACATTGGATCGTGAGTGAGGTCTTTACCTCCAACTATTTTTGTCGTTCGGGCTAGAAAGCTTATCCTTGGAGGAGGGCAGGCATTTTTGGCGTTCATTATCACCCCAGCGAAGGAAGAAAAGGACCTGCAAGACATCCCTGGGGTGCGAAACTATCCAGATGTCTTTTCAATAAACTACTCTGGCTTGCCACCACAGAGAGAGGTTGAATTTGGAATTGAGTGTATGCCAGGTACTAATCCTATATTAAAGGCACCATATAGGATGGCACCGTTGGAGTTGAAAGAGCTAAAGGAACAGCTCCAAAAGCTTTTGGATAAAGGATTTATTTTCCCAAGTACATCACCGTGGGGAGCACCGGTGTTGTTCGGATGTGCATCGACTACAGTGAGATGAACAAGGTGACGATCAAGAACAAGTATCCTCTGCCAAGGATTGACGATTTGATGGATCAGCTATAGGGAGTGCGCGTGTTTTCTAAGATTGGTTTGCGTGCAGGCTATCACCAAGTGAGGGTGAAGGAAGAGGACATTCCTAAAATGGCCTTCAGGACTTGTTACAGACATTATGAGTTTTTAGTTATGTCTTTCAGACTAACTAACGCACCAGTTGTCTTCATGAACACTTTAAACAGAGTCTTTCATGACTATCTGGACAAATTCACCATGGTCTTCATTGATGACATCCTGATCTATCTCGAAGACGTCGAAGGAGCACGATGAGCATTTACAGAAGGCATTAGAGAGGCTTCGAAGGGAGCAGCTCTATGCTAAACTCAAGAAGTGCGAGTTTTGGTTGGACAAGGTGTCTTTCCTCGGACATGTGATTTCCGGAGGAGGTGTAGTAGTTGAACTAGAGAAGGTAATGGCAATGGTGGAGTGGACTAGGCCAACCAGCGTATTCGAGATTCGAAGTTTCTTAGGACTTGCTCATTATTACTGACGCTTCATCGAGGGTTTCTCGAAGTTATCGGGACCACTTACTGCTTTGACTAAGAAGAATGCCCGCTATGTTTGGACATACGAGTGTGAGAAGATTTTTTAAGAGCTGAAGGAGCGCTTGATAACTGCTCCACTGTTGGCATTACCTACGGGATTTGGTAATTTCGTAGTGTATAGCGATGCCTCTAAGAAGGGATTAGGGTGCGTGCTTATGTAGAACGGAAATGTTATTGCCTACGCTTCACGCCAACTGAAGACTTATGAGCAGAACTATCCTACGCACGACTTGGAGTTGGCAGCAGCTGTGTTTGCTTTAAAGATCTGGAGGCACTACTTATATGGCGAGAAGTGTGAGATCTACACGGACCATAAGAGCTTGAAGAACTTCTTTACCCAGAAGAAGCTTAACATGAGGTAGAGAAGGTGGTTGGAACTAATCAAGGATTATGATTGTAAAATCAATTATCACCCTGGCAAGGCTAACGTAGTAGTGGACGCGTTGAGCAGGAAATCAACGGTGGAGCTTGCCGCTCTTGGAATTTCTCAACCTCAGTTGATCAAGGAATTCGCTAGGATGGGATTGGAAGTAATAGGCGAAGGAGTGCCTGCACACTTGGAAAATCTGGTGGTTCATTCAGAGCTACTTGCAAGAATCAAAGCTGCTCAATTGGAGGACCCTGAGTGTGCCAAGATCAATCAGTTGCTTGAAGAAGGGAAGGCGAAGGAATTATGTCTTATGGACGATGGGTTAATCATCCTTCAAGCAAGTATGTGTGCCAGAAGGCAACGGATGAAGGAAGGAGATAATGAGCGAGGCTCATCATTCCCCGACACTGTACATCCTGGTGGCACTAAAATGTATAGGGACGTGAAGGATCATATTGGTAGAACAATATGAAGTGGGATATCGCAAGATTTGTGGAGCAGTGCTCAACCTACCAACAGGTTAAAGCAGAGCATCAGATGCCGACAAGGACGCGCAAACCCTTGCTTATACCTAAGTGGAAGTGGGATGAGATCACTATGGATTTTATTTTAGGGTTACCCAGGACACCCACTGGAAAAGATTCCATTTGGGTAGTAGTCGATCGTCTCACAAAGAGTGCTCACTTCATTCCCATGAAGGTTAAGGATCCGATGGATAAGTTGGCTAGACTACATGTTCAGAATATATTCTGATTACACGGAGTACCATCGGCAATTGTATCGGATAGAGACTCTCGGTTTACTTCCAGGTTTTGGCAAAGTCTACAGAAGGAGATGGGAATGGAGATGAAGTTTAGTATCACTTTTCACCCCAGACAGATGGTCAGTCGAAGCGGACTAACCAAATTCTGGAAGACATGCTATGAGCTTGCATGTTGGATTTCAAGGGTAGTTGGGTCTAGTACCTACCTTTGATTGAGTTTGCCTACAACAACAGCCACTAGGCGACTATTGGGATGCCACCTTATGAAGCACTTTATGGACGTAAGTGTCAGTCACCCTTGTATTGGGACAACGTCGGTGAAAGGTAGACGTTGGGGCCAGAGTTGATTCAGGATACTCACGACAACGTGCTCATCATTAGGGAAAGGATGAGTGCAGCTCAAAGTTGGCAAAAGAGGAATTCGAAGTGGGGGATCGTGTATTCCTCAAGATATCACCCATGGGGGGAGTGATGCGATTTGGGAAGAAGGGGAAGCTCAGCCCTCGATTTATTGGACTGTTTGTGATCACCCAGAGAGTAGGGAAGTTGGCGCATAGAGTCGCCTTACCCCTAGATTTGGTCGGGACACATGATGTTTTTCATGTCTTAATGCTGAGGAAGTACATCGCTAACACCGAGGTAGTTGTGGAATACAAGCCGTTAGGAATCCAGGAGGGATTGACCTATGTCGAGGAGCCGATGAAGATTGTGGATAAGAAGGAGCAAGTGTTATGTACCAAAATGATTCCTACCGTTAAGGTACTATGGCGTAACCATGGTGTCGAGGAAGCATCATGGGAGGCAGAGCAAGACATGCGGAGTCGTTATCCGCATTTGTTTGAGTGATTGTGTATGACTCTTTTCTTTAAGATTATACTTGGATATTATACCAATTTATATTTTGGATAATGGAATAGTTGATTAAGAAAGAGTTTGCTTTTCTATACAGGATCGTGGTATCCATATTTATTGATCCGGACAGCATGTGGAACTCATTTTGTGAGCTGATGGATTTAGGAGTAGAGATTGATGACAATTGGTATAGCGTTTGTAACATCGATTATGACCCGTTAGATGACTTGTGAGGCGATTTTCAGCAGATGTTCGAGGATGATGAAGTGCCAGTTAATGGATGGGAAGAGATAGCCCAGGAACCTACTGAGCACGATATCGACGATAATACGAACAAAAGGTAACATTCTACTTCTCTTTGAATGCCGTTCTTTTGGTATTTTATCTAAAAATTTCGAGGACAAAACTTTTTAAGGAGGGGAGAATGTAGTGACCCAAATAAATTAACTAAGCTTAGGTAGCTTAGTTAGAGGGTTAATTTGGGTTTTCGGTCACTAAGGACCACTAGAGGGGCATTTTGGGAATTTGGACTTTCGGACCGGACATATGCTAGGGTTGACGGACGTACACTCTTGTCTGTAGTAGAGGACGTACGCGGGGGGACCACCATACATACACCTGCAAAACGTACAAGGACGTACGATGGGGGACCACCAAACGTACGCTGCTTTTTGGATAACCATTGGATAATACCGGGACGTACGGTACAACCTTTGGACCGTTGTGGAAATAGTACCGGACGTGCACCCCAATTATACTGAACGTCCGCTACTTTTCAAAGAAGGTGGTAGCACCCTCTGCTATAAATACCCCTTGTCCTCATACTCTAACATGCTCATTTACGCCCACAGGCGCCCAGAACTCTATGAGAGTGTGTTTTGGGTGGAGAAGAGAGGAGGTTCTTGAAGTTTTGCTTTAAGGAGGTAATATCCTTAAGCTCAACTCGTTTCTTAATTGTTATGCTGTTTAATTGCTTGCTCAGTTATTGGTTTTAAGTTTCTAGCTAGGCTATGCTTTAATCTTTGCGGTTTAGTAGTTGATCTTGATTTAGCGTGTTTTGTTTTGCATGGAGACATTATTTTGAGATATGTAGTCTTAGAAAGCCTTTTGATAGCCTTAGAAATCAATTTGGGAGGATAGGAGGACGAATGGACAAAATAAGGTTCTACCTGAAATCCTTCGAAGCAGACGTACAGCATTGAGCTCGGACGTACACTTTGAAGCATTCCAGGAAACGATATTTTCGTCGGCCGTCCGATAGCTCCAATGTTCTTGTTATAGAGTTGTTTTAGTGGAATTAGGACTAATAGAAGGTTTTCCACAGATTTGGGGAACCCAGATCGTACGGAGGAGTATTCGGAGAATTTATACAACCCAGGTGAGTTTTAACTCACATAATGCTCGCTGTTATTTTCCATGATTGCACGTCTATTTTGAGTACTGATAAGTGCTAAAATATTCATATTTTCAGCCCTTAACTTGCATGTTTTAATCCTTTGGTTTTGGTTAATTAGGTCATTTTAATTCATTTTTGTGTTTTTCATACTTTTCTAGGCTTTTGGAATAAAATGAAGTAAATCTAGATGATTTGGGCTCAAAGAGAGAAGATGGAGAAAATTGGAGCTCCTTGATACTGCGATCGATCGCAGGGTACCTACGATCGAGCGCAGTACCCGAGAGGACACAACACAAATCAGGCCAGGAGCGATCGAGCACATGCCAGAAGAAGGATCGATCGTAGACCTGCGATCGAGCGCACACGGGCTACGATCGATCGCACCCGTGCACAGGAGACACATTAGGTGGCGGCCAGAATGTACCTCTTTTCATATTAGGGTTTTCCAACTCCCAATTGTAATAGGTCTCAAAACCCTACGAAATCCCTAGGTTTACTACTTTGTCAAGGACTTCTAAAACCTATAAATAGACCCTTAAGCCTCTAGAATAGAGATGAAGAATAAATAAATGATCATTGATCGCTTTTCACTGAGTAACTGGACCTCTTGCCTCAAAGCATTGAGTGTTCACGTCAAAAGGTGAAAAATTTGGATTTGATCAATGTCACGGTTAGTTGGTTTTGTAGCCTTTTTGACTCGAGTTAGTAGGTCCTTAGGGGTGTCTCTACACAAAGAAATATGCCACTGTGTCATTCTAATAGGAATTTCAGTGAATTCTGAGATAAGGAGACATTGCATATTGGAAAGATTTGGAAGTCTCATAATTTTGTACTAGTTCACTGTACACAAATTTCAAACTTGTGATGATTTAGCATGTCCTTTGTAAGTAATTGCACTTTGAGATTCCAATTCATTGTGAAGATGGAGTTCATCTTTTTAAGTTTGCTTATGAATGAAAACCATGATCTTGAAGTGATGCTTTAATTTTTGGAATAACATGAACTCTTGCATGATATTTGTAGGTAACAATTCTGGAAAACCCTCACGAGACTTCACTCGTCCTCTAGGGACTTCCTAGAGGTTTGAAAGGCTTATTGCATATGCTAAATGCAATCGTACATCCCACGAAAGACGGAGTTATCTTTTGTTTTCTGTTTTTCCATTCTTGTTTTTAGTTTTGTATTGCTAAGGGACTAGCAATATGTAAGTTCGGGGGTGTGATAAGTACTAAAATATTCATATTTTCAGCCCTTAACTTGCATGTTTTAATCCTTTGGTTTTGGTTAATTAGGTCATTTTAATTCCTTTTGGTGTTTTTCATACTTTTCTAGGCTTTTGGAAGAAAATGAAGTAAATCTAGATGATTTGGGCTCAAAGAGAGAAGGTGAAGAAAATTGGAGCTCCCTGATATTGCGATCGAGGGCAGTACCCGAGAGGACACAGCACAAATCAGGCCAAGAGCGATCGAGCCCATGCCAGAAGAAGGATCGATCGCAGACCTGCGATCGAGGGCACATGGGCTGCGATCGATCGTACCCGTGTGCAGGAGACACATTAGGTGGCGGCCAGAATGTCCCTCTTTCCATAATAGCATTTCCAACTCCCAATTGTAATAGGTCTCAAAACCCTACAAAATCCCTAGGTTTACTACTTTGTCAAGGACTTCTAAAACCTATAAATAGACCCTTAAGCCTCTAGAATATATGTACTTTGTAAGGAGAAGAAGAGGAGCTCTTGAAGTTCAAGTCTTGGGTTTATTCTTTTCTTTTCTGTTCTTTTATTTCATGAAGATGTTTAATTTTATGAGTAGCTAATTTAATTAGTAGGGATAGATTGAAGCCCTAATTATGTTTAGTTAATATTTCAATATTGGTGCCCTTGTAATGATCTTGTTGTGCTATTTAACTTGATTAATGCCTACTTGCATGAATTCCTCATATGTGTGTGCCTGATCAACATATGCATATGGTATGGACTAGTTAGTTAAATCAATTTGGATGGCCGAGTCCTGGGTTTAACATAAGTAACAAAAGAATCCACACCGCGATTCTTGGGTTAATCAACATGGGGAACCAAGAGTATATGCCATGCCCTAGGCCTCATGTGTTTGTCGATTAACATAGAACATATACTTTCCTAAGGAACAACTTAGCATATACCATGCTAAATCCCTTAGAAAAGAAAAGAGTTAAGAGTATACGCCATGCCTAACTCATTGCTTAGGGAAATCTATAGCCTTAGGAGTATATGCCATGCCCTTAGGTTGACAAACATTAGATATGCATAACATGATCAAAGCATTGGCATATTGTTGTATTAGCTAAATATAATTAGTGGTGGATATCAAAGCCCTACCTTTTATTATCATCACGAGGATTGTTGAAGTGATGATAATAAAAGGTAGGGCTTTGATATCCACCACTGATTATATTTAGCTAATATAACAATATGCCAATACTTTGATCATGTTATGCATATCTAATGTTTGTCAACCTAAGGGCATGGCGTATACTCCTAAGGCTATAGATTTCCCTAAGCAACGAGTTAGGCATGGCGTATACTCTAACTCTTTTCTTTTCTAAGGGATTTAGCATGATGTATACTAAGTTGTTTCTTACGAAAGCATATGTTCTATGGAAATAAACAACCACATGAGGCCTAGGGCATGGCATATACTCCCGGTTCCCCATGCTGATTAATCCAAGAATCGCGGTGTGGATTTTTTTGTTACTTATGTTAAACCCAGGACTCAGCCATCCAAATTGATTTAACTAACTAGTCCATACCACATGCATATGTTGTTCAGGCACACACATATGAGAAATTCATGTAAGTAGGCATTAATCAAGTTAAATAGCAAAACAAGATCATCACAAGGGCGCCAATATTGAAATATTAATTAAACATAACTAGGGCTTCAATCTAGCCGTACTAATTAAATTAGCTACACATAAAATTGATGTTAAACATCTTCATAAAGAAAAGAAAAGAAAGGAAAAGAATAAACCCGAGACTTGAACTTCAAGAGCTCCTCTTCTTCTCCTCCCAAAGTATATCTATTCTAGAGGCTTAAGGGTCTATTTATAGGCTTTAGAAGTCCTTGACAAAGTAGTAAACCTAAGGATTTCGTAGGGTTTCAAAACATATTACAATTGGGAGTTGGAAAACCGTAATATGGAAAGAATGACAATCTGGCTGCCACTTGATATGTCTCTTGCGCACGGGTGTGAACGATCGCAACCTGTGTGCGCTCGAACACTCTTGGCCTGGATTGTGCTTTGTCTTCTCGGGTACTGCGCTCGATCGCAGGTCTGCGATCGATCCTCTTCTGTCTTGTGCTCGATCGCTCCTGGCCTGGATTGTGCTTTGTCTTCTCGGGTACTGCGCTCGATCGCAGGTACCCTATGATCGATCGCAGTGTCAGAGAGCTCCCAATTTTCCATCTTCTCTCTTTTAAGCCCAAATCATCTAGATTTACTTCATTTTCTTCCAAAAGCCTACAAAAGTTAAAAAACATAAAAAGGAATTAAAATGACCTAATTAACCAAAACCAAAGGATGAAAATATGCAAGTTAAGGACTAAAAATATGAATATTTTAGCACTTATCACACCCCCAAACTTACATATTGCTAGTCCCTTAGCAATACAAAGTTAAAAACAAGATTGAAAAAACAGAAAACAAAAGATAAATCCATCTTTCGTGGGATGTACGATTGCATTTAGCGTATGCAACAAGCCTTTTAAACCCCTAGGAATTCCCTAGTGGATGAGTAAAGTCTCGTGAGGGTTTTTCAGAAATGTTACCCACAAACATCATGCATAGTTCATGTTATTTCAAAAATTAAAGCATCACTTCAAGATTATGATTTTCATTCATAAGCAAACTTAAAAAGATGAACTTGATAAGTGCTAAAATATTCATATTTTCAGCCCTCAACTTGCATGTTTTATTCCTTTCGTTTTACTTAATTAGGCTATTTAATTCCTTTTTGTGTTTTTCATACTTTTACAGGCTTTTGGAAGAAAAAGAAGTAAAACTAGGTAATTTGAGCTTAAAAGAGGATATGAAGACAATTGAAGCTCCCTGGTACTGCGATCAATCGCAGGGTACCGAGCGCAATACCCGAGAGGACATAGCAGCAAATAGGCCAACAGCGATCGAGCGCATGCCAAAAGAAGGAACGATCACAGACATGCGATCGAGCGCACACGGGCTGCGATCCAGCGCACCCGTGCGCAGGAGACTTATCAAGTGGCGGCTGGATTGACAATATTTCCATATTAGGGTTTTCCAATTCCAATTTGTAATAGGCCTCAAAACCCTACGAATTCCCTAGGTTTACTACTTTGTCTAGGACTTCTAAAGCCTATAAATAGACCTTTAAGCCTCTAGAATTAAGAGAGGAAGGAAGGAGAAGAATAGGAGCTCTTCAAGTTCAAGTCTCGGGTTTACTCTTTTCTTTTCTTTTATTTTATAAAGATGTTTAACATTAACTTTATGTGTAGCTAATTTACTTAGTAGGGCTAGATTGAAGCCCTAGTTATGTTAAATTAATATTTCAATATTGGCGCCTTGTGATGATCTTGTTGTGCTATTTAACTTGATTAATACATGTTTGCATGAATTCCTCATATGTGTGTGACTGATCAACATGTGCATGTGGTATGGACTAGTTAGTTAGAACAATTTGGATGACCGAGTCCTGGGTTTAACTTAAGTAACAAAAGAATCCACACCGCGATTCTTGGGTTAATCAACATAGGGAACTGGGAGTATACACCCATGCCCTAGGCCTAGTGTGTTTATCGATTTCCATAGAACATATGCTTTTCTAAAGAACAACTTAGTATATACCATGCTAAATTCTTTAGGAAAGAAAAGAGTTAGAGTATACACCCATGCCTAATTCGTTGCTTAGGGAAATCCATAGCTTAAGGAGTATACACCCATGCCCTTAGGTTGGCAAACATTAGATATGCATAACATGATCAAAACATTGGCATATTGTCATATTAATTGAATATAATTAGTGGTGGATATCAAAGCTCTACTCTTTTTATTACTATCAACTCAATCCCTATTTTACTTAAGGAAATTATTTTTAAACGGAAATTCAGCAATCCTCGTGGGAATGATCCTGTGCTTGCACCATATACTACTATGTTGACCTTGCACACTTGCAGGTAAAATGTATAAGTATTTACCTATTAATTTAGGTAGATTTTTGCACAACAGAACTCCATCTTCACAATGAATTAGAATCTCAAAGTGCAATTACTTACAAAGGACATGCTAAATCATCACAAGTTTGAAATTTATGTACAGTGAACTATTACAAAATTATGAGGCTTCCAAATCTTTGTGGAAGGCGTAGAGGGTTTGAAGAAATTGATCACGCCTTTGAGTTTTGTGTCCCAAGGGGAAGGCATTGCAATGCAAAATGGAGTCCACAAACCACAACCTTCGAGGTAGCTTGGACCGGCTGCCGGCATTATGGTGGGCATCCGCATAGTGCCCTTGGCACATATCTTCAATGATTTCTGCCATATAGTATCGGGGCGGTTGCTCAGCAAGATGTGTAGTTTTTAGAGGATGCCCATCATTGCATTGAAGGGCGGCGGCAATGTCGGCGTTAATCACATGAATAACGTGGCCTTGCACCTTTGAGGAGAGAGCAACCGAGTTATCATAGTCATAGGAAAATTTGGCATAAAATTCAATGACCAACTTCCGGTAGGCGGTGGAGGTGACCGGTTTGAAGAGCTTCTTGAGTCCCCTTCACTTAAACTCGGCGACCGCCCATTGAGTCGCCCCATGGTTTTGAAAGTCTTCGCGAATGGCGAAGGTAGTCTCAAACAGTAGCTCCCGCTCCTCACAAGTGGGCGACAGAGAAATAGCTTGGGCCTCGGACCCCCTGGAAGATGAAGCACGGGTTCTAGGCATGTTGAGCTTGACTGGGGACTTTTGTCGAACAGGTGGTGCGCACTTCTGATGACCACAATAGCACAATACAGCAAAAGATGCCCAAAACTCCCTGCAAAGACAAGAAAAACCCAACACAGAGGCAATGTGGGTGGATGAACACCCACAGTTGCAAGAAAATAAGTGAAAATTGGAGGTTGGGTGAGTGTTCAGAGATGGAGGTTAATGGGGATGGTGTAGGGGTTGTGGGTTAATGTGGTAGAGAATTTGATGGTATAGTGGCCGGAGAGGTGACCTATGTGGTGGTTGTGTGGTGGAATTGGTGAAAAATAGGAGAAAAATGGGAGGAGTAAGAGTGTGCCGGAGATGGGTGTGGGGAGAACCTGTACGGCACCGGGAGAAAGAATTGTGGGGTAAGGGGGAAAAGTGACCTAAAATAGGTCACGTGCCCTGCTGTCCGAGTGCGCTTGATCACACATCTGGTGCGCTCGATCGCACCTAAGGTGCGTTCAATCGCACTGACAGAAACAGTCGAGCCACCCTTCGGTTACTGCACTCGATTGCATACTTGTTGCGATCGATCGTAGTAACAGAATGTCAAAATATAGATATACATATATTTTAAAACAAAGCAAAAGAAAAATAAAATAATGGTCAATAATGAAAACGAAACACAAGGAATAATTGAGACATATGTAAAGTAAAGAAAGTAACATGAAGAAAACAAGAGGGAAAATGTTACTGCCTTCAGTGGCCTCAATACCACTGTTTTGAGTAGATGTGCTTGAGGTTCTGGACTACTCAAACGCGTCTACTTGTGACTATAATGTTCCTAGTGTGAAGAACTGCACTTGAGCTCTTTAGAATTTGGATCAAGTGCCCTTGTAGGAGTAGGTCCTCTAAGAGTTGTGGCTGCCTTCAGCTGCTGGTGACTCCCTTGGTTAGGTATTGTTTGAGCTGGAAATTCTCCCTGCTTCCTCTCACTCAGCTCCTTTACCATCTGACCCATTTGCATTTCCAGTCTTTGAATGGCTTAATCCGCCTTTGTATTGAATTGCTTTTGATCAACCGTGAATTGCTGTTGTGAAGTCACCAGGTTGTGTATCATATTCTCCAGTTGGTTCATCCTTGACTCTTGAGTTGGTTGGCTTGCTTGTTGGGGACCTTTCTGCTGTCCTTGATTATTACTCCAAGAGAAATTTGGATGGTTACGCCATCCTGGATTGTAAGTATTGGAGTATGGGTTGTTCTTGTGGGGGTAATTGTTTTGTTCCACAAAATTCACCTCTTCTTGCTCTGCGAATGGAGATAAAGGACACTTCTCAGTGGTGTGATCTAGATGGGAACAAATAGCACATACCTGGATTGGTGTGTCTTGTTGCAGAGGCGAGATTTTTTGAGCAGTCATGGCCTTGACAATCATGTCCAACTTCTTTTCTACAGCAGCCAACTGATTGGTTGATCCCCCACTGAGGTTTACTTCATACATGCCCTTGCTTTTGATTCCTCTCCTTCCTCTTGAACAGAATTGCTGTGAATGCTCACTTAATGTTTCAAAAAGTTCCACAGCTTCCTCACTACTCTTCTCCATAAGTGTTCCTCCACAAGCTGAATCAACCATCCCTTTGTTAGTATCATCTAATCCTTCATAGAAAATTTTTACCTGCTCATCTTAAGGGATGTTGTGATGTGGGCACTATAGAAGCAAGGAATTGAAGTGATCCCTGGCCTCAAAGAACAAATCTCCATCTCGTTGTTGGGACATTTGAAGTTCCCTTTTAAGTTGTTTTATCTTTTGGGCTGGAAAAAACCTCTTCAGAAACTTGGTGGTTAATTCTTCCCAAGTATAGATGGAATCTGCAGGCAAGGAATTGTACTAGAGTTTAGCATTATCTTTCAAAGAGAAAGGGAAGAGGACTAACCTGAGTCTATCTGGAGTTAGGCCTTGAACATGCTGCAACTTGCATAAATCGAAGAATTCTTTAAGATGCAAGTTGGGATCCTCAGTAGCTGTGCCTCTGAAGTGAGTCAATGCATTAAGGATTTGAGGAGAGATATAATAGCTGCCATCCACCTCTAGTGGATATGCTATGCATGAGGGTTGATGGAGGTTTGCTGGAACGTATGCCTACTTCATTGGTCTCCTCACCCGTGGTGGATTTGCCTCTAATGGTCTTGGTCCAATTGGATTCTCTTGCAAGTCTTCCATATCAATTTCTTTTTCTTCTTCTTTGTCTCTAGGTCGCTGTCGAATTGTCCGCTCAATTTCAGGATTGAGTGGAAGAACGGTTAAGGCTTGAGATCGACGACCTTGTATCAACTGAATTACTTATTCAGTTAGGCAGCTTTAGTGCTGCTGGTTCGGAGGCTCCCTGGAACTGCCCTTGATCGCAGGTTGGTGCGTTCGATCAGAGTGCGCTCGATCGCACTTGGCTGACGATTGATCGCAATCATAGAATGCCAATCCACAACCTGAAATAGAAAATTTAGGGAAAAAAAAAAAATTGATTTTTTTTTTTTTTTTTAACAACTAAATTGAAAATTGAAAATTAAAATAACACAACTAAAGGAAAATAATTTTAAACAAAAATTCGCCGCAATCCCCGGCAACGGCGCCAAAAACTTGATGTGCAAAATATCTACCTAAATTAATAGGTAAATAATTGTATGTTTTACCTGCAAGTCCACAAGGTCAACATAATAGTATATGGTGCAGTACAGGATCATTCCCACTAGGATTGCTGAATTTTTGTTTAAAAATAAATTCCTTAAGTAAAATAAAGATTGATTGTCTAAGTGATGATAATAAAAGGTACGGCTTTAATATCCACCACTAATTATATTTAGCTAATATAACAATATGCCAATGCTTTGATCATGTTATGCATATCTAATATTTGTCAACCTACGGGCATGACGTATACTCCTAAGGCTATAGATTTCCCTAAGCAACGAGTTAGGTATGGCGTATATTCTAACTCTTTTCTTTTCTAAGGGATTTAGCATGATGTATACTAAGTTGTTCCATAGGAAAGCATATGTTTTATGGAAATCAACAAACACATGAGGCCTAGGGCATGGCATATACTCCCTGTTCCCCATATTGATTAACTCAAGAATCGCGGTGTGGATTCTTTTGTTACTTATGTTAAACCCAGGACTCGGCCATCCAAATTGATTTAACTAACTAGTCCATACCACATGCATATGTTGATCAGGCACACACATATGAGGAATTCATGTAAGTAGGCTGTAACAATCTCATATAGCGGAAAAACTGTAATTATCAATACAAAAAAATACTGTTAAAATACTTTTCTTTATACAAAAATACCCAAAACTATGTCGTACAAGGCATTTATACAAATCTATCCGACAGTCTAAACTCTAGACAAAACTTAACCAACTTGGAATCTCTGTACATCTCAATATGAATCTCTAATCACAACTGCATAATTACCTTGATTTTCCATTCCTGCAAGCACTACATAAAACTGTGAAGTAGTGAGTCAATTGATTTCCGACAATATAAATCATTGTTGAATCATATATAGCAAAATGCTAGACAAGTTATAAAACCACAAAAATCCGTATTATTGAATATCAATATCATACTCAGTAAGTAAGAATACTTACAGTGGATTACATGAATGGATCATCAAAGGTAATTACTTGAAACCCGTTCTGCTGCAGTTGGTCCATACCCATAACAATCCCTTCACTGACTTTCTCTCTCTCTCTCTCTCTCTCGCTCGCCTAAACTCTCTTTCTTCCTCTTCAGCTCTCTGTCTTAAATTTCCCATCTCACTCTCGGTTTCTCTTGTGTTCTTTCTTTCTTGTAGCGCTTGGTCTCGCCCTTTCTCTCTCTGTTATGAGTAAACACTCTTAAAAAGAAGAAAGACCGAGTAAAAAGCGGAAGAAGGAAGAATATATGCAAGAGATGGGAGAGGAGATGAGTGGTGAAAATTGTGAAGGAGAAGAGCTCTATTTATAGGAGAAAATCAAATACTATTCTACCTTCAATTTATAATTATACCCTCATTTTACTATTTCACCAACCCTATACTATTTCACCAGCCCTATACTATTTCACCAACCCTATACTATTCTACCAACCCTATACTATTTCACCAACCCTATACTATTTCACCAACCCTATACTATTCTACCAACCCTATACTATTCTACTTATACTATTCTACCTTCTTATTCTACCATCCTTATACCTACCATTTACTATCCTATTATTTCACCAATTACCATTCTCTAATTACCACTCTCATAAATTTCTCAAGAATTAATATCATTGCCTAATATGAATATTAATATAATCATAGCATAAATTTAATATCTCTAAAATAAGACTTTAAAAATCTGGGGTGCTACATAGGCATTAATCAAGTTAAATAGCATAACAAGATCATCACAAGGGCGCCAATATTGAAATATTAACTAAACATAACTAGGGCTTCAATCTAGCCCTACTAATTAAATTAGCTACACATAAAATTGATGTTAAACATCTTCATAAAGAAAAGAAAAGAAAGGAAAAGAATAAACCCGAGACTTAAACTTCAAGAGCACCTCTTCTTCTCCTCCCAAAGTATATCTATTCTAGAGGCTTAAGGGTCTATTTATAGGCTTTAGAAGTCCTTGACAAAGTAGTAAACCTAGGGATTTCTTAGGGTTTCAAAACCTATTACAATTGGGAGTTGGAAAACCCTAATATGGAAAGAATGACAATCTGGCCGCCACTTGATATGTCTCCTGCGCACAGGTGCGATCGATCGCAACCCGTGAGTGCTCGATCGCAGGTTTGCGATCGATCCTCTTCTGTCATGCACTCGATCACTCTTGGCCTGGATTGTGCTTTGTCTTCTCGGGTACTGCGCTCGATTGCAGTGTCACAGAGCTCCCAATTTTCTATCTTCTCTCTTTTGAGCCCAAATCATCTAGATTTACTTCATTTTCTTCCAACAGCCTACAAAAGTATGAAAAACATAAAAAGGAATTAAAATGACCTAATTAACCAAAACCAAAGGATTAGAACATGCAAGTTAAGGGCTGAAAATATGAATATTTTAGTACTTATAAGTCGTGCCGCTACTGTTATGTACGGTAGCGTACAATGGTCAGGGCACCGACATTATATTACAGGTCTCTTAGGACAGCGCTAACCCTACTGAGAAAGGATAATATCTTGGGTAGACCATACTGTTGAACTATGATTGTTACTCAATATCATATGCATATATCATATATCTATATCACACCGACGGAAAATTGTCATGATGAAACTGTTGCATATTTTCTAAAAATTAGAGTTCATTACAAAAACTGGCATGGGCATTATATACGTTAACGTTCACTAAGTCTTTAGACTTACCTCGTTATTTTAGGTTTTTCCCCCTCCATTACGAATAATGGCGCAGTTTAGCTAGCTTAGACGAAGATGCCTTCGGAGTAGACGTGGGTGATTGCGCAGGATCTGATTTGAGTAATTTTTGAGGACATATTGTGCCAAATACTACCTAAATTAATAGATAATATTTAGTACGTTTTAACTCACAAGTGCACAAGATCAAAACAATAGTATAGTGCAGCAAGTATGAGATCGATCCCACAGAGATTGTTGATTTTATTTATAATTAATTAAAATATCAAAATTGTCACGATATTGATATTATGAAAAGATAAAAGATAAATAAAAAGGTAGGGCATTGATATCCACCACTAATCGTACTTAGCTAATATAACAATATATCAATGATCCAACCATATTATGAATACCTAATTTTTGCCAACCTAAGGGTATGGGTGTCTACTCCTTAAGCTATTGATTTCCCTAAGCAACAAATTAGGCATGTGTATCTTCTCTAATTCTTTTCTTTCATAAAGGATTTAGTATGGGTGTCTATTAAGTTGTTCTTTAAGAAAGCATAAATCTGTGGAAATCGACAAACACATGAGGCCTCGGGCATAGGTGCCTACTCTTGGTTCCTCATGTTGATTAACCCAAGAACCTGGTGTGGATTTTTTTTGTTACTCTTATTAAGCTCAGGACTCAATCATCCAAATTGATTTAATTAACTAATACATACCACATGCATATAATGGCCAATCACACACATATCAGAAATTCAATAAAACAAGAATTAATCAAGTTATCACAATATGATTATCACAAAGGCGCCAATATTGAAATATTAAATAAACATAATTAAGGCTTCAATCTAGCCATCCTAAAGAGTTAGTTACACATAATGAAAATAAAACTAAAAAGAAAAGGGAAAGTGATAAGTGCTAAAATATTCATATTTTCAGCCCTTAAATTACATGTTTTAATCTTTTGGTTTTAGATAATTAGGCCATTTTAATTCATTTTTGTGTTTTTCATACTTTTTTAGGCTTTTGGAAGAAAATGAAGTAAATCTAGATGATTTGGGATCAAAGAGAGAAGATGGAGAAAATTGGAGCTCCCTGACACTGCGATCGATCACAGGGTACCTGCGATCGAGCGCGGTACCCGAGAAGACAAAGCACAGTCCAGGCTGATAAGCGCTAAAATATTCATATTTTCAGCCCTTATCTTACATGTTTTAATCCTTTGGTTGTAGTTAATTAGGCCATTTTAATTCCTTTTTGTGTTTTTGATGTTTTTACAGGCTTTTGGAAGAAAGTGAAGTAAAACTGGGTGATTTAGGCTCAAAAGGAGAAGATGGAAAAATTGGAGCTCCTTGGTACTGCGATCAATCGCAGGGTACCTGCGATCGAGCGCAATACCAGAGAAGATGTTGCACGAGCAAGACCAGGAGCAATCGAGCGCAGGGCAAAAGAAGGATCGATCGCAGACCTGCGATCGAGCGCACACTGGCTGCGATCGAGCGCACCTGTGCGCAGGAGGCATTCCAAGTGGCTGCTATAATGTCCCTATTTCCATATTAGGGTTTTTCAAACTCCAAATTGTAATAGGATTGAAACCCTACGAAAACCCTAGGGTTTACTACTTTTCCAAGGACTTCTAAAGCCTATAAATAGACTCCTAAGCCTTTAGAATAGGTAGGCTTGGAGAAGGGAGAAGAATAGGAGCTCTCAAGTCAAGTCTCGGGTTTATTCTTTCCTTTCTTTTCTTTTCTTTTAATTTATGAAGATGTTTAACATCAACTCTATGTGTAGCTAATTTATTTAGTAGGGCTAGATTGAAGCCCTAGTTATGTTAAATTAATATTTCAATATTGGCGCCTTGTGATGATCATGTTGTGCTATTTAACTTGATTAATACCTGCTTGCATGAATTCCTCATATGTGTATGCCTGATCAACATGTGCATGTGGTATGGACTTGTTAGTTAGATCAATTTGGATGACCGAGTCCTGGGTTTAACTTAAGTAACAAAAGAATCCACACCGCGATTCTTGGGTTAATCAACATAGGGAACTAGGAGTATACACCCATGCCCTAGGCCCTGTGTGTTTGTCGATTTCCATAGAACATATGCTTTTCTAAAGAACAACTTAGTATATACCATGCTAAATCCTTTAGGAAAGAGAAGAGTTAGAGTATACACCCATGCCTAACTCGTTTCTTAGGGAAATCAATAGCTTAAGGAGTATACACCCATGCCCTTAGGTTGGCAAACATTCAATATGCATAACTTGATCAAAGCATTGGCATATTGAAATACTAGTTTAATATAATTAGTGGTGGATATCAAAGCCCTACCCTTTGTCATCATCACATCAACAATCAACTTTTATTTTGCTTTTGCTTAAGGAATCTATTTTTAAACATAAATTCAGCAATCCTCGTGGGAATGATCATGTACTTGCACCTTATACTACCATGTTGACCTTGTGCACTTGCAGGTAAAACGTACAATTATTTACCTATTAATTTAGGTAGATTTTTGCACAACACAGGCCAGGAGCGATTGAGCGCATGCCAGAAGAGGATCGATCGCAGACCTGCGATTGAGCGCATATGGGCTGCGATCGATCGCACCCGTGCGCAGGAGACACATCAAGTAGCAACCAGAATGTTCCTCTTTCCATATTAGGGTTTTCCAACTCCCAATTGTAATAGGTTTTGAAACCCTACGAAATCCCTAGGTTTACTACTTTGTCAAGGACTTCTAAAACCTATAAATAGACCCTTAAGCCTCTAGAATAGATATACTTTGTAAGGAGAAGAAGAGGAGCTCTTGAAGTTCAAGTCTCGGGGTTTATTCTTTTACTTTCATTTCATTTCTTTTATTTCATGAAGATGTTTAACATCAATTTTATGAGTAGCTAATTTAATTAGTAGGGTTAGATTGAAGCCCTAATTATGTCCAGTTAATATTTCAATGTTGGCGCCCTTGTGATGATCTTGTTGTGCTATTTAACTTGATTAATGCCTACTTGCATGAATTCCTCATATGTGTGTGCCTAATCAACATATGCATGTGGTATGGACTAGTTAGTTAAATCAATTTGGATGGCCGAGTCCTGGGTTTAACATAAGTAACAAAAGAATCCACACCGCGATTCTTGGGTTAATCAACATGGGGAACTGGGAGTATATGCCATGCCTTAGGTCTCATGTGTTTGTCGATTTCCATAGAAGATATGTTTTCCCAAGGAACAACTTAGTATACACCATGCTAAATCCCTTATAAAAGAAAAGAGTTAGAGTATACGCCATGCCTAACTCGTTGCTTAGGGAAATCTATAGCCTTAGGAGTATACGTCATGCCCTTAGGTTGACAAACATTAGATATGCAAAACATGATCAAAGCATTGGCATATTGTTGTATTAGCTAAATATAATTAGTGGTGGATATCAAAGCCCTACCTTTTATTATCATCACTTAACCAATCAATCTTTGTTTTACTTAAGGAATTTATTTTTAAACATAAATTCAGCAATCCTCGTGGGAATGATCTTGTACTTGCACCATATACTACTATGTTGACCTTGTGCACTTGCAGGTAAAACGTACAATTATTTACCTATTAATTTAGGTAGATATTTTGTACATCAAGTTTTTGGCGCCGTTGCCGGGGATTGTTTGATTTGTTTGGAATTATTTTCCTTAGTTTGTTTTTGTTTTAAATTTTTCTGTTTTTATAGTTTTTTCCGTAGTTCCTGTTTTGCCTCTGGAGGTGCGATCGATCGCCCAACCAGGGCGATCGAGCGCACCAGTACGATCGAGTGCACTCACGGTGCGATCGATCGCACATCCAGAGAGCAACACAGTTACTGCACTAATTATAGATCTGATTTTTTTCTTTTGTTTCATGCAGGGCCATTCGAGTCTGCATATTAGTAAGTTTTTATTTCCCTTTTAATTTTAACTTCTTTTTGTTATTTTTAATTTCACATATGTGGGGAGGCATTCCGACACCCCATGGACCGTGTTCTTTATGCCACGACCCTTATCACCATGTTAGAGAATGTCCTTCAATAAGACAAATTCCTAACAAAATTTTTGGGCATAAGAACACATCGATCTCTAGACCGAGGAACGACAACTATCTTGATTCCTGCAACCCAACCTGGAGCCAACAGTCAAATTTCCCATGGCAAGCTCGAGCTCTTAAAAATCATGCATATTCCTCTCAATCGGATCTACTACTACAAGATCAGAAGGCTGCCATAGAGAAGAAGTTGGACATAATTGTCAAGGCCATGACTGCCCAGAAAATCTCACCTCTGCAATGGGACACACCAAACTAGGTATGTGCTATTTGTTCCCATTTAGATCACACCACTGAGACGTGTCCTTTATCTCCATATGCAGAACAAGAAGAGGTGAATTATGTGGGACAGCACACTTATCCTCCCAAGAACAATCCTTACTCCAACACTTATAATTCAGGGTGGCACAACCACCTCAATTCTTCATGGAGTAAAAGTAGGAACATTCGGAACCCTCAAGGACAGCAAAGCAATTTCCAACAAGCAGTCCAACCAACTCAAAAGCCAGAGAAGGATGACGTGAAGGATCTTGTACGACAATTGGTGACTTCACAACAACAATTTGTGATTGCGCAAGAACAAATCGATACAAGGCATGATCAAGCCATTCAAAGACTGGAAGTACAAATGGAACAATTTGCCAAGGAGCTGAGTACATTCCGCATCAATAGGCCTCACCAATACCAAGAAGAAGAGTGTCAAAGGCAGTTGATGGAACACCCCAATGAACAATACGTGAAGGAAGAGTGCACATACTACCATGAGCAAGCTGTCACCCCAAGGAGTGAAGAGGTGGTTGAAAATCAATTAGAAGAGGGAAAGGTGGAGCAAATCGAAGTTCCACATGAGCCACATCTGGAAAGAGAAGGAAACACTAAGATTTTTTCACCATTAGTTCTTATTCTTGAAACACCAAGAGGCCAAGAGAGAAGTCTGTTAGAGCTACCACATGAGCAGTTTGTGGACATCAAGATAGAGAAGCTTCCTGAGTTTTCTTCTTACTATATTCCAGTTCATGATTCCCCACCGGATGAGCAACTGTTTGAGAAAACTCAGAGTGGTCTTCCCTAGTCTAAAAACACTAGGAAGCACCTTGCAACAGAAAAGATTCATTCTCTGTGGTGCAAGAGAAGGAAAGACTGGTGCTTCAAGTTTAAAGCGCCACAGTCTGGCTGAAGACGTTAAACTTTGCGCTCATGGGAGGCACCCCATAGCATATCCTTTTTATTTTGTTGTTTGTTTTAGTTTATTTTGTTTTATTTATATTTTGTTTGTGTTTTCCTTTGTGTTTTGTTTTACTTTGGTGTTTTAGTGTTTCAAGTCTTTTGTCATGTTTTTACATTCTGTTACTGCGATCGATCGCAACCTGCGTGCGATCGAGCGCAGGTCTCCACTTGTGGTTTTGTTACATTCTGTTACTGCGATCGAGCGCAGCCTGAGTACGATCGAGTGCAACCTGAGTACGATCGAGCGCAGTAACCGACTTTTGGCTGTTGTACATTCTGTTAGTGTGATCGAGCGCACATCACCCATACATGCACAGCCTTGCGCAAGTGCGATCGAGCGCACTTATTCAGCATCCCATAGTTATCTTTTTATTTTGTTTTGTTTAATGTGTTTTCAGTTCAATTCTTATTTAGTTTTAGATTTTGTTCCTTTTTACTTGTTTGTGTATTTTCTTATTTTGCAGGGACAAGTGTGCTTTAATTGAAGTTTGGGGGTGTGCTATAAGCCATGCTTTCCAAGACTATGTCCACCGTCTCCCGGGTACATTCTTTCCTTTACTTAGACACATTGGGGATAATGTGCATTTAAGTTTGGGGGTATGGGCACACATGTTCACACACACTTTGTCCCAATTTCATGTTATTTGTTTTGCGTGTTTGTTTGTTTATTTGAAAAAAAAAAAAAAAAATTGCATGTTCATATTTGCCCTAAATTTTAAGTTGATCTAAAAGAATTGTGATTTGAATTCAACAGTGAGCTTAAAATTTTGAACACACGATCTGATGAGTGAATCTGTTAGTTTGGTTACATGTTTAGGACAGTTGAAAAATCACATGTTTGATCTGAGCACACAAGCACATTAGCACATAATTTGTGAGGAATGACATGAGGTCTGATATGTGTGTTTTTGCATCTTGGATGAAGTTGGATGACTTATTAGATGACACTGTGACATATATAGTAGAAAAAAAAAAGGTGAAATAAATGATCTTTGATGGCTTTTCACTGAGTAATTGGACCACTTGTCTCAAAGCATTGAGTGCTCATGTCAAAAGGTGAAAAAGTTGGATTAGATCAATGTCATGGTTAGTTGGTTTTGTAGCCTTTTTGACTCGAGTTAGTAGGTCCTTAGGGGTGTCTCTACACCTAATGCCCTAAAACCACCTGGTTTGGGAGTCATTGACTTAACACTCGCTACAAGGGTCAATTAGAAAGCTTAAGGGAACCAATATTACACAACCTAACCAAAAAAGAAAAAAGAAAAAGAAATATGCCAATGTGTCATTCTAATAGGAAATTCAGTGAATTCTGAGATAAAGAAACATTGCATATTGGAAAGATTTGGAAGCCTCATAATTTTGTGCTAATCCACTTTACACTGTTTTCAAACTTGTGATGTTTTAGCATGTCCTTTGTAAGTAATTGCACTTTGAGATTCCAATTCATTGTGAAGATGGAGTTCATCTTTTTAAGCTTGCTTATGAATGAAAATCATAATCTTGAAGTGATGCTTTAATTTTTGGAATAACATGGACTTTTGCATAATGTTTGTGGGTAACATTTCTGGAAAACCCTCACGAGACTTCACTCGTCCACTAGGGAATTCCTAGTGGTTTAAAAGGCTTGTTGCATACGCTAAATGCAATCGTACATCCCACGAAAGATGGATTTATCTTTTGTTTTCTGTTTTTCCATTCTTGTTTTTAGTTTTGTATTGCTAAGGGACTAGCAATATGTAAGTTTGGGGGTGTGATAAGTGCTAAAATATTCATATTTTCAGCCCTTAACTTGCATGTTTTAATCCTTTGGTTTTGATTAATTAGGTCATTTTAATTCCTTCTTGTGTTTTTCATACTTTTGTAGGCTTTTGGAAGAAAATGAAGTAAATCTAGATGATTTGGGCTCAAAGAGAGAAGATGGAAAAATTGGGAGCTCTCTGACATTAATCGATCACAGGGTACCTGCGATCAAGCGCAGTACCCGAGAAGACAAAGCACAATCCAGGCCAGGAGCGATCGAGCACATGCCAGAAGAGGATTGATCGCAAACCTGCGATCGAGTGCACACAGGTTGCAATCGATCGCACCCGTGTGCAGGAGACATATCTAGTGGCAGCCAGATTGTCATTCTTTCCATATTAGGGTTTTCGAACTCCCAATTGTAATAGATTTTGAAACCCTACGAAATCCCTAGGTTTACTACTTTGTCAAGGACTTCTAAAGCTTATAAATAGACCCTTAAGCCTTTAGAATAGGTAGGCTTGGTAAGGAGAAGAAGAGGAGCTCTTGAAGTTCAAGTCTCGGGTTTATTCTTTTCTTTTCTTTTCTTTTCTTTTATTTATGAAGATGTTTAACGTCAATTTTATGTGTAGCTAATTTAATTAGTAGGGCTAGATTGAAGCCCTACTTATGTTTAGTTAATATTTCAATATTGGCGCCCTTGTGATGATCTTGTTGTGCTATTTAACTTGATTAATGCCTACTTACATGAATTCCTCATATGTGTGTGCCTGATCAACATATGCATGTGGTATGAGCTAGTTAGTTAAATCAATTTGGATGGCCGAGTCCTGGGTTTAACATAAGTAACAAAAGAATCCACACCGCAATTCTTGGGTTAATCAACGTGAGGAACCGGGAGTATATGCCATGCCCTAGGCCTCATGTGTTTGTCGATTTCCATAAAACATATGCTTTCCTAAGAAACAACTTAGTATACACCATGCTAAATCCCTTAGAAAGTAAAGTGTTCGAGTATACGCCATGCCTAACTTGTTGCTTAGGGAAATCTATAGCCTTAGGAGTATACGCCATGCCCTTAGGTTGACAAACATTAGATATACATAACATGATCAAAGCATTGGCATATTGTTATATTAGCTAAATATAATTAGTGGTGGATATGAAAGCCCTACCTTTTATTATCATCACTTAAACAATCAATCTTTGTTCTACTTAAGGAATTTATTTTTAAACATAAATTCAACAATCCTCGTGGGAATGATCTTGTACTTGCACCATATACTACTATGTTGACCTTGTGTACTTGCAGGTAAAACGTACAATTATTTACCTATTAATTTAGGTAGATATTTTGCACATAAGAACTCATGGATCTACCACATCAAAGAAAAGATATTGGATGTAAATGGGTACTAAAGAAGAAATTCAAAGCAGCACTACTTCGATGCTTCTAGAGACAGATGTATAATGTAGTAACTAGTAAGTTGGTCCAAAATTCTACTACTGGAAAAGAATCGGTCCAAACTTCTATATGAAAAACTGCATTCTCCTCATCTACATTCATGAAAACAATACGAATTTTGGTGAAAGAAGTATGGCATTTTAATTCATGGGTTTGGGATATTACTATTACAGGCATATGGATTTTCTTGTTTGAGAGGCCCAATGCATTCTTAAAAATTATGGGATGTTTTTTATGGGTCCAGGCATTAATTGTTGGGCTACTTTCTTTTGGGCCAGGGTCAAGCTAAAATTTGTAGTCTCAAGTGCAAATTTTAAAAGTATATTTACTAAAAATTTATAAAAACCGGGGGTTGCCATGGCCCACCCCGATCTATGCATATGTTCGTCTCTGCTGACGTGGCAGGCTAAAGATATTGAAAAACCTTGCATACAAAAGGAGTTACAGTACAAGGCGCGTTCAAGCGAGTGGGTGTGCGTAAGGCTTGTTAGGCTTTAGATTTTGGTCTTATTCAATGTTCAAAACTTTACTTGTAATTTCTTTATTACCTAAGTGTTTTGGTGTGAAATGTTGAGTCTATGTGTTCTAGCAAAATTTGGCACTAAAACATTACTTGGTAGTCATCTAGGTTTCATGATGGGTTCCTAACGTCCTTAAATAGTTTTTTCGTATCATTAGGGCTTCTTTACGGGGTTCTAACGTCTCTAGACTTTTTAGTGTTTAAAGGATGTGGGGCCCTTTCAAGGGGATTTTGGGAAGAAAAATTTAAAAAGTGTCTAATATGACACAAGATGGTTTATGTTTGATCTCAATGTCACTTTTTAAAGTTTGGAGGCATAATTGTAAAATAGGTGTTAGTTTGGGGGGCCAAAGTATATTTTTCTATTTTTATAAATAAGGATCATTTGTATTATAATTAAAGCACAATGTAACCCTATAGTGCTCTATCCTAGTGGTCAGGGGCGGAACTAGGATTTGTAGCTTGAGGGGACGAATTTTTTTTTTTTTTTTTTTTTTTTCTGGTTGGGGAGATGGACCGACTTATATAAACAAAAAATTACATAGATACATATAATCTTTTTATGTGTTTGTGCATGTTTATATTAAATAAAGCATAGAGATCTTACATTAATCTCATGTCATTGCAAATATACAATAGTATAAACAACTAAAAATTAATAGCTAGGGAAAAACCAAAAAAAAAAAAAAAACTGACAAAATAGACTAAACACAATTTATAGGATCCAAGAAAAATGTATCTTTGAGTGTGAACTTTTTTTTCCTAACAATCACCCAGAGCCTCAAATAGCAACAATGCCAAGCCAAACAATTTTAAAATTATAAATTATTAAACCATTTAATTTGTGATGTCAAAACAAATATTGTAAACTTAAATGACTCAAAATAACCACTCAAAAAAATTGATTGCTGGTTACAAGTCACTCAAAGAATCAAAACCATTTAACTTTTTCTTTCACATATTTAATGAGAGTCTAAAATCAAATTAAGTTTTCGATTCGAAGTGAACTAGAATATAGAGGAAAACTAAATGAATTGGGTATTTTAGGTGTTTTTATGTTGAAAGAGGGGGCAAAATAATAATAATAATAAATTAAAAAAATTTAAAAGGGACACAAATATTATTTTGGGGGAGCAAAACTACAAAAACGAATTAAAAAGGGACACAAATAATATTTTGGGGAACAAATATATGATTTTTGGGGATCAAATTTATAAAATTGGTATATTTGAAGACATTTATTAAAATTTGTGAAATTTTTTTGGGCACTAAAAAAAACAATTTGTTTTTACTGAAATTTTTCGACGTTTTCTGGTGTCCGACACATCAGAAAAATTTTCTGACGTGTTGTTTCTGACGCGTATTGATTGTTAGAAGCGTAGTGTCAGCAAAAAATTTTTACTGACGTGTTAGCGGGTACAACGTCAGAATTTTCTGACGTTCTAATGTACCACATGTCAGAAAAATTTTTGACGTGGCATTTCTACCATGTCAGAAAATTTTCTGACGTGGTAGAACTCCCACGTCAAAAAAATTTTTCTTTTTTTAAAATTTTTTCTTTTTTAAAATTTTTTCTGGAATTTTTTTTTTTCAATTAAAAAATTTATTAATTTAAATTAATTTCCAATTAAATTATTTTTTGTAGGAATTTCTCTTCACCCCACTCGAGTGGTGCAGAGAAACGAAAAATTTACTCTGCACCTCTCCAGCTTCTTTTCTCAATTTTTTCTTTCTCTCTCTTCTTTTCTCCGGCCAGCTCTCCATTTTCTCACTCTCTCTCTCTTCTTTTCGATCTCCATTTTCAAAAACCCAAACCCAAACCCAAACCGTAAAAATCTTCAAAAAATCAAAAATCCAAATCAAAAAATCAATCTGAAAACTCAAAAACCCAAACGTCAAACCCAACAAATCTTCAAAAACCCAAAAATCTTCTTATCTTCTAGAAGAGATCGATCTCTTCTTCCTTTTTTGTTTTTTTTTTGCTTCTCTTCTCCTTCTCTTTTTCTTCTTCTCTTCTCCTTTTCTTTTTCTTCTTCTTTGATCTGCTGCTTTCATTTTTTTCCCTTTGACGTGCAGTGTGCAGAGAAGCAGGGAGATTGAGAGAGGAGAGAGAGTGTGTGGGGAAAATAAATGAAGAAGGAAAGAATAAAAAGAGTAAAAAAATATTAAGCGAAAAAGAAAAGGGAAAAATTTTAAAATCCCGCCCATATTTTTGCGACAGTATCGAGGGGATTTCTGACGGGCAAAGCACCACGTCAGAAAATTCGGGAAAAAAATTATATAATTATCTATCTATATATATATATAATAAATAATGTTTTGACGCGGTAATGTGCCGCGTCAGAATTTTTTTGACGTGGCACACCGCCACGTCAGAAAAATTATGACGCGGTAAATGTGGCCACGTCAAAAAATATATAATTTTTATTGTTGTAAAATCTATAACAATTTTCTAACGTTGGAGTATTTAACACGTCAGAAAATAATAATAATATTTTGACGTGGTAAAATTCGCACGTCAGAAAATTAATGACGTAACAACAATACATGTACTGAAGCCATGTCAGAAAATCCTTTTTTTTTTGTAGTGACCCCAAGCCTGGGTCTGCCTCTGCTAATGGTGGACATAAATGTATAATACCGAACCAACTATAAAATATATCGTCTAAATTTCTCTATTTATTCCACTTTATATTTAATTCTCCATTGCATATGAATTTCATCAATTATTACAACCAACCAATTGGTGCTTCATAGCTTGAAATTAAATTAAATTTTTTGTACTTTTTTAACTATCTAAATTTAATTTTATTATCACCCTTTTCATAAATAACTTAAAATTAAATCTGAACGGTAAAAAAAGAAATCACCTAAGCCAAAGTTTTTTTGGGCAGCATATACGGTGCTAAAATTCAATGATGGATGGCATTCCCAAGAGGAAGCTGGTGAATTAGCTCATCCAAGCACTTGTAAGAAGACCCACCAACCTGGACTGCTCTCTTCGCCAATTTCCCCAACTCAATTGCTTTCTCTCTTGCCTTCTTCCCTCTCCTTCCTCCCATCAACTCTTTCACCGCTTCACAAATCACTTCCCGCCTCACAACCTTCCGTTCCCGGCCCACCGTCGGAACCCGGAGCGCCGCCTTGACCTCCTCCACCAAGAACTTGGCATTCAGGTGCTGCTCATTTTGCATGGGCCACGCCAATATTGGAACCCCCATCGACAGGCTCTCCAATACCGAATTCCATCCGCAATGGCTTAAAAACCCACCAATAGCCCGGTGGCCCAGAACCCGTTTCTGCTCCACCCAATTTTTAGTAATCAGTCCTCTCCCTTTGATCGGTGGGTCCCAAGTCTTTGATCGTACAACCCAGATGTAATTTTCTCTGGATTGTTCCAGCCCATAAGCCAATTCATCAAGCTGGGTGTCTGACAAATCGGCCTGCGACCCAAATGCCACATATATCACTGATTTTTCTTCTTGCTCGTGCAGCTTCAAAAAACTGTCAATTTCCTCCTCATGATAATTTCTCCCTCCCTCCATTTGATCATCATACAAAAATAATGGACCGACGCACCATGCCCTGGTACTCTCATTCCCGTACAAACACTCCAATGGGGCAACATGGTCTTTTTCTAGCTCGATAAAGCTATTAACAATCACACCCCAGCTTCCCAAATCAGATTTCTCAGCCTCTACAAAGAACTCCGACAAGCAACTATCCATCTGCCTAAGGGAATCCGGCAAATCCGCTGTTGTGAGCGGAAATCGAAGCTGCATTAGTCCTGTTACGTCGACATGTTCCGTGTCGGACGACGACTTCATCAAACACTTGTTGTGGTTTTGGTGGATGGATAAAGATTTCTTCACCGCCATTGCAAACACCCCCATCCCATGAAAAACCAGCCGGGGGATTCCGAAAGCCCGACAGGATCCGTTGGTCCACCCCAAGAAAGTGTCGGAAATAACACAACATGGTGGGTCCGGAAGCTTGGACATGTCTCTGAGAGCCTGCTCGAAAGGTGGTCGGAGCTGTTTTGTTGCTGCGAGGAATGGGAGGAGCTGGTCGGGGGAGAGAAGGTGGGAGGTGTTTTCGCAGCCTTTGGGGAGTTGGTGGGCGTGGGGGAATGGGATTTCTCTGAGATGGATGTTGTTGTTTAAGGATTGTGAAACGTAGGAGATGACGAAGGAGGAGTTTGAAGGGGTGGTTATGATGGTTATCTTGAGCCCTCGGAAGCTGAGGGCCTTTGAAAGGTCCAGCATAGGAATGGTGTGGCCTTGAGCCATGAAGGGGAAGATGACGACGTGGGGTTTGGACGCCATTTCTAGTTTTTTTCCTTCTTTTTCTTTCTAAATGAGAAAGACATCATCGTATATATCTCATTTTATTGGATGTGGAAAACAGAAAATAAATAAGAACAATTGAGAAATTGCTTGTTCTTTGACATCCATATTCATTGCGGATAATTTATTAATGGGACATAAATTTCCTCTAAAGCAGTGTAGAAAATATTCTCAAACATATTTAAAATAGTGCAAAGTGTCTATTAACATTTAAAATGCACATTAAATTCTTAACGTCATTAATAGTAGTTTACTAACTTAGACTGAATTTAAATCTCTTAAATATTTATAGACACTTGACACTATTTTAAATGAGTTAGAGGATATTTTCTTCAAGAAAATTTCAATCCTTATTAATGAATGACAAAAAAATGTTAAGTTATCTGTCATGCATACATGTAAATATATATTAATCATTATTATTATTATTATCAGTAAATGCCACATTAATTTACAGTAAAATTGTACGTACTAAATTTTGTAATAGATGGTAACATTTGCTATTAGAAGGTAGTTTTCTTAATAAATTTCCGCAATGAGGAGATTTCATTTCTCTTTCATGAATCTATATGAAAACAACCATAATTGCATTGGTAAGTTGGTGCATGTTATACAATCATCTTTAAATCATCTTTTTTTTTTTTTTAATTAAATATATCAATCATTAGATTTATTGATTCATGTGGAGTCCATATAAATTCAATGTGGATTATCGTTTAGTATGGAGATGGTTAAAAAATGGTTGAAAAATAATGAATTATATCATTTATAATCCTTATACTGCTCATGCTATCCTAATAGGGATAAAAAAAATTAAAAATTAAAAATTTTTAAGGTATTTTAATAATTATGTAGATTTTCTCAAATCATAATTATTATTTTCAAATTAAATTCTAGAATTTTTAGTCACGTTAAAATTTCTCACTTTTAAAAATAATAAATATTGAGATAATAAATGCTGAGTTGACAAAATGATATATAATGTGGAAAAATCCTAAGAATTTAAGTTTAAAAAGAAAAAGAAGAATAACTAAAATTGAACAATATATACATTATAGAATATCATAAGAATGTTCTATAAATTCTCATAGAAACAATTACTAAGAATTTTTAAAATTAGGGTTCATCATTCAGTTCTAAAACCTAATTCTTGATTCATTACTACTCTTTAAGGTCTGAA
>NC_081551.1:10975215-10998672 GCF_901000735.1 Corylus avellana | reverse complement strand
TTGATCCTCTTCTGTCTTGTGCTCGATCGCTCCTAGCCTGGATTGTGCTTTGTCTTCTCGGGTATTGCGCTCGATCGCAGGTACCCTATGATCGATCGCAGTGTCAGAGAGCTCCCAATTTTCCATCTTCTCTCTTTTAAGCCCAAATCATCTAGATTTACTTCATTTTCTTCCAAAAGCCTACAAAAGTTGAAAAACATAAAAAGGAATTAAAATGACCTAATTAACCAAAACCAAAGGATTAAAATATGCAAGTTAAGGACTAAAAATATGAATATTTTAGCACTTATCACACCCCCAAACTTACATATTGCTAGTCCTTTAGCAATACAAAGTTAAAAACAAGATTGAAAAAACAGAAAACAAAAGATAAATTCATCTTTCGTGGGATGTACGATTGCATTTAGCGTATGCAACAAGCCTTTTAAACTCCTAGGAATTCCCTAGTGGACGAGTGAAGTCTCGTGAGGGTTTTCCAGAAATGTTACTCACAAACATCATGCATAGTTCATGTTATTTCAAAAATTAAAGCATCACTTCAAGATTATGATTTTCATTCATAAGCAAACTTAAAAAGATGAACTTGATAAGTGCTAAAATATTCATATTTTCAGCCCTCAACTTGCATGTTTTATTCCTTTGGTTTTACTTAATTAGGCTATTTTAATTCCTTTTTGTGTTTTTCATACTTTTACAGGCTTTTGGAAGAAAAAGAAGCAAAACTAGGTAATTTGAGCTTAAAAGAGGATATGAAGACAATTGGAGCTCCCTGGTACTGCGATCAATCGCAGGGTACTTGCGATCGAGCGCAATACCCGAAAGGGCATAGCAGCAAATAGGCCAACAGCGATCGAGCGCATGCCAAAAGAAGGAACGATCGCAGACATGCGATCGAGCGCACACGGGTTGCGATCGAGCGCACCCGTGCGCAGGAGACTTATCAAGTGGCGGCTGGATTGACAATATTTCCATATTAGGGTTTTCCAATTCCAATTTGTAATAGGCCTCAAAACCCTACGAATTCCCTAGGTTTACTACTTTGTCTAGGACTTCTAAAGCCTATAAATAGACCTTTAAGCCTCTAGAATTAAGAGAGGAAGGAAGGAGAAGAATAGGAGCTCTTCAAGTTCAAGTCTCGGGTTTACTCTTTTCTTTTCTTTTATTTTATAAAGATGTTTAACATTAACTTTATGTGTAGCTAATTTACTTAGTAGGGCTAGATTGAAGCCCTAGTTTTGTTAAATTAATATTTCAATATTGGCGCCTTGTGATGATCTTGTTGTGCTATTTAACTTGATTAATACCTGCTTGCATGAATTCCTCATATGTGTGTGCCTGATCAACATGTGCATGTGGTATGGACTAGTTAGTTAGAACAATTTGGATGACCGAGTCCTGGGTTTATCTTAAGTAACAAAAGAATCCACACTGCGATTCTTGGGTTAATCAACATAGGGAACTGGAAGTATACACCCATGCCCTAGGCCTAGTGTGTTTATCGATTTCCATAGAACATATGCTTTTCTAAAGAACAACTTAGTATATACCATGCTAAATTCTTTAGGAAAGAAAAGAGTTAGAGTATACACCCATGCCTAATTCGTTGCTTAGGGAAATTCATAGCTTAAGGAGTATACACCCATGCCCTTAGGTTGGCAAATAACATGATCAAAGCATTGGCATATTGTCATATTAATTGAATATAATTAGTGGTGGATATCAAAGCTCTACTCTTTTTATTACTATCAACTCAATCTCTATTTTACTTAAGGAAATTATTTTTAAACGGAAATTCAGCAATCCTCGTGGGAATAATCCTGTGCTTGCACCATATACTACTATGTTGACCTTGTACACTTGCAGGTAAAATGTACAAATATTTACCTATTAATTTAGGTAGATTTTTGCACAACAGAACTCCATCTTCACAATGAATTAGAATCTCAAAGTGCAATTACTTACAAAGGACATACTAAATCATCACAAGTTTGAAATTTATGTACAGTGAACTATTACAAAATTATGAGGCTTCCAAATCTTTGTGGAAGGCGTAGAGGGTTTGAAGAAATTGATCACGCCTTTGAGTTTTGTATCCCAAGGGGAAGGCATTGCGATGCAAAATGGAGTCCACAAACCACAACCTTCGAGGTAGCTTGGACCGGCTGCCGGCATTATGGTGGGCATCCGCATAGTGCCCTTGGTATATATCTTCAATGATTTCTGCCATATAGTATCGGGGCGGTTGCTCAGCAAGATGTGTAGTTTTTAGAGGATGCCCATAATTGCATTGAAGGGCGGCGGCAATGTCGGTATTAGTCACATGAATAACGTGGCCTTGTACCTTTGAGGAGAGAGCAGCCGAGTTATCATAGTCATAGGAAAATTTGGCATAAAATTCAATGACCAACTTCCGGTAGGCGGTGGAGGTGACCGGTTTGAAGAGCTTCTTGAGTCCCCTTCACTTAAACTCGGCGACCGCCCATTGAGTTGCCTCATGGTTTTGAAAGTCTTCGCGAATGGCGAAGGTAGTCTCAAACAGTAGCTCCCGCTCCTCATAAGTGGGCGACAGAGAAATAGCTTGGGCCTCGGACCTCCTGGAAGATGAAGCACGGGTTCTAGGCATGTTGAGCTTGACTGGGGACTTTTGTCGAACAGGCGGTGCGCACTTCTAATGACCACAGTAGCACAATACAGCAAAAGATGCCCAAAACGCCCTGCAAAGACAAGAAAAACCCAACACAGAGGCAATGTGGGTGGATGAACACCCACAGTTGCAAGAAAATAAGTGAAAATTGGAGGTTGGGTGAGTGTTCAGAGATGGAGGTTAATGGGGATGGTGTAGGGGTTGTGGGTTAATGTGGTAGAGAATTTGATGGTATAGTGGCCGAAGAGGTGACCTGTGTGGTGGTTGTGTGGTGGAATTGGTGAAAAATAGGAGAAAAATGGGAGGAGTAAGAGTGTGCCGGAGATGGGTGTGGGGAGAACCTGTACGGCGCCGGGAGAAAGAATTGTGGGGTAAGGGGGAAAAGTGACCTAAAATAGGTCACGTGCCCTGTTGTCTGAGTGCGCTTGATCACACATCTGGTGCGCTCGATCGCACCTAAGGTGCGTTCAATCGCACTGACAGAAACAGTCGAGCCACCCTTCGGTTACTACACTCGATTGCACACTTGTTGCGATCGATTGTAGTAACAGAATGTCAAAATATATATATACATATATTTTAAAACAAAGCAAAAGAAAAATAAAATAATGGTCAATAATGAAAACGAAACACAAGGAATAATTGAGACATATGTAAAGTAAAGAAAGTAACATGAAGAAAACAAGAGGGAAAATGTTACCGCCTTCAGTGGCCTCATTACCACTGTTTTGAGTAGATGTGCTTGAGGTTCTGGACTACTCAAACGCGTCTACTTGTGACTGTAATGTTCCTAGTGTGAAGAACTGCACTTGAGCTCTTTAGAATTTGGATCAAGTGCCCTTGTAGGAGTAGGTCCTCTAAGAGTTGTGGCTGCCTTCAGCTGCTGGTGACTTCCTTGGTTAAGTATTGTTTGAGCTGGAAATTCTCCCTACTTCCTCTCACTCAGCTCCTTTACCATCTGACCCATTTGCATTTCCAGTCTTTGAATGGCTTAATCAGTCTTTGTATTGAATTGCTTTTGATCAACCGTGAATTGCTGTTGTGAAGTCACCAGGTTGTGTATCATATTCTCCAGTTGGTTCATCCTTGACTCTTGAGTTGGTTAGCTTGCTTGTTGGGGACCTTTCTGCTGTCCTTGATTATTACTCAAAGAGAAATTTGGATGGTTGCGCCATCCTGGAATGTAAGTATTGGAGTATGGGTTGTTCTTGTGGGGGGTAATTGTTTTGTCCCACAAAATTCACCTCTTCTTGCTCTGCGAATGGAGATAAAGGACACTTCTCAATGGTGTGATCTAGATGGGAACAAATAGCACATACCTGGATTGGTGTGTCTTGTTGCAGAGGCGAGATTTTTTGAGCAGTCATGGCCTTGACAATCATGTCCAACTTCTTTTCTACAGCAGCCAACTGATTGGTTGATCCCCCACTGAGGTTTACTTCATACATGCCCTTGCTTTTGATTCCTCTCCTTCCTCTTGAACAGAATTGCTGTGAATGCTCACTTAATGTTTCAAAAAGTTCCACAGCTTCCTCACTACTCTTCTCCATAAGTGTTCCTCCACAAGCTGAATCAACCATCCCTTTGTTAGTATCATCTAATCCTTCATAGAAAATTTGTACCTGCTCATCTTAAGGGATGTTGTGATGTGGGCACTTTAGAAGCAAGGAATTGAAGTGATCCCTGGCCTCAAAGAACAAATCTCCATCTCGTTGTTGGGACATTTGAAGTTCCCTTCTAAGTTGTTTTGTCTTTTGGGCTGGGAAAAACCTCTTCAGAAACTTGGTGGTTAATTCTTCCCAAGTATGGATGGAATCTGCAGGCAAGGAATTGTACCAGAGTTTATCATTATCTTTCAAAGAGAAAGGGAAGAGGACTAACCTGAGTCTCTCTGGAGTTAGGCCTTGAACATGCTACAACTTGCATAAATCGAAGAATTCTTTAAGATGCAAGTTGGGATCCTCAGTAGCTGTGCCTCTGAAGTGAGTCAATGCATTAAGGATTTGAGGAGAGATATAATAGCTGCCATCCACCTCTGGTTGATATGCTATGCATGATGGTTGATGGAGGTTTGCTGGAACGTATGCCTACTTCATTGGTCTCCTCACCCGTGGTGGATTTGCCTCTAATGGTCTTGGTCCAATTGGATTCTCTTGCAAGTCTTCCATATCAATTTCTTTTTCTTCTTCTTTGTCTCTAGGTCGCTGTCGAATTGTCCGCTCAAGTTCAGGATCGAGTGGAAGAACAGTTGAGGCTTGAGATCAACGACCTTGTATCAACTGAATTACTGCTTCAGTTAGGCAGCTTTAGTGCTGCTGGTTCGGAGGCTCCCTGGAACTGTCCTCGATCGTAGGTTGGTGCGTTCGATCAGAGTGCGCTCGATCACACTTGGCTGACGATTGATCGCAATCACAGAATGCCAATCCACAACCTGAAACAGAAAATTTAGGGAAAACAAAAAAAAAAAATTTGAATTTTTTTTAACAACTAAATTGAAAATTGAAAATTAAAATAACACAACTAAAGGAAAATAATTTTAAACAAAAATTCACCGCAATCCCCGGCAACGGCGCCAAAAACTTGATGTGCAAAATATCTACCTAAATTAATAGGTAAATAATTGTATGTTTTACCTGCAAGTCCACAAGGTCAACATAATAGTATATGGTGCAGTACAGGATCATTCCCACGAGGATTGCTGAATTTTTGTTTAAAAATAAATTCCTTAAGTAAAATAAAGATTGATTGTCTAAGTGATGATAATAAAAGGTACGGCTTTGATATCCACCACTAATTATATTTAGCTAATATAACAATATGTCAATGCTTTGATCATGTTATGCATATCTAATATTTGTCAACCTATGGGCATGGCGTATACTCCTAAGGCTATAGATTTTCCTAAGCAACGAGTTAGGTATGGCGTATATTCTAACTCTTTTCTTTTCTAAGGGATTTAGCATGATGTATACTAAGTTGTTCCATAGGAAAGCATATGTTTTATGGAAATCAATAAACACATGAGACCTAGGGCATGGCATATACTCCCGGTTCCCCATATTAATTAACTCAAGAATCACGGTGTGAATTCTTTTGTTACTTATGTTAAACCCAGGACTTGGCCATCCAAATTGATTTAACTAACTAGTCCATACCACATGCATATGTTGATCAGGCACACACATATGAGAAATTCATGTAAGTAGGCATTAATCAAGTTAAATAGCATAACAAGATCATCACAAGGGCGCCAATATTGAAATATTAACTAAACATAACTAGGGCTTCAATCTAGCCCTATTAACTAAATTAGCTACACATAAAATTGATGTTAAACATCTTCATAAAGAAAAGAAAAGAAAGGAAAAGAATAAACCCGAGACTTAAACTTCAAGAGCTCCTCTTCTTCTCCTCCCAAAGTATATCTATTCTAGAGGCTTAAGGGTCTATTTATAGGCTTTAGAAGTCCTTGACAAAGTAGTAAACCTAGGGATTTCGTAGGGTTTCAAAACCTATTACAATTGGGAGTTGGAAAACCCTAATATGGAAAGAATGACAATCTGGCCGCCACTTGATATGTCTCCTGCGCACAGGTGCGATCGATCGCAACCCGTGAGCGCTCGATCGCAGGTTTGCGATCGATCCTCTTCAACCCGTCATGCGCTCGATCACTCCTGGCCTGGATTGTGCTTTGTCTTCTCGGGTACTGTGCTCGATCGCAGTGTCATAGAGCTCCCAATTTTCTATCTTCTCTCTTTTGACCCCAAATCATCTAGATTTACTTCATTTTCTTCCAACAGCCTACAAAAGTATGAAAAACATAAAAAGGAATTAAAATGACCTAATTAGCCAAAACCAAATGATTAGAACATGCAAGTTAAGGGCTGAAAATATGAATATTTTAGTACTTATAAGTCGTGCCGCTACTGTTATGTACGGTAGCGACAATGGTCAGGGCACCGACATTATATTACAGGTCCCTTAGGACAGCGCTAACCCTACTGAGAAAGGATAATATCTTGGGTAGACCATATTGTTGAACTATGATTGTTACTCAATATCATATGCATATATCATATATCTATATCACACCGACGGAAAATTGTCACGATGAAACTGTTGCATATTTTCTAAAAATTAGAGTTCATTACAAAAACTGGCATGGGCATTATATACGTTAACGTTCACTAAGTCTTTAGACTTACCTCGTTATTTTAGGTTTTCCCCCCTCCATTACGAATAATGGTGCAGTTTAGCTAGCTTAGACGAAGATACCTTCGGAGTAGACGTGGGTGATTGCGCAAGATCTGATTTGAGTAATTTTTGAGGACATATTGTGCCAAATACTACCTAAATTAATAGATAATATTTAGTACGTTTTAACTCACAAGTGCACAAGATCAAAACAATAGTATAGTGCAACAAGTATGAGATCGATCCCACAGAGATTGTTGATTTTATTTATAATTAATTAAAATATCAAAATTGTCACGATATTGATATTATGAAAAGATAAAAGATAAATAAAAAGGTAGGGCATTAATATCCACCACTAATCGTACTTAGCTAATATGACAATATATCAATGATCCAACCATATTATGAATACCTAATTTTTGCCAACCTAAGGGTATGAGTGTCTACTCCTTAAGCTATTGATTTTCCTAAGCAACAAATTAGGCATGTGTATCTTCTCTAATTCTTTTCTTTCATAAAGGATTTAGTATGGGTGTCTATTAAGTTGTTCTTTAAGAAAGCATAAATCTGTGGAAATCGACAAACACATGAGGCCTCGGGCATAGGTGCCTACTCTTGGTTCCTCATGTTGATTAACCCAAGAACCTGGTGTGGATTTTTTTTGTTACTCTTATTAAGCTCAGGACTCAATCATCCAAATTGATTTAATTAACTAATACATACCACATGCATATAATGGCCAATCACACACATATCAGAAATTCAATAAAACAAGAATTAATCAAGTTATCACAATATGATTATCACAAAGGCGCCAATATTGAAATATTAAATAAACATAATTAAGGCTTCAATCTAGCCATCCTAAAGAGTTAGTTACACATAATGAAAATAAAACTAAAAAGAAAAGGGAAAGTGATAAGTGCTAAAATATTCATATTTTCAGCCCTTAAATTACATGTTTTAATCTTTTGGTTTTAGATAATTAGGCCATTTTAATTCATTTTTGTGTTTTTCATACTTTTTTAGGCTTTTGGAAGAAAATGAAGTAAATCTAGATGATTTGGGATCAAAGAGAGAAGATGGAGAAAATTGGAGCTCCTTGACACTGCGATCGATCACAGGGTACCTGCGATCGAGCGCAGTACCCGAGAAGACAAAGCACAGTCCAGGCTGATAAGCGCTAAAATATTCATATTTTCAGCCCTTATCTTACATGTTTTAATCCTTTGGTTGTAGTTAATTAGGCCATTTTAATTCCTTTTTGTGTTTTTGATGTTTTTACAGGCTTTTGGAAGAAAGTGAAGTAAAACTGGGTGATTTAGGCTCAAAAGGAGAAGATGGAAAAATTGGAGCTCCTTGGTACTGCGATCAATCGCAGGGTACCTGCGATCGAGCGCAATACCAGAGAAGATGTTGCACGAGCAAGACCAGGAGCAATCGAGCGCAGGGCAAAAGAAGGATCGATCGCAGACCTGCGATCGAGCGCACACTGGCTGCGATCGAGCGCACCTGTGCGCAGGAGGCATTCCAAGTGGCTGCTATAATGTCCCTATTTCCATATTAGGGTTTTTCAAACTCCAAATTGTAATAGGATTGAAACCCTACGAAAACCCTAGGGTTTACTACTTTTCCAAGGACTTCTAAAGCCTATAAATAGACTCCTAAGCCTTTAGAATAGGTAGGCTTGGAGAAGGGAGAAGAATAGGAGCTCTCAAGTCAAGTCTCGGGTTTATTCTTTCCTTTCTTTTCTTTTCTTTTATTTTATGAAGATGTTTAACATCAACTCTATGTGTAGCTAATTTATTTAGTAGGGCTAGATTGAAGCCCTAGTTATGTTAAATTAATATTTCAATATTGGCGCCTTGTGATGATCATGTTGTGCTATTTAACTTGATTAATACCTGCTTGCATGAATTCCTCATATGTGTATGCCTGATCAACATGTGCATGTGGTATGGACTTGTTAGTTAGATCAATTTGGATGACCGAGTCCTGGGTTTAACTTAAGTAACAAAAGAATCCACACCGCGATTCTTGGGTTAATCAACATAGGGAACTAGGAGTATACACCCATGCCCTAGGCCCTGTGTGTTTGTCGATTTCCATAGAACATATGCTTTTCTAAAGAACAACTTAGTATATACCATGCTAAATCCTTTAGGAAAGAGAAGAGTTAGAGTATACACCCATGCCTAACTCGTTGCTTAGGGAAATCAATAGCTTAAGGAGTATACACCCATGCCCTTAGGTTGGCAAACATTAAATATGCATAACTTGATCAAAGCATTGGCATATTGAAATACTAGTTTAATATAATTAGTGGTGGATATCAAAGCCCTACCCTTTGTCATCATCACATCAACAATCAACTTTTATTTTGCTTTTGCTTAAGGAATCTATTTTTAAACATAAATTCAGCAATCCTCGTGGGAATGATCATGTACTTGCACCTTATACTACCATGTTGACCTTGTGCACTTGCAGGTAAAACGTACAATTATTTACCTATTAATTTAGGTAGATTTTTGCACAACACAGGCCAGGAGCGATTGAGCGCATGCCAGAAGAGGATCGATCGCAGACCTGCGATTGAGCGCATATGGGCTGCGATCGATCGCACCCGTGCGCAGGAGACACATCAAGTAGCAACCAGAATGTTCCTCTTTCCATATTAGGGTTTTCCAACTCCCAATTGTAATAGGTTTTGAAACCCTACGAAATCCCTAGGTTTACTACTTTGTCAAGGACTTCTAAAACCTATAAATAGACCCTTAAGCCTCTAGAATAGATATACTTTGTAAGGAGAAGAAGAGGAGCTCTTGAAGTTCAAGTCTCGGGTTTATTCTTTTCCTTTTGTTTCATTTCTTTTATTTCATGAAGATGTTTAACATCAATTTTATGAGTAGCTAATTTAATTAGTAGGGTTAGATTGAAGACCTAATTATGTTCAGTTAATATTTCAATGTTGGCGCCCTTGTGATGATCTTGTTGTGCTATTTAACTTGATTAATGCCTACTTGCATGAATTCCTCATATGTGTGTGCCTAATCAACATATGCATGTGGTATGGACTAGTTAGTTAAATCAATTTGGATGGCCGAGTCCTGGGTTTAACATAAGTAACAAAAGAATCCACACCGCGATTCTTGGGTTAATCAACATGGGGAACTGGGAGTATATGCCATGCTCTAGGCCTCATGTGTTTGTCGATTTCCATAGAAGATATGTTTTCCTAAGGAACAACTTAGTATACACCATGCTAAATCCCTTATAAAAGAAAAGAGTTAGAGTATACGCCATGCCTAACTCGTTGCTTAGGGAAATCTATAGCCTTAGGAGTATACGCCATGCCCTTAGGTTGACAAACATTAGATATGCAAAACATGATCAAAGCATTGGCATATTGTTGTATTAGCTAAATATAATTAGTGGTGGATATCAAAGCCCAACCTTTTATTATCATCACTTAACCAATCAATCTTTGTTTTACTTAAGGAATTTATTTTTAAACATAAATTCAGCAATCCTCGTGGGAATGATCTTGTACTTGCACCATATACTACTATGTTGACCTTGTGCACTTGCAGGTAAAACGTACAATTATTTACCTATTAATTTAGGTAGATATTTTGTACATCAAGTTTTTGGCGCCGTTGCCGGGGATTGTTTGATTTGTTTGGAATTATTTTCCTTAGTTTGTTTTTGTTTTAAATTTTTCTGTTTTTATAGTTTTTTCCGTAGTTCCTGTTTTGCCTCTGGAGGTGCGATCGATCGCCCAACCAGGGCGATCGAGCGCACCAGTACGATCGAGTGCACTCACGGTGCGATCGATCGCACATCCAGAGAGCAACACAGTTACTGCACTAATTATAGATCTGATTTTTTTCTTTTGTTTCATGCAGGGCCATTCGAGTCTGCATATTAGTAAGTTTTTATTTCCCTTTTAATTTTAACTTCTTTTTGTTATTTTTAATTTCACATATGTGGGGAGGCATTCCGACACCCCATGGACCGTGTTCTTTATGCCACGACCCTTATCACCATGTTAGAGAATGTCCTTCAATAAGACAAATTCCTAACAAAATTTTTGGGCATAAGAACACATCGATCTCTAGACCGAGGAACGACAACTATCTTGATTCCTGCAACCCAACCTGGAGCCAACAGTCAAATTTCCCATGGCAAGCTCGAGCTCTTAAAAATCATGCATATTCCTCTCAATCGGATCTACTACTACAAGATCAGAAGGCTGCCATAGAGAAGAAGTTGGACATAATTGTCAAGGCCATGACTGCCCAGAAAATCTCACCTCTGCAATGGGACACACCAAACTAGGTATGTGCTATTTGTTCCCATTTAGATCACACCACTGAGACGTGTCCTTTATCTCCATATGCAGAACAAGAAGAGGTGAATTATGTGGGACAGCACACTTATCCTCCCAAGAACAATCCTTACTCCAACACTTATAATTCAGGGTGGCACAACCACCTCAATTCTTCATTGAGTCAAAGTAGGAACATTCGGAACCCTCAAGGACAACAAAGCAATTTCCAACAAGCAGTCCAACCAGCTCAAAAGCCAGAGAAGGATGACCTGAAGGATCTTGTACGACAATTGGTGACTTCACAACAACAATTTGTGTTTGCACAAGAACAAATCAATACAAGGCATGATCAAGCCATTCAAAGACTAGAAGTACAAGTGGGACAATTGGCCAAGGAGCTAAGTACATTCCGCATCAATAGGCCTCACCAATACCAAGAAGAAGACTGTCAAAGGCAGTTGATGGAACACCCCAATGAACAGTACATGGAGGAAGAGTGCACCTTCTATCATGAGTAAGAAATTACCACATTGAGGAGCGAAAAGGTGGCGGAAAATCAAGCGGAAGAGGGGACAGAGGAGCAAACTGAAATTCCACAGGAGCCACATCAGGAAAAAGAAGAGAGCACTAAGATTTTTTCACCATTAGCTCTCATTCCTGAAACACCAAGAGGCCAAGAGAGAAGTCTGTTAGAGCGACCACATGAGAAAATTGAGGACATCAAGATAGAGAAGCTTCCTGAGTTTTCTTCTTACTTTATTCCAGTTCATGATTCCCCACCGGATAAGCAACTGTTTAAGAAAAATCAAAGTGGTCTTCCCCGATCTATAGACACTAGGAAGCACCGTGCAACAAAAAAGATTCATTCCCTTTGGTGCAAGAGACGAAAAGATTGGTACTTCAAGTTTAAAGTGCCACAGTCTGGCTGAAGACGTTAAACTTAGCGCTCATGGGAGGCACCCCATAGCATATCCTTTTATTTTGTTGTTTGTTTTATTTTATTTTGTTTTCCTTAGTGTTTTGTTTTACTTTAGTGTTTTAGTGTTTCATGTCTTTTGCCATGTATTTTTTTACATTATGTTACTACGATCGATTGCAACCTGCTTACGATTGAGCGCAGGTCTTCACTTGTGGTTTCATTGCATTCTATTACTATGATAGAGCGCACCCTGAGTACGATCGAGCGTAGTAACCGACTTTTGGCTGTTGTACATTCTATTAGTGCGATCGAACGCACCTAATGTGCGCTCGAGTGCACATCACCCATAGATGCACAGCCTTGCGCAAATGCAATCAAGCGCACCATGCGTGCGATCGAGCGCACTTAGGCAGCATCCCATAGTTATCTTTTTATTTTGTTTTGTTTAGTGTGTTTTAAGTTAATCTTTTTATTTATTTTTAGTTTTGTTTTTTTTTTTTACTTGTTTGTGTGTTTTCTTATTTTGCAGGGACAAGTGTGCTTCGATTCAAGTTTGGGGGTGTGCTATGAGCCATGCTTTCCAAGACTATGTCGACCATCTCCCGGGTACATTCTTTCCTTTACTTAGACACATTGGGGACAGTGTGTCATTTAAGTTTGGGGGTATGGGCACACATGTTCACACACACTTTGTCCCAATTTCATGTTATTTGTTTTGTGTGTTTGCTTGTTTATTTGGGAAAAAAAAAAAAAAAAGAAACGTTATGCATGTTCATGTTTGCTCTAAAATTTTAAGTTGATCTAAAAGAATTGTGGCTTGAATTCATCAGTAAGCTTAAAATTTTGAACACATGATCTGATGAGTGAATCTGTTAGTTTGGTTACTTGTTGAGGACAGTTGAAAAATTACATGTTTGATCTAAGCACTCAAGCACATTAGCACATAATTTGTGAAGAATGACATGAGGTCTAATATGTGTGTTTCTGCATCTTGGATGAAATTGGATGACTTATTAGATGACTCTATGCAATATATAGTGATGAAATAAAAAAAAATAAAAAAATAAAAAAATAAAAAGAATAAATAAATGATCATTGATGGCGTTTCAATGAGTAACCGGACCTCTTGCCTCAAAGCATTGAGTGTTCACATCAAAAGGTGAAAAATTTGGATTTGATCAATGTCATGGTTAGTTGGTTTTGTAGCCTTTTTGACTCGAGTTAATAGGTCCTTAGGGGTGTCTTTACACCTAATGCTCTAAAACCATCTGGTTTGGAAGTCATTGACTTAACACTCGTTACAAGGGTCAAATAGAAAGCTTAAGGGAACCAACATTGCACAACCTGACCAAAAAAAAAAAAAAAAGAGAGAAAAAGAAAGAAAAAGAAATATGCCAGTGTGTCATTCTAATAGGAATTTTAGTGAATTCTGAGATAAGGAGACATTGCATATTGGAAAGATTTGGAAGCCTCATAATTTTGTACTAATTCACTGTACACAAATTCCAAACTTGTGATGATTTAGCATGTCCTTTGTAAGTAATTGCACTTTGAGATTACAATTCATTGTGAAGATGGAGTTCATCTTTTTAAGTTTGCTGATGAATGAAAATCATAATCTTGAAGTGATGCTTTAATTTTGAAATAACATGAACTGTGCATGATGTTTGTGGGTAACATTTCTGGAAAACCCTCACGAGACTTCACTCGTCCACTAGGGAGTTCCTAGGGGTTTAAAAGGCTTGTTGCATACGCTAAATACAATCGTACATCCCACGAAAGATGAATTTATCTTTAGTTTTCTGTTTTTCCATTCCTGTTTTTAGTTTTGTATTGCTAAGGGACTAGCAATATGTAAGTTTGGGAGTGTGATAAGTGCTAAAATATTCATATTTTCAGCCCTTAAATTACATGTTTTAATCCTTTGGTTTTAGTTAATTAGGCCATTTTAATTCCTTTTTGTGTTTTTCATACTTTTCTAGGCTTTTGGAAGAAAATGAAGTAAATCTAGATGATTTGGGCTCAAAAAGAGAAGATGGAGAAAATTGGAGCTCCCTAACACTGCGATCGAGCGCAGTACCCGAGAAGACAAAGCACAATCTAGGCCAGGAGCGATCGAGCGCATGCCAAAAGAGGATCGATCTCAGACCTGCGATCGAGCGCATACGGGCTGCGATCGATCGCACCCGTGCGTAGGAGACACATCAAGTGGCAGTTAGAATGTTCCTCTTTCCATATTAGGGTTTTCCAACTCCCAATTGTAATAGGTTTTGAAACCGTACAAAATCCTTAGCTTTACTACTTTGTTAAGGACTTCTAAAACCTATAAATAGACCCTTAAGCCTCTAGAATAGATATACTTTGTAAGGAGAAGAAGAGGAGCTCTTGAAGTTCAAGTTTCGGGTTTATTCTTTTCTTTTCTTTTATTTTATTTCATGAAGATGTTTAACATCAATTTTATGAGTAGCTAATTTAATTAGTAGGGCTAGATTGAAGCCATAATTATGTTTAGTTAATATTTCAATGTTGGCGCCCTTGTGATGATCTTGTTATGCTATTTAACTTGATTAATGCCTACTTGCATGAATTCCTCATATGTGTGTGCTTGATCAACATATGCATGTGGTATGGACTAGTTAGTTAAATCACTTTGGATGGCCGAGTCCTGGGTTTAACATAAGTAACAAAAGAATCCACACCGCAATTCTTGGGTTAATCAACATGGGAACCGGGAGTATATGTCATGCCCTAGGTCTCATGTGTTTGTCAATTTCCATAAAATATATGATTTCCTAAGGAACAACTTGGTATACACCATGCTAAATCCCATAGAAAAGAAAAGAGTTAGAGTATACGCCATGCCTAACTCGTTGCTTAGGGAAATCTATAGCCTTAGGAGTATACGCCATGCCCTTAGGTTGACAAACATTAGATATGCATAACATGATCAAAGCATTGGCATATTGTTGTATTAACTAAATATAATTAGTGGTAGATATCAAAGCCCTACCTTTTATTATCATCACTTAACCAATCAATCTTTGTTTTACTTAAGGAATTTATTTTTAAACATAAATTCAGCAATCCTCGTGAGAATGATCCTGTACTTGCACCATATACTACTATGTTGACCTTGTGCACTTGCAGATTAAACGTACAATTATTTACCTATTAATTTAGGTAGATATTTTGCACATCAGAAAGAAAGAACCAAACACCGCTCCTAGAAGTAGCCTCCAAATTCCTCCCCCAAAGTTGTCTATTGATGGATGATTATTCTAAAGGTTTAGAGATCCATTTATAGGCTTAGGAATACTCTAGAAAACCTAAAAACCCTAGTAAAATCGTAGGGTTTAGTGATAGGTATTAAATATTGCATATTTGGACCCCTTTATTTACATTAGTTAATCATTAGCTGTGTCATTATCTAATGTTTTGTTTTAGCTTTGTGTTTTTAGTGTTTTATAGGTCGTTAAAGAAAAACTACAGCTTTAAAGGGAAAAATACAAAGTTTGGAAGAAAGCACACTTTGAGAAGACCTAGATGATGTGGTTAACCAAATCCAAGAAAATGTTAAATTGGATTAAATTTCAGATTGGATAAAATTTCAGATTTTATTCAAATTTAAATTATGCAAATATCTCAGTATTTTACATAACCTTCCACTAGAGTATCGAATTGAGGTGATTCAAGCGCCATTGGAAATATAACTCAACATACTATAGTTCATTGTGAAATAAGATTTTTCTAATTCGGATGGTTACTATGCCAAAATCACCCTGCAATAAAAGAACACAAATCTGGATGAATCCTATTCCAATTTCAGACTTCTATTTGGTCTGGAGACAGACCTACAAATTATCTTGGCTTACTAGGGCTTCTAGGACTCTCTTAATCTTATAAATAAACCTCTTTGTATTCAAGAAAGATACATAAGTCCAGAGAGCAAAATTCTACAGCTTTAGTTTAGTTTTTCTTTAGGTTTAGGTTTAGATTTTATTTTTATGTAGAGCTAAATTCCCAACTAAGGTTGGGGGTTGGGGATGAAGCCTCACTGATGAAGAACAACATCACTTTTATGTAAGTCTTGATTTATCCAATTTTATTGAGTTTTATATTTCAATTGTTTTACTCATTTTCAATTGGATTGAATGATTCTTGGATATCTTTTGTGATTCAAGGATACACTTGATGATTTGAGATAATTCAATACAATTGATTGCTTGATTTTATTTGCTTAAAAATTGGATATCCCTTGTGATTTGTTCTACAGATACATTAGGTGTTTCAATTAAAATTTGATATCTTTTGTGATTTACAAATACATTTGATGATTTAATTGATATTGGATTCCTTTTGTGATTTGTGCAATGAATGGATATATGGGATGATTTTGATTAACTGTTAAAGCATAGTAAAACATATCTAAGATTTTAATTGTGAGAACTTCGGATAAATATTGATGAACATGGAGTATGTTGTTATGATTCAGTGAGTGTGGATTCCCAAACCTTAGTCTTTATCTTTTGTTTTATTTTATTTAATTTATGTTTATCCTTTAATTTTCAAAACTCAAAATTCAAACTTTTTTTGGAACTAGGTTAGAATAAAATTAGTTTAGTTATAAATTGTTCTTCAAAAACACAATTCTCTATGGGATCAACCTCACACTTGCAAAACATTATATTGCAAACGATTCGTGAACTTGCGAGTCAAATAAATTTGCACAACATTTACTCCTAGTGCAACTAGGACTAGAAAAACCCTAATATGGAAAGCAAAGGAAGTCTGGCCGCAACTTCTGGAATTCTCCAACACACGGGTGCACTCGATCGTAGCCCTTGTGCGCTTGATCGCACCTCTGCATCGATCGTATGTCTTCTACCCTCGATCGCATTGTAATTGAGTCTTCTCTTGTGCATACAAGTGCACGCCTCGCTCTTCACGTCTGGACCTCTCTGGAAGTGCGCTCGATCACAGGTCTCTTGCGATCAATCGCACTACTAGAATACTTTTGCTTGTTTCAAATCTTCTAGCTTTTTCACAATTTTGTCCTTTAAGCCCGATACTTCCAGGAATGCTCTCTTTTCTTCCAAACACCTATAAAACAAATAAAATACAAAAAGGAAGTAAAATAGCACAAACTAACAACACTAAGGAATTAACACAAATAAGTTTAAGGGCTAAAATATTAACATTTTGGCACTTAACAGGACATGGATCCAATTTGGTTACATTCTATGTGAATTGATGGAGGAACCACTTGAGTAGACATGATCGAGATTGTTATCTCTTTAGCTTTGCTTAAACTTAGGATTTGATCTGTTGATCTTTTGTTAAGACAATTATATTATGGGTTGTAACCTTATTTGATGATGGTCTAATGACCAGTACATTTGATGATTATCTTTATATTATGAGGTATTTTGTTTACTCTGGTATATGAATGTGTGGCTGTGTATGTAATGCTCTGTATTCCTATAGTTTAGAAAGTCTTCCGCTGAGGTCTCTCGTTTACGAGGGGTTGAAATCCTTGAGTCTTGTCGCGTGAGGGATATGGTTGGGAGACGAAACATGGGATCAATTACTAATTAATTGACTTGCCCATTGGGGTCGTTACGGGCACTGCTTACTTGGGCATAGGCAGGGTGTGCTCAAACGTGCCCTTGCAGGGCTCGAGAGCAGATGCGCTCAAGCGTAGTGTTGTGGGCTTGATCCCACTTCTAGAATTGCTCTTTTCCCAACTTCTGTGCATCTTTCACATTAAGACCGCAGTTTTCCCTTTGCAACCTGTAAAACAATAAAACATCGAAACTAACACAAAGCATCATATCATAATAAAGGTAAAGGATTAACAAATGCAAATTAAGGGACCCAATTATGCAATATTTGGCATTCATCACTGTGCACTTGAACCCCACTCCACTAGGGTACGTGATCTCCACCTAGGTTTATTTTCTCCATTATTGTTTCATTCTTTGATTATCTTTATATAACAATGTGTTGCACATGACTGGTATTTGGTTGGAGTATCACCTTTTTCTTTTTCTTTTTTCAAGACGTGTTTTTGCAAAAGGCCTAATTAAGTTCACTTTATTTTTTTATTATTGTTTTTTCCAACTCCCAAACATTCTTACTTTTTAGATCACGACAATCACTTTTTATTACTATTCAAATAAAAAACCCAATATAAAGCAAATTTTTTTTCAATTTTTGACGTAAAAAATTCAAATACTTCTATTTACTTTATATCACATCAATCCATTCCAAGCCAAAACTCACAACCAAGTCTTTTGCCAAACAAGGCCTCATGCTTTGAGTTTTGAGTTGTTTCTTTTTATTCTTTTTTGTATTCCATCTTTCTTTCGTAAATTTCTTTGTGATTGCTTTCATTTGTGGACATACCTCTTATTGAGGGAGCCATGTAAATTTTGATATTATTGTCTACAATTGTTTTGAGTTATTTACCATAAATGGTTTTTGCACAATATATATATATATATATATATATAGGCAAGCAACAACATGATGCAAAAATCAATAATTGTTGAGAAGAGAAGAACAGGTGGAATCTCTCTTCGTGTTTGTATTGCATTAGAATTATCTGAAAGCAAGTGCACTCACGCGCACAGATCACACATGTAAAATGGGAGATCTCCCTTCAACAAACATGCATCCGTAGAATTTGCAGTTTGCTTAGCTAGAAGATAAATCACATAATCAAGATACGCAAACCCCAACAACGAATAATTTCTTATGCGCTTAACACTTAAGATTTAGAATAAATTTACCTTTACCCTTTTCAAGTCTGGTTAAGTTGACTCTAAAAATTGAAAAATAAAGGCACAAATGAACATATCATGCTTTGATATGTGATATGTTTGAATAAAAATTCAATAGTAATTTATTACAAATTTAATAGTAATTTTAAAAGTCACATCAAATTTAAATAACATAAAAAAAAAATAAAAAAAATAAAAAAATAAAAAAACAAAACAAAACAAAACAAAACAAAACAAAAAAACAAAGAACAAAAACAAAAGCACATGAGTCTACGGAACGACTACTAAATTCTATCCATTGCCCTACTAAAAGAGTTTTCTGAACATCTACCGTAAAAAGCAAAAGTTGTAAAGCATGCAAAAGTATGACAAAAAACCAGTCCGTTTGCTCCTCTTCATAATAAATATCAACATCTAAAATAAAAGAAAAGAAAAAAAATGCAAAATGAGTCCATGTGATTTACTTGAGTTACAGTTAGATCCCTATGGAATCAAAATGAACTTAGAAGTCTCTGAGATATGCAAAAAAAAAAAAACAATTTACTCCATATAGTCAAATTTCGCACCTTAATTTAACAGTTTTTGTTAGTACGAGCGACAGTTACTTAAATAGAACATGTGTAACAATTTTATTGGCTCTAACGTTTCACGCTATCAAAATCTATTAAGTCAGTGGAGACTAAATTTTTTTTTTTTTTTGTATACTTCAGGGACATTTGAGTTCATTTTGATATTATAGGGAGCTAATTACAAATCAGGCAAATAACATGGGCTGATTTTACATTTTTTTTTTTTTTTTTAAAAAAAAAATAGAGATGTTAAATGTTGAGCTGGAATTTTTCTCTAATGAGCAAAAATGTCGTTCGTGTATTATGACTTACACACGAATCAAGGAATGGAAAAAAGGAAAAAGAAAAAAGATTCAATTGTTTTTTCCCCTATAAAACTGTTTTTCAAGGACTATTAATTTTGCAATGATGAAGATACAAAGCTTTGAATGAAGATCATATCTATGACAATAAATTTATGAAGTCCAGTATGCACAAGCAGACAATATTGCAGATGGGGTAGATGTTTCAAGAATAAGGCAGGATTTATGGTATGTACGGAGCAGTATATATGTACATGTAATGAATGTATGTATGACGATGAAGAATGTATCATGTATAGGTATACGTAGGGTGAAAAATGTTATCCATTGATCAGAAGAATCATAATCCATTCAGAGCAGAAGATAGGCATAAATATATATGGCTTACTCATATATGGATATGATGAATGTGGTGATCATCAAGATGCCATGGATAAGGCCAATGGCATTTCACTCTCATGTGAAGCCATTGACAAATCGGTGCTTGAATGGTTTGAGGATGATCTAGTCTTCTTTTTATCCTTCACTTCTTCTTCATCTTCCTCGTCTAATGCTAGAATAGCTTCAAATTGAGCGCGTCTTCTTGCCTCACTTTCAGGAGACCTCACCGGCAGAGTCTCTACTATGCGTGGAGGCGCCTCCACGCGAGCTGCATTATTATTATTATTATTATTATTATTATTCACCACATTTGCACGAGCAGAGCCTCCTTGATCGAATGCACCACCACCACCATTGCCGCCTTGTCGTCCTCCTCTACCACCGCTGGCAGCAACTCGAACTCCGCATGCTCGGGAAATGACTCGGTAGAGGCATGTGAGCATCCAAAACAACCAAGGAAGGCAAACCAATGCCACCCCAACAAAGGGAAGCCAAGATGCGTAATCTGAGTCAGGTTGGATTATGTACAGTACAAGGCAGCCACCTCCGGCTGCTAGAGACACAAATAAAACGGTAGAGATTACCCATATGAACGTGCCTCCTACACTTGGATCCGGTGCAGCCATTTCTACGTCTCACCAAGAACAAAAAAAAAAAAAAAAAGAAAACAAAAAAACAAAAAAGATGAAGAATTAACTAACTATATATCCAAAACCTGGATTAAGAAATTTTCTTTGTCATCATCCATGTCGTTCATTGGGATTCGTTTGCAAATTAGGAAGAAGAAGATTGGGTCTCAAGGTTGGAGAAGGAGAAGGGTGGATGAGAGATGAGTCATCAAGCAAGTTTCTTTTTTGTTGGATTGAATGGGACATTCAGATGGTGGAAATATTCAAAAGTTTGTTTACCGTAAAACATGGCTTCTATCAAAACAAACCCACACCCACAAGGGGAAGGAAAGAGAGAGATAAGCGGGTCCGGTCTATAATTAATACAGATTGGCGGTTGATAGCTGAATTCTTGTGCTCGCTTTTACAAATTACAATCTTTTATTTATTTTTTTTACATTATCTAATAATCGCTTATTACATTAATAATTAATTTGATTTAGACATGATAATTATTAGTAGAATCGCTCAGAAAAGATTGTTGAACAAAAAATCTTTACTTTTGAAAGAGACTGTTCAAAAATCAGATCTTATAGAGTTGCTCAAGAAATAAGTAATTGGTCGCTCAGAAAAAAAAAAAAAAAAAGAAAAAAAAAAGAGGTAATTAGTCTATCATGACCATAAATAATCTATGAGGAGACGCACGTCATGGCGCAACTTTTGTCCAATTTGAGGACTGTGGGCCCATAATCCATTGAACATAACATAACGAATATTTTAGATGAGTGTTTAGCTAAATAAGTTAAACAATGCATTTTTTTGGTAAACAAAGTACAAGGCTTGAACTGTGTGTTTTTATAAAATATAGAAGACTTGTATCGCATCGACTTCAACCTTGGTCTGAACTCTGACCTAATTACCGAAACGTCTTTAACAATGACAGAAAGTGTGATTCGTGAATTTGATAAGCAGTTGAAGGTAGGCAACAAAAGCATTTAGAGAAATTCTTCTAGGGTTTAAAGGAGATTTTTTGAGAGGTGAGGGGAGCATTTGTCCCCTCTCAACCCTCCCAACGTGCGCCTTGAATGAGATCTACATTTGAAAAGTATTCTTTGCAAGATCTACACAAGAAATTTGTACGATAAGCTTTTTAGTGTGTAGTGTCTTCAAAGAGACAAACGCCAAACATACCCTTTTTTTTTAAAAGCAAAAAAAGAGTAAAGACTAAATTATTAAAAAATTAAGAAAAATAGATAAGTTGCCTTGTAGACACCCCCCGATTTGGTGGGGGTGGCTATTGAACCACCTTTGTCCTATTAGGGTAGCCACACGGTCTCCTATGAGCATGATACAAGTGGCCATGCGACCACTCTCTTTACTTTGTTAAGGGTGGCCGACACCTCTCTAGTTTTTTGTTTTGTTAGTAAGACTACTAGTAGTCATTTCTCTATGATGTTTCCTAAGGAACAAAATTATTTTTTGTTTCCTTAACCAAATACACTCCACAATAGTTTTTATTATCTTTCCATATACTATTAAAATATTATTTATTTATAAAATTCAAATTCCCTACCTACCCTACTCCCACATTTTTTGGAATTTACCCCCCACATTTTTTATAAAACTCCAATACAATCCCCAATGAAAGGCAAATAGTGTGGAGATGAGAGATAAATATTTGTGTTAAAATATGAATAAAAAAGTTATAGGAAAGCTAAAGTACTTCTCAATGCATTGAGAAACATTGTAACATTTCTAATGCTTAAAAAAGCAATAAGGAACCTATTGTAAGATATTTTTTGTGATTTTTTTTTTTTTTTTTTTAATTTTCTCTATATAGAGGGAAGTGAATGAGTGATTGGGTATCTGCTGATAGTGCTCTAACAAGTTTACTTATACACGTGAAAAAATTCACAAGTTTTCTCAAAATATTCCTATAAAAAGGTTAGAAATTTTCTAAAAAGTGTAGTGTGAGTTTTTTTTTTTTTTTTGAAAAGTAATAATGAGCTTCGACACCTAAAAAAATTAACGTGTTTTATTAAAAATATTCCTATGAAAAAGGTGAGAAATTTTCTACAGTGCATTGTGTTTTGTTTTCTGAAAAGTATTTGTATTTTGTATTTTGGAAAGTGTTTGCTTGATAATTATTTTTTGAAAATTGTGTTTTTGTATTTGAAAAGAGAACACTTTTCAAAATCCTTAACAAACAGAGCCACCTGAATCCATGTAGGACCTATAATACTCGAAAAGACATCTTCAGTTGCCTCCAAATTAATATTGCCTGAGATTGTAGTTGGTAGCAAGTACACAATATCAACCTTAGAAGGTCTTAATTCTATTTCTAAACATTTTTCACTTAATTAAGGCATGTACACATATTATACTAATTACAAAGACTACAACTAATACAATATCTATCGACTTGTGAGGCTGCTAAAACTATGAATCAACAGACTTTAAGTAAATTGACAAGAAAATTAATTTTGAAATAATGCACTTTTAATTTTTGAGTCCCTGAGCTGACCTTCACTTTTGTTGCTGCAAAATTGTGAGAAAGATGATCAAAATTCCTCAAGTGCAAGGCAGCAGAAGCATATTTGTGATAAGTTTCACAATCCTAATGCCAAAAAACCATCTTGCCACTTAGCTTTCCAAAAGGTCTCATGTTAATCCAAAGTCAGATTTGATGCTCATTTGTCTGATTCTCTGGCGGCTTCTTTGAAAT
>NC_081551.1:10957867-10975115 GCF_901000735.1 Corylus avellana | reverse complement strand
CAATTAGGAGTTCAAATTTATGTTAATGCAGTTCCAAACAAATAACATGAGGAAAGTCAATTATGCTACTAGTTAAATAAACAAAGTTATCATACAAACCTTGGACAATTTCTCACGTGCTTCAAGAGACAAAGTTGTCATTGCATAGTAATCCAAGTCCTCTGGAAGTGGTTTATGTTGTTTATGGACCATCTACAAATAAGAAATAGACAAAGGACACAATAAAATTCTCAACATTCAATGCAATGATGAAGATGGGAGATGGTCAAGTATCTTTTTCCGTAAATTATATTTTTTAATTTATATTCTTACTTCCCGAACTTTTTGAAAATTAACAAAATATGTCATTTTCAATTATATATCATAATTTGTTGTGTCATTAATGTATAACTTCTAAACTTAAAACTCTTCCACCCATATTTAAGATGATACTTTATTAACTTATTAATTCACATATTCATAGTTGGACAATACATAATGGGGTCAATTAGCTTGTGACATAATTGTCTAGCCACCCAATAATTACTCCTTCAAGTAGACCATTGATATTAGCATCACATTGATGTGTACATGACATAAAACATAATCTGGATTCACGTAAGTTTAGTTTTATTCCTCTTCATGTTCCGTGTAATATGTGCAAAGTTCAAGTCCTATAGAAGATGTAGGTACCACCACATTGTGTCATGCAACTACAAGAAGCAAGCCAACCCTCGATCTACAACTACATATAATATATATATAACCTTGGACATCTTGGAAAGATTTCCTAGCTCTGCCACTGATTCAATGCCCAAAATGGTAGGTTATTCCAAAAAGGGAATAAAATGACATGAGCTAAAGTGATTCAGAAAATTTTACGTAAACCAAACAACATTTATTACTCACCTGTTGAAGTTGGTTTTGTTGCCGCATAATGAAGCCTTCATACTTGATATCAATCTCAACACATTCTTTCTCCACTTTAGACAAGAGTTCATTCCCAAAACCATGCTTATCAAGAACTTTATATGGCACGTGCGGCTTCTTCAGAAGACTCTCCAGTGTTGAAGAGTCCTTTACAGGCTGACTAGACAGGTGAGTCACATCGGTAGCCAAATCTCCTCCTGAGATTAAAATAGAGAATAATAACCAACTTGGGTTTCCCAAATAAATCCCCACAGTCAATAAGCAGCCCAATTAATTTTACTCACAAGTAAATTAGCCGTGTTAATATTAATGTTTCATTAAGGATCAAGCTCATGTAGACTGAAACTTGATGCAGAAAACAATCATTAGATACTTGAGAAATGTGTGGAACATGAGTCTTACAGCTCAAGCAAAAGTAGCAGCCACGTTTTCAGCATTCCTATTTGAGATCATATCAGATCGATTGTACCCCTAGATTCCATAAGATGCGAAGTATCTCCCTACTGTCTAGACTAAGTTCTATTCCAGGCTGAGCACCAAAAAACAATATAGTGGCAGAAAACCACAAACAAACTCACTGGTTGGCAGTACACTGACACAAAATCAAAGGCCAAGCACCAAAAATAATGGCAGAAAACCACAAACAAGCACACTGGAAGCAAATCATGAGCAGAAAACCACAAGTCGCTCAGAAACAACACTGCACAAAAATGTGAGAACAGATGGGTAGCACACTGGCACAAAGAAGAACACACAGAACTTAGAAACGAGGAGGCCCCATGCAGCGAACAAGCCAAAAAAAAAAAAAAAAAAAGTTCCCAAACTCCAAAATACCGAAAAATCAAACTACTAAAATACAAAAGACCAAACACTGTTAGGGTTTATGCTCTAAAAGGCAATTCCAATTGTATGACATTATGGCTTATTAAATAAAGTTGTTTACTTTCTGAATTATACAAGAACATTAGGATTATTATATTTTACATGTGCATATTATTTTGTATATATACATGTACTCCTCAAGTTATATTGACTATGAATTGAGGTATGTTAATGCGATTATTGCACAAAAAATCTAAACCATAAAAGTTGTGAAGTTGTAACTTATAAAATATTATTCGTAGTCAATAATGGAATTGGGCATTCCATTTCATAAGACTATAATATATCAATCATGATGATTTATTTTGATAAGGGAAGTGAAGAGTTCTGATTGATATGTTGGTGCAGTAACAATGCAATGAACAGACCACGTGAGTTGTTATTTTATATATAATTGCTGTCAAAAATGAAAAACTTGAAATCACAACAACTTATAACATTGACTCTCAATCCTGAGAGGAATGTGAACTCATGTCAAGTGAGAGTTACTTTGATACATTTAGGAATCAAAGTGATCACATGTAGTAATGTATGAACATAATTCCTGAAGATGGAATTCATAATCCTTTGATTTAATCAAAGTGACATGAAATATCCATTTGAGATAAATTTAATGGGAATTGATTATTCTAAATCTTTGGCCAGACTATCTTAGTAAGGAGTTTTTTTTTTATAAGTAATAATGTTATATATCAAAAGCATAGAGGGGCGCAACCCACATACACAGAAAATATAAAAAGAGAGCGCCTAAGAGGGAGAGAAATGAAATAGGAAGTCAAAGAAACTAATCACTAAAGGAGCTAGCCAAGCGGCCGTCCAAGAGTAAAGAGTAAAGAAGAAAAGATGAGTCAGTTCCTCTATAGTCCTAGTAGAGTTCTCAAAACATCTAGCATTTCTTTCAATCCATATACACCACATAAGACACAGAGGGATCATCTTCCACACTATCGCGCTTCGAGCACGTCCTCCCGACCACCAGCAATCGAACAAGTCCCTCACCCTGCAAGGCATGACCCAACGCAACCCAAACCGACTAAAAATGGTATGCCAAAGAGTACTTGCGATTTCATAGTGGAGAAGAAGATGATCTACTGACTCTCCTGTCTTCTTCCACATACTACACCACTCCACCACCATAAGGTTCCTCTTACGCAGATTATCGAGTCAAAACTTTGCCTAGGGCTGTGGTCCACCCGAAAAAAGCCACTCGCAAAGGCACCTGTGTACGCCAAATACTCTTCCAAGAAAACACCTCATGGTCAAAATTGGACAAGGCCTTGAAGAGCTACTTAACCTTGAACTTGCCTTTCTTAAACGAGGACCAGCGAATACGGTCCACAGTACCTATAGAGATCTTGCAAGAGTACAACCAATCAAAAAAAGGAGAAACCAAATCCATCTCCCAGTCCTAGACGGGCCGCACAAAAATGGCATTCCACTCAACAACCTCATTCCTCCAAGTAAAATTATCCTTCACCCAAGCTTCTCTGTGTCTAGCGATACTGAACAAGGATGGGAACTCATGCTTCAAAGAATTTTCCCCACATCAAATATCGTGCCAGAAACGAACTTTCGACCCCCACCTCAAACCGAATACCTTTGGCAAAGAAGTTCCAACCTTGTCGAATATGCTTCCATAAGCCCATACCATGAGAACCCAAAACCTCCTTCGTGCACCACCCACCTTCCTGGTCTTCATACTTAGCTTTAATAACCTTGCACCAAAGAGCCTCACTCTCATTCGCATATCTCCAAAGCCATTTTCCCAAGAGAGCTTGATTAAACTGATGCAACTTTCAAATGCCAAGACCACCGTAGTGCAGGGGACGACAGACTTAGTTCCAATTTACAAGATGCAACTTAGGCTCATCTCCCATCCCTCCCCCACAAGAAATCTCTTTGGACTTTCTCAAGCCTTTTAGCTACACTCATAGGAATCGGAAACAGAGACAAAAAGTAAGTCGGGAGATTAATCAATGTACTCTTAATGAGAGTTATATGGCCTCCTTTAGAGAGGTACATCCTTTTCCAACCTGCCATCTGACGCTCCATCTTTTCGATCACATCATTCCACGTAACCGTATCCTTATACGGCGCCCCAAGAGGGAGACCCAAATACTTCATAGGCAAATCGGCAACACTACACCCGAGGATATTAGCTAAAACCCCAAAGTTCTCCACCTCTCCAATAGCCACAATTTTTGACTTTCCAAGATTAACTCTCAAACCCGAAACAGCTTCAAAACATAAGAGAATGAGACGCACATACCGGATTTGCTCGAGAGAAGCTTCACAAAAAATCAAAGTATCATCAGCAAATAAAGAGTGAGAAACCACCAACTCCGAGAAGACCCTATCTCCCATCGAGAAACCAGTCAAAAAGCCTTGGTCAACTGTCACATTCACCATCTTACTCAAGGCCTCCATAACAAGCACAAAAAGTAACGGAGAGAGGGGATTCTGTTGCCGAATTCCCCTCAAACTGTTAAAGAACCCTTCCGGAGAATCATTCACAAGAATGGAAAATCTTACTGACGTAATACACCACTCTATCCAAGCCCTCCACCTCTCACCAAAACCGCACCTATGCAGCAAATACAAAACAAAGTCCCAATTTACATGGTCATACGCCTTTTCCAGGTCTAATTTACAAATAACACCTGGCACCCCTAACTTCATGCGACTATCCACACATTCATTTGCAATGAGAACCGAATCTAAGATTTGGCGACCCCCGATGAAAGCATTTTGAGAGTAGGATATAACCTTACCCAAAACAGTTCTCATCCTATTGGCGAGAACCTTAGAAACAATTTTGTACACCCCTCCCACCAAGCTAATGGGCCGAAAGTCCATCTCCACCGAATCCGCCTTTTTCGGTATCAAGGAAATGAAAGTTGCATTCAAGCTCTTCACCATTTGATGTCTGCGATGCAACTCATCAAAAACCGCCATAGCATCTTGTTTAACTACACCCCAACAAGCTTGAAAAAAAGCCATGGAGAAGAAATTTTGGACCCGGTGCCTTATCACCATCCATGCCTTTTATCACCTCCCAAACCTCCTTTTCCTCAAAATCTCTTCCTAACCACCTATTATCCTCCTCATCAATAGACAAAAAAGGCTGGTTATCGATTCTAGGCCACCATGATCTTTGCTCCGAGTATAAGCTTTGATAAGACTGCACAATGTGATCTTTTACCTCAATTGGATCATCGGATAAGACGCCATTAATACGAAGCGCTTCCACACGATTGTACCTGCGATGAGAATTTGCCATCTTGTGAAAGAAATGAGTATTTCGGTCCCCCTCCTTGAGCCACAAAGCTCTTGATTTCTGGCGCCAATGAATTTCTTCACACAACAAGGTATTCTCCAAAACTTTCAACATTTCTGCCTTTTGAATCTTTTCCTCCTGATCTAAACCTCTCGACTTTGCCAACTCATCCAGCTCCTGAATACCTCCCATCAACTCCTTTTTCCTCCCAATATCACCAAACACCTCCTCATTCCATTTTTTCAAATCCATTTTGAGGGATTTCAATTTATTAGCTAACACAAAACTAGGTAAGCCCTCGAACGAATAAGATCCCCACCAAGAACTAACCTTGTCAACAAAACCTTCGGCTTTGAGCCACATGTTTTCAAATTTAAAATACTTATTACCTCCGCAAAGAGCCCCACAATCCAGTAAAATAGGGAAATGATCTAAGAACATGCGTTGAAGTCTTCTTTGTGACATTGCTGGGAAATGATCTTCCCAATCCGATGATAGCAAGAACCGGTCAATTCTAGACCAAATCTCATTTTCTTGATTATTAGACCAAGTAAATTGTCCCCCCATCATCGGAATGTCTACAAAATTGTTCTCTGAAATGAAGTCCGAGAAATCCATCATGCCAGAAAAGTAATAAGAAACACTAGAGCGCTCACTAGGGAACCGGACAAAATTAAAATCCCCGCCAAAACACTAAGGGGCCTCCCACACATTCATCAAACCAGCTAGCTCTTCCCAAAGGAACCTCCTCTCCACATCTTCATTCAGACCATACACCCCCCCAAACGCTCAAACCCAGTTGTCCTCCACATTTTGAAAAGAGCACGCCAGGATGAAATGCCCCACACACTCCTCCTTACACTCCACCACCCTCCTATCCCACATCAGTAACATCCCCCTGACAAACCATTAGACCCTTTATACTTCCACCCCACATGTTGACCACCCCAAAAACTATGGACCACCTCATGGGAAATAGTCTCCATCTTAGTCTCAATCAAACACACTATATCTGCTTTCCACTCCTTCAAGAGACCCCTAATACGCAACCTTTTTTTGAGGGCATTCAACCCTCTCACATTCCATGTTACAATCTTAAGCTTCATGATCCACCAATTCGACCCCTACCTCAACCCCTACCTTGCACAAATATCGTCTGGCCCCTGTCAAAAAGAGGAGCACAATCTAACTCCTTAAATCCCTTGGGGGCAGGACCATAGGCAGAAAAGCCTCCCAAATCAGAGTCAAACTGCATCTTGGAAGCTTCAATAGAATTGAACAAAGCTGCCAACTCCTCCTTCTTCCCCTCATCAGAAACACCAATTTTAGGACAAAAATTGAGGTAGCTTTCAACTACCCAGCTGGAAGAAATCTTCTCTGACCCTAAATCCTCCAACCCGACTGTTGTTGAGATACTGTCCTCGTCCATATGTGACCCAGGCCCAAATAGCTCCATCGCCGGCACACTTTCAATTCCTTCTTGTCCAACTTGAAATGACTGAACCAAACTCATTGCCTCCCCCCAACAGACCTTCTGCACACAATCCCCTACAGCCATCCCAAAATTCCAACGAGAGGAAAACTCCATCGGAGCCTGATCTGTGGTGGAGCCTGAGTCCTCACTAGCATCGCCTGTCTCCACAGGGCACTCCGGCGAACCCTCACCAGCATCGCTGGTCTCCATTCGGCGCTCCGGCAAACTCTGTGGATTCTCCGGCAAAGATTGAGTCTCCGGCACCCTCTGGGTAGATTCCCGCTTCGACCCTAGGATCCCTTTCACCTGCCCAGAAGCCGAAGAAGAGGCTTCTAATGAGCCCACCAGTGCAGCGTCCCACCTCTGTGGCCCAAACTTCCTCCTCCTATAAGTCAACAAAGCTTTGCCCTTTTCGGTGGGCTGTGCCTCAATCGCCGGACTTAGAGGATCCTTGCCACCAGTGCCGACAACCACCTTGGGTGCTCCTTCTGCCGCTAACCTAGCCCCCCCTTCCACTGATAAGACCCTTGCGACCACAGACGATGGGCTTGCCGACCTAGCCATGTAAGGTCACAAGCCATTCGCGACTTTCTCATGCTTCTCCGTCGGAACCACCTCTTATGAATTTTTTGCTCCTATTGGTCCAGCATGCCCTGGGCTATTAAAGCCCACGCCTGAGCCCAACGTTCCTTTAGGCTTAAAAACCGCTCTCTTCTTCACCTTCAGCCATTTATTGGGCTTAGTGACTTTCCTTTCCAGCCCAAACTCCTTTTTGCCCTTCGGTACTGATTTCCTCTGGCCAGCTCAATCCTTATCTCCCTGCCCAAGCCCCAGCCCACTACTCTCCATATGCTTGATCGCCATGTCAATCTTCGTCAGCCCCACGTCACACTCCCATTTCAGATGTTTCAACAACTCCCTGACTTTGAGGAGCTCAAGACTTATCTCAGAGTAGGTCTGCCCAACATGGTGCCCCTTCCCCCCCCCATCCCGTCATGCGTTCAAAAGCTGTCATCGAAGCATGCAACAACGCCAGCATTTGGAAACTACTCGTCGGAGCTCTCAACGAAACCCCCGTGCGACCTCCATCCTTCGAACCATGTATTCCATCCTCTACAGGTGCTTGGACAGACCTTGCCGGACATAAAATCTTCGTCGGAACCACCCCGAAACCGCCGTGAGCCCCCACCGATGCATGGGTCTTCGTCGAAACCAATGCTTTCCTGCCATACTCATGGGTTTGTTGTTCCATATAACCAGAGGCACCTTTCAGCCACCTTTGCACCCATACGAACTGTTTTTGGCCGGAATTACAACACTCGGTTTGCTTCGACGACAGCCTCAATGCCTCCGCGTACTCCTTCGTTCCTTACCCTCCGTATCTCTCTTTTCTTCCCTGAACACTCGATGCTCACTGACCACTCGATGCTCACAAAGAGAAGAGTTTGCCACTCGCATTTCCTCACTGAATCGATCCCACCCTATCCCACGACATCCTTCTGGAATGATGATCGAGCCACACCTTCTTCCATCAAATTCCTCCACCGTCAGAAAACATTCATGCCTATTAGCACATTTCTGAGCGATTATTCTAGGATACCCAGCTCTGGATTGATCCCAAAAGACTTCTGAGTTATCCACTACTACCAAATCCTCCACAATTCACACCATCCAAGCTAGCTCATCCTTCTTCATGAAAATAGACGTATTGATCCTTTTATTCCTCTAAAAAATCCTCACCCCTGACGCCCCTACCTTAATTAGCACCTCAAACTCCTTGGACTCCACAGACCACTTTCTCGAACCAGCCATGACACAGCCTAAGACTAGCACCAATCATCTCTCACGCGCCACCCACGCGCCGACACAGGCGGGAATGGATGAGAGAGAGAGAGAGAGAGAGAGAATCCCGCAGACCAAAAGATAATACTAGTAAGGAGTTATTAAAATTAAATGCACTAAGAGTGTGTTTGGGATTATGATTTCGCAAGAATAATCTACGTTTTTAAAAGATATTGCAAAATATAAGGTATTTGGCATTGCGATTTAAAAAGCACTTAATCTAAAATAGGAAAAAAAAATATGCGATTTCTATAAACAGGTTAGGGGCTGCTTATTTGAAAAAAGTGTGAATTTAAACCAAATCACGATTTCGCATAACAAATATTTGATAAAAAAGTACTTTTTAACATGTTTATCAAACACCTTGGCGATTTTACAAAGTAGCGATATCAAAAACGCAATTTTTAAAATTGCACTTATTGAAACCACAATCCCAAACGAACCCTAAATGAAATATGATTTCTAGAGTACAAGAACAATCAAGAGATTCAATTGAGTACTCAAGGATTAAGAGAGAGTGAAATAAAGTGATAGTTTATTTTATGACTTTAATTCGATTATGGATTTTCATGGAGAGGTCAATTGCAATTATAAGATGTTAATGGGAGTTCTGATTAATCAAAATAAATACTAGACTACAATTACAATTTTTTAGTGCAATGAATTGTAATTAATAGTAATGTAGGACAAGTCATAAGATGATAAGTGTCCTAGGCCTTTTAGAGCTAATTTTTATTTTCCTTTTAGGACCATTCTTTTTATTTTTATTTTTTGATAAGTACCTTTAGGACCATTCTCAAGTTGATTATAATCCCTTATTCGGCTTTACCTAATTACACAACGAGAACCCACACAACGAGAACCCTTGTGGCCGTGTATATTGGTGAGAGTATTTAGGTTTTTCAAGTCTTTGACAAGGAAACTTAGTCATACATCCACTTGGAAACACAAGCCTATTTAAAGGCGTCTTGTGTAGGCATTCAAGCCGACATTCTTGCTCTCATTATAAAATTGAGAAGAAGGTTTAGAAACCCTAGTCTACACGCGTGGATCGAGTTTGGAGCAAAAGGAATCACATCACCCCCATCACCTAGCCTAGCCAATTCTAGGTATGGCTCTTATACCTAAGCAAATTTTTGTTTTGCAAAATCTGTTGCTATACTTTCATGATGTTTTTTCTTGGGTTTTTTCGCTGTATTTTTAAGAGATATCCCGCAACCAAATGGTAACATTCATCAATCTTTCACCGGTGGCCATAGATGTAGCCAACAACCATTACCGGAATGTTGGTTAGGCTAAATTGTGAGTAACAACCATAAAAATCCTTGACCAATAACTAGAAGCCACACCGAAAGACCAAACAGTGGTCACCAAGTGCTTCTCCGGCCATTACAGCAAACGTATCCGGCATCGACTGCAACCACCAGAATGCCAAACAAAGGTCACCGGTACCAACACCACACAACTACCCTGATTCATTTAGCTTATCAGGGCACATACGAGGAGCGGTGAAGCATCATTCTCACATCCTTGGTGAGGGAAACTGTGTCAACGACCGCACCATTCAACCAACATGGCTATGTTGATGGCGACACCGACACTAGTCCCTCCAACCCCAAAGCGCGAAAGAACAAAGCATGTTTATTTATTTGCCTTGTTGAACAAAAAAGGGAATAAAAAATATAGAAGTGAACACAATGTACAATGTATTTACCATATACGATTATTGCAATGCTCTGATACTATGTAATGAAATGAAATGCGGTTGAAGAAATGGAATGGTGCTAATTGAACATAGCTCATTCCTCCTCCTTTGTCCATTAAATAGATAAGCCAATTACAGGAATATTCTGCACAGCTATAGGGGACAGCTCACTAGGACACCTTGGCTTCCTCTAGAAGGCTTGCAGATTACTCCCTATACTATTAGGAAATTACATATTATTCCTCAAATATTCATATATTCACTCTAACATCTATTGCAAACCAAATGATAGAAAAAAAGAGATATTTAGACTACTTTCCTTTCTTTTCTCAGTGGTGAATGAAAGATACTGGAAGAAAAAAAAAATCAAGAAAGATGAAAAAAGATACAAACCTGAAATCCGGACAGTTTTCAACCGCTTCTTTTCCTCTGAAATGTGAGCTTGCTTATCCTGGTATAGTTTCCAGCGTCTATCATCTATCAAACCAATTTCACGTCCCAATGGAGTGAGACGGCTATCAGCATTATCTGATCGAAGCAGCAACCGGTGTTCTGAGCGGCTAAGAGGATGGAAAAAAAAAACAATTAATATCATTAAATTTCATGAATAAGATGACAATGCACACACACACTTCATGTACACAAGTGGTTAAAATATAAACAGTCACGCCAGGCACATGCAAGGTCAACATGCTTTGAGTGAGCATTCTACTTATTATTTCTCTCATGTGACATTCTTGTATCTTAATTCTGAAGCCTCAAGGAGAACAAAGATGTTTTGGTTTAGATGATTTCTAGCCCCCCTCCACAAGGATGTTTCAGATATGAAATCTGTAAAATGGCCTGTGATGTGACGGACACACAAATGCAAAATGTCAGGCATGAAAAAATATATTAGGATACTAAATGTCATTTTCCTGGACATGCAAGGACTTGCATTTACATGGTAATACCACAACTTTTTTTCTTTCTTTTTCTTTTTCTGATAGGTGAATAAACCACTCATACACACATGTGGGATTGAAACAATGACCTAACCCTCCATACCTTATAAGGGAAATAATGTCATTTGGTCCAAAAACCATTGGGCTGTGACTTGATGGTTAATTTCACTCTAAAAACATAAAAAGCGCAATATTTGCTTAAGGATCATGTTGGAAACATATCATCAGATAAACTGACAGTCAAACAGAATCAGGACTATCACATTCCAAATCTCTTACCAGTTCATCACAATCTTAATGTAGATAAGACGGAGAAATTTAATTCTTATGAGTTCATCCAAATGAGGTTTATTTATTTATTTATTTTTCTATAATTCCAAATGACTAACTTATGTTATAAATATTGTCAAGTTTTCTATTCAAACATTAGAAATTACTATCTCATCAAGAGTTGATTCCCAAATATAAAAACTGTTGATAGATAGAAATGATATAACAATAGTTTCCTAAAAGATATTTTTTGCAAATTACCTTGTCAACATTCGGTAAGGCTCTCGAAGATCCTTAGTGACCAGATCATCAATCAATGTCCCTATGTAACTGCTCTCCCTCTCAAGAACAATGAGGGGCTTACCCTCTGAATGTCTGGCAGCATTGATACCAGAAATGATGCCCTACAGGAGTAAAAAAGAAGAGAGAAGGCTTCTTAGATGCACAAACTGCCTATATTGCCAACAAGCGTAAAGTTCTGTCTCCACCAAGGCAAAACCCACTACCCACTACACAATATCTTTTCATGCGCCGAGAGTATAAAATAAATCAAGAACAACACCAGATAATGTTTCTCTAGTTCTCAGAACAAATAATAAGAATATAATTACCTGTGCTGCAGCCTCTTCATAGCCTGTGGTTCCATTTATCTGTCCAGAGAAGAAAAGTCCAGCAATCTTCTTTGTCATAAGAGCCCTAGAGCATTGATGAGCAGGCAAATAATCATATTCTACAGCATAAGCAGGCCTCAGCATTGAACAATTTTCAAGTCCAGGTAAAGTTCTTAAGAGTGGTAACTGTAGCCTCTCTGGTAACCCAGTCGAGAACCCCTGTCACGAAAGAAAAGAGCAGTTAAAGGGAAAAATGTCAAAAACATGCTTGTACATTAGAAAACATATGATAAAGAAGATTAGACGTAATCTTCTTAAGACTCCCCTCAGAATATAATTTGATTGTACAGTTGATAAAGAGTTCAACTGCAAAACGGCAGCTAATGCAACAAGATGAATCTCCAGAATTCTTACTAGTAATCACTTACCACAGACACAAAGCTAGACTATACAATAGAGGATAAAAGTACAACCTTTAGGCACTTTCTAATTCTCTGCAAGTACTAAATTTTATTGGAAAAGCGCAATAAGGCAAAATGTAAGAGTCTTCATCTCCTTAACGATGTTGCAAGGAAGAAATAGATGATTTATTGTCTTATCATTTGATTTATATATGCAACAAAGTCCACAATGATTATTCCACTCTTTCTCAAATTATTTATCCCGAGGATCTTCCACAATGCTGTTTCCAAGTGTAAACTGCTACACTTGGTAGAGTTTTGACTTTCCCTATCACTTTTCCAAGGAAATAAGCTGCCATCCCTTGGCTTTAATTCCTAATAATGCTCTTAACCTCTAAGCTGCTAGAATCCAAATCATTTTATCCTCACCCTCCAGATGAACTTAGGTAGTGAAAAGTATTCTGAAGAAACAAAACCAAGGATTCTAGTTCCCCATTTTGTACCACTGTTAGAAATCTTGGCACCAATGAAAATTGCAATTGGAGCAGCCTGAGTATTTTATCAGAGTTGCATCTCTTCCCAACATATGAAGCGCAAGTTAGTGCTCTCTCTCTCTCTCTCTCTCTCTCTCTCTCTCCCGACCTAAGTTCTCTTTTCTGGTTTTCTGACATGGGGTACTCAAGTATGTTATGAGTCGAATCAAAGGTTTTCGACTTTCCAGCAGCAGTGGGCTCATTGGTCTTACAAATTGTCGAAAAGTGTATGGGCGTCTCTCGAGCAATCTTTTTGGGCAAGATTAGCGTAGTGTGGTTGGTGGGTACTATGGAATCTCTGTTACAAGGGTATGGCCTGATAGATTTCGTTAAAACATCAAGAGTTGGGAGTGAAGCTTTTAACGCACAAAGATGTTCCAATACCCACAAACGTTATCTGGCCCTCACAGAATACAGAGGTGGCAGAAGGAGAGATTTTACTATTATTCCAGAAAGGAGGGGCTGGAGGAGTTGCATACTAGAGTTGCGTAAAGCTCTATCCGTTTTCCAGGTCTCTTACGGCAATGGGTTGAAGATACAACTTTCCTGTAAGCCTCTAGGTGGTTTTAGCAGAGAAGACTTTGTGAAGGGTGGAGATGTGGATTTGAAGCCCAACCCCATTGAGGGGGGGTCCTTTGCCTGTTTGTTAATCAGCCCAAAGCCTTAAGGTCGGACCTAAGAGTTTGGGCGTGGAGGCTTCTCCTTTGGCCTCTGGTGCCAGAGTGGGCTTGAGACCCATTTCTTTTAAGCCCATTGTATTTTTGAAATTGAAGGCCTCACATAAAGGGAGGGCCCAATCTTCATCGTCTCCGGGCTTGAAAGCTAAAGCCTCAGCCCAGACACATTACCAACTTAAAAGTGGAGAGCCGAAATAAGGCGTGTGGCGTGTTTCCTTGGGTCCAGGCACGGAAGCGGGTTCGGTTCCCCTTGCCTCTTAGATTGCTTGCAAAGAGCGTAGATTCTAAAGCGCCCTAGATTTCTGCCTCCAACTCACTTCTCCATAAAGAATCAGCCTCTCCAAATCCCTAGAATAATCCTCTTTTCTCTTCCTTTCCTCCTAAATCAACAATCTACCTACTACAATAATATCCAGCTCTTGAATACCATCCACTAACTCCTTCTCCTCTTCCCAACATTACCAAAGATCTCTTCATTCCATTTTTTCAAGTCCGTTTTTAGAGCTCTCAATTTACATGCCAACATAATGCTAGGGGAACCCTGAAAATTGAATGACTTCCACCATATTTCCGCTTGATCCACAACGACCTCTGACTTCAACTGCATATTCTCAAATTTAAAATACTGACTTCTCCTACTCGAAACCCCACAGAGCCATCATTGTAGGGAGGGTAAAGAGCTTCCACTACCTTTTCGATAACAAAGCCCTTGACCAAGTCGTACCAATCAGCTTTGTCAGATCCACAACCAGCAATTGAACAATAATGCAAAATGATTGGACAATAGTCTAAGAAGTCTCCTTTGAATTACATCAGGAAACTGTTTCCCAATTAAGAGAAAGAAGAAACCTATCAATTCTTGACCAACATTGATTCTATCGATTATTAGACCACATAATTTTTCCACCGACAAGTGGGATGTCCATAGGACTCTGGTAAAATATGAAATCTGAAAACTCCAACATGGCTGGAGAATGATGAGTATCTCTAGATCTTTTACTTGGATATCGAATAGCATTAAAATTTGCCCCAATACCATGGCTTCTCCCACCAGCTCATAATCCCAGCCAATTCATCCAGAAGCACTCTCCTGTCATTGTCATTATTTGGACCATATTATGCTGGTATACTACCTCTCACAGAAGCCAAAAAAGAGAAAAAGACAAAGGGTGTGGTCTTGACATCAGCTTTGTTGTTGACAACTACATAGCCACCTCACATGGATTTATTATTATTACTGTTGTTGTTTTGTTGATGTTCTTTCAAAGACTACCAAAACTGTGCCAAGGTACGAGATAAATTGGCAATGAAGCCTTTGCACATGTTATCCTTCGTAAATTAATTTTGTTCCTTCATTTCATTTTCTATAGCTTTGAATAAGAAAGAAAAAAGGTCGCTATATATATTGCCTTTCCATTCAAACAATAGTAAAAAATAAAAAATAATAACTGATATGCTGGCACACCTGGACATAAAGCTCTGGCACAGTTCGGCCCTCTGGTTCAAGAAATATCTGATGGGACTCTTTGTCTTGAAATCTGACAATCTAATATGTATAAAGAACAAAGTAAATATTATTAGCAAATCATCTATCTATACTTATAAGAAACATAATGCAGGAGCAATACCATTTTAAATATGGGTTTTAGGCTTCAGCAGATTGTAAGAGAATCTTGTCCTTATTAATCATATTAGCCTCTGGCTTGTAGGTGAACTTAAAAGTTCATGATTATTCACCCCAAGGAATTTTTTACTTTGCTTCCCTCTCAAAATATAAGTTTTATTAGAAGATCAAGATATGCCTATATTTCCCCCATGCTCGTGACTGCACCGAAATAGCAAGGACATCTTCATTAATCTTTATAACATTTTTATTCTTGATGATCCAGGACTAAACTGAGATTTTTCATATGAAAAACTCTGGAATTTTGACTACTAAAAACATAAACTCTGGTATTTTTAAACTATATTTAAGATGTTGTCATAAATAAGAAGAAAAAGCTGGAGGAGAGTGGAGAAGAAAAAGCTGGAGGAAGAAAAAGCTGGTATTTTTATAACTCTGGTATTTCTACATGTTGAGTTGAAGGACAAAAGCAAGGAGAAATTGAGTAGTTACAACAAAATTTCGAGAGGGAGAAGTTGGTCAATAGAGGCGAAGGAATTTGAGTTGGTAGTGAAGGCAGGGGCAGTGGGGGTGAGGATTTTCGAGAGAAGCAAAGGGAAGCAAAGGTCCATTTTCATTCAGAAGGATGAGCTAGAGTGGTTAGTTCGCAAAGTGGAGGTTCTAGTGGCAGTGGAGGATTCAGAGGTTTTCTGAGACCAATCCAGAGCGGGTTATCCACGGTTCATCGCGCAGCGACGTTCAAATAGACATGGATGCTTCCTAACGCTTGAGGAATTTGATGGGAGGAGAAGGTGTGGTTCGGTTCTCATCCCAGAAGGGCGCTTCGGGCAAGGTTGGCGACGCTTCATTTCAAAAGTGCGTTTAGCCAACTCGTCACTTCGTGGTACCAAGGAAGAGGAGAAGGTTCAGGAGGGGAAGGTTAGGAGGAGCTACACCGATGTGTTGGCCCAGTCAGTTAATCCGGCAGAGGAACGATTTGGTCCATATTCAAGGCCTGTGGCCCGAGTGCCCAGACGGTTAAAGGAGTCGTCCACAACATTAATCCCTCAGGCTTTACGCACAGGAAAACCAGGTCCGAAGCCAAGGCCGATATTCCAGAATCCGGCGAGGCCACCTAGCGGTCAGGAGGGCGAGAAATTGCGACAGTCGGAGTTGGAGAATTTCAGGGAGATAGAAGAGAATAAGGCGAGGGCTCCGGCAAGTGACCTTCAAACGCGGGTGAGAAAGCAGGCGTTGAGTGATGGTACTGGGCAAGACCTGATGGGACGGAAGATTTCTGAGTGTCAGGCGCAGACCCATACTGGAGTAGGTATTGAACTCCGTAATTGAAGAGAGACGTTAAGGAGACTGAGAGGGGAGATTGACGCGGGTCTGCAGAGTTTGGAAATGGCTATAAAAAAGCTGGAGGACAATGGGCCCAGGCAGGAAGGCAGGTGCACCAATGTAGCCCAATCAGTAAGGCGAGAAACAGAGCTGGCAAGGAAGGATGGTGCGGCTGTGCAAGGTCCAAGGCCCACAGAGGGCCCTACGTTAGTTTAAGGCGCTAAGGTGAGAAGTGGTTAGAAGGAGAAGGAGTGGGCTGGTAGGGTAGGCCCACGGTCCACGAGAGGTTTCAAGGTAAAGAGGAAGGTGGCCGGGGTGGGACTCGGTATGGGCCAGGGCTTTAGCTCTTTTGGACCCACTGGAATAAGAAGGCATCCCTCTCACCCGAAACGCACAAGTGGGTCGTCGATGGTTTGGCGGGAGGGTTGGACTGGCGATCCAGGGGCGTCGACATCGAAAGGAGGTGTCGGCGACTCTGGGGCATCGCCGACAGTCTCGGAGCCTCCCGCCACCGTTCGTGCTTCTCTCGTCAATACATCTGACGCTTGTTCCGGTGATGGGGTGTCTTTAGGTAGTGCAGGAGATCCTCAGAGCTCACCGAGGTTGATGCTTTTGCCCAAGGGAATGCAGACTTCGACGGAGAGGAAGTCATCGACGGTTGCTCCCATGGTCGACCCAGGTGTAGCCATGTCCGGGAAGGACGCTCGTGGGTTGGGTTCACGATTTACGGCCGGCGACCCTAGGGCGTCGCCGATAGGCATGAAACTTCCAGCCAC
>NC_081551.1:10924437-10957767 GCF_901000735.1 Corylus avellana | reverse complement strand
TGGTATACTACCTCTCACAGAAGCCAAAAAAGAGAAAAAGACAAAGGGTGTGGTCTTGACATCAGCTTTGTTGTTGACAACTACATAGCCACCTCACATGGATTTATTATTATTACTGTTGTTGTTTTGTTGATGTTCTTTCAAAGACTACCAAAACTGTGCCAAGGTACGAGATAAATTGGCAATGAAGCCTTTGCACATGTTATCCTTCGTAAATTAATTTTGTTCCTTCATTTCATTTTCTATAGCTTTGAATAAGAAAGAAAAAAGGTCGCTATATATATTGCCTTTCCATTCAAACAATAGTAAAAAATAAAAAATAATAACTGATATGCTGGCACACCTGGACATAAAGCTCTGGCACAGTTCGGCCCTCTGGTTCAAGAAATATCTGATGGGACTCTTTGTCTTGAAATCTGACAATCTAATATGTATAAAGAACAAAGTAAATATTATTAGCAAATCATCTATCTATACTTATAAGAAACATAATGCAGGAGCAATACCATTTTAAATATGGGTTTTAGGCTTCAGCAGATTGTAAGAGAATCTTGTCCTTATTAATCATATTAGCCTCTGGCTTGTAGGTGAACTTAAAAGTTCATGATTATTCACCCCAAGGAATTTTTTACTTTGCTTCCCTCTCAAAATATAAGTTTTATTAGAAGATCAAGATATGCCTATATTTCCCCCATGCTCGTGACTGCACCGAAATAGCAAGGACATCTTCATTAATCTTTATAACATTTTTATTCTTGATGATCCAGGACTAAACTGAGATTTTTCATATGAAAAACTCTGGAATTTTGACTACTAAAAACATAAACTCTGGTATTTTTAAACTATATTTAAGATGTTGTCATAAATAAGAAGAAAAAGCTGGAGGAGAGTGGAGAAGAAAAAGCTGGAGGAAGAAAAAGCTGGTATTTTTATAACTCTGGTATTTCTACATGTTGAGTTGAAGGACAAAAGCAAGGAGAAATTGAGTAGTTACAACAAAATTTCGAGAGGGAGAAGTTGGTCAATAGAGGCGAAGGAATTTGAGTTGGTAGTGAAGGCAGGGGCAGTGGGGGTGAGGATTTTCGAGAGAAGCAAAGGGAAGCAAAGGTCCATTTTCATTCAGAAGGATGAGCTAGAGTGGTTAGTTCGCAAAGTGGAGGTTCTAGTGGCAGTGGAGGATTCAGAGGTTTTCTGAGACCAATCCAGAGCGGGTTATCCACGGTTCATCGCGCAGCGACGTTCAAATAGACATGGATGCTTCCTAACGCTTGAGGAATTTGATGGGAGGAGAAGGTGTGGTTCGGTTCTCATCCCAGAAGGGCGCTTCGGGCAAGGTTGGCGACGCTTCATTTCAAAAGTGCGTTTAGCCAACTCGTCACTTCGTGGTACCAAGGAAGAGGAGAAGGTTCAGGAGGGGAAGGTTAGGAGGAGCTACACCGATGTGTTGGCCCAGTCAGTTAATCCGGCAGAGGAACGATTTGGTCCATATTCAAGGCCTGTGGCCCGAGTGCCCAGACGGTTAAAGGAGTCGTCCACAACATTAATCCCTCAGGCTTTACGCACAGGAAAACCAGGTCCGAAGCCAAGGCCGATATTCCAGAATCCGGCGAGGCCACCTAGCGGTCAGGAGGGCGAGAAATTGCGACAGTCGGAGTTGGAGAATTTCAGGGAGATAGAAGAGAATAAGGCGAGGGCTCCGGCAAGTGACCTTCAAACGCGGGTGAGAAAGCAGGCGTTGAGTGATGGTACTGGGCAAGACCTGATGGGACGGAAGATTTCTGAGTGTCAGGCGCAGACCCATACTGGAGTAGGTATTGAACTCCGTAATTGAAGAGAGACGTTAAGGAGACTGAGAGGGGAGATTGACGCGGGTCTGCAGAGTTTGGAAATGGCTATAAAAAAGCTGGAGGACAATGGGCCCAGGCAGGAAGGCAGGTGCACCAATGTAGCCCAATCAGTAAGGCGAGAAACAGAGCTGGCAAGGAAGGATGGTGCGGCTGTGCAAGGTCCAAGGCCCACAGAGGGCCCTACGTTAGTTTAAGGCGCTAAGGTGAGAAGTGGTTAGAAGGAGAAGGAGTGGGCTGGTAGGGTAGGCCCACGGTCCACGAGAGGTTTCAAGGTAAAGAGGAAGGTGGCCGGGGTGGGACTCGGTATGGGCCAGGGCTTTAGCTCTTTTGGACCCACTGGAATAAGAAGGCATCCCTCTCACCCGAAACGCACAAGTGGGTCGTCGATGGTTTGGCGGGAGGGTTGGACTGGCGATCCAGGGGCGTCGACATCGAAAGGAGGTGTCGGCGACTCTGGGGCATCGCCGACAGTCTCGGAGCCTCCCGCCACCGTTCGTGCTTCTCTCGTCAATACATCTGACGCTTGTTCCGGTGATGGGGTGTCTTTAGGTAGTGCAGGAGATCCTCAGAGCTCACCGAGGTTGATGCTTTTGCCCAAGGGAATGCAGACTTCGACGGAGAGGAAGTCATCGACGGTTGCTCCCATGGTCGACCCAGGTGTAGCCATGTCCGGGAAGGACGCTCGTGGGTTGGGTTCACGATTTACGGCCGGCGACCCTAGGGCGTCGCCGATAGGCATGAAACTTCCAGCCACAGTTCGTGCATCTCTCGTCGACACATCTAGAGCTAGTCCCGGCAGTGGGGTTTCATTAGGAGGTGCTGGAGTTTCTCAGAACCCACCGAGGTTGTTGCTGCTGGCCAGGGGAACACAAACTTCGTCGAAGAAGTCATCGCCGGTTGTTCCCACTGTCGATCTAGGGGTAGCCATGTCCAGGAAGGATTTTTGTGGGATGGGTTCGCGTTTTAAGGCCAATGAGTCCCTATTTCCGCAAGAGGCAATGTCACAGTGCAGTGGGGAGGAGGTTGCACTTCAGACAAGTTTAGAAACTTCATCACCAGTGATCGAGGTTAGTGATGTGGTGCCTTGGTCTCTTGTTGTTGGGTATCAGGAAGATGTTCAGGGTGGTGAGGGACTGGGCATTCCCCAGGAACGAAAATTTTCTGTTGGGATTGGCCAGTCTGGTGGGAAGTATGATAGGGCAGCTGCATTAGGGGGTTCAAAAGTGGTGGAGTTGTGTGATGATGAACAGCCTGGGGGAGAGAATGATAGGGAGGCTGAGTCACGAGATGAAGCCCAGGTACCTTGTGAGGTTGATGTGCCTATTCCTTTGAATACGTACGGTCCCACTGCAGGGGGTGCGTCGGGATACTCAGATTGGGTTATTCAATGTGCTAACGAGATTTATCTGATTGTGGGAATTTCGTACACGGGTCATAAGCTGCAATTGTTAGCTCTTTTAACTTTTTTGGAAGAGGAACGAAGGAATAATGCGATGGTTATGAATACGAGCAGCAGCACTAAGGGCAAGAGGGAGGTTAGAAATTTGGAATGCTCGGTGAATTATGACGCTAGATGTTCAAACTCTAGCCGTGGCAAGAGGAAAGGGGAGGGGGCATGGAGTAGCCTTATGAAGCTAAGCATTTTGTCTTGGAATGTGAGAGGGTTGAACAAGAGGGATAAACATTTAAGGGTGAGTAATTTGCTTAGAGATTGGAAGGCTCATATAGTTTGTCTTCAAGAAACCAAGATCCAGGGTATGTCTCGCAATATTATTCGTAGTTTATGGGGGCGGAGTCATGTGGATTGGTGTTGTTTGGATTCTAGAGGGGCTTCGGCTGGCATTCTGATTATGTGGGATAACAGGGTGGTGGAGAAGGTTGATGTTTGTGTGGGGACGTACACTCTGGCGGTGTCTTTTAGAAACATTGGGGATCATTCTGTTTGGGCTTTTGCTGGGGTTTATGGTCCAAACCTCAATAGGGATAGAAGGCTCCTTTCGGAGGAGTTAGCGGGTGTTATTAGCTGGTGGGACATGCCGTGGTGTATTGGGGGTGATTTTAATGTCACTCGGTTCCCTAGCGAAAGATCAAGTGAAGCCCATTTGGATTCGGCCATGATGGATTTTTCAGGCTTTATTTCTGAACAAGGACTAATGGATCTTCCCTTGATTGGGGGTTTGTTTACATGGTCAATTTCTAATGACCCCCCCTGTGGTCAAGAATTGATCGGTTTCTTATTTCGCCGGAGTTGGAGGCCCGTTTTCCAGGGGTCAGACAGAAGAGGCTTTCCCACCTATGCTCAGATCATTTCCCAATCATTCTTGAGCTGGGGGAGGTGACAAGGGGGAAGAGGCCATTTAAATTTGAAAATATGTGGCTTAAAGCGGAAGGTTTTGTGGACCTAGTGAAACAATGGTGGGACTCCTATGTGTTTCAGGGTACACCGAGCTTTGTTCTTGCTTGCAAGCTCAAGGCCCTGAAGCTGAATTTGAAGACTTGGAACGAGGAGGTATTCGGCAACATTGAGAGGAATAAGAGGATGCTTCTTGAAGAGCTTCGGTTGTTGGATGTGAACGAAGAAAGTAGGGCTTTGGATGCGGGGACGGTCACGAGGAAGGCGGAAGTCGTTCGAGAACTAGAGAATTGCACGCTTATGGAGGAGGTGAGTTGGAGGCAGAAATCCAGGATGATGTGATTGAAGGAAGGTGATAAGTGTACTAATAGAAGGCATAACTCTATGGATGCTCTCATGATTGGGGACAACATTTCTTCAAATCCGACCGAGATTAGTGAGTATGTTGTTGAGTTCTATCAAAAACTCTTCTCGGAGCAATGCCATTGGAGGCCTATGGTAGATGGCATTTCATTTGATTCCATTTCGGAGGTGGAGGCTAGCTGGTTGGAGAGAGACTTCAAAGAGGATGAGGTTAGAAAGGTAGTGTTCAAAATGAATGGTAACAAGGCGTCGGACCCCGATGGGTTTTTTATGGCTTTCTTCCAAGTTTGCTGGGAGGTTGTGAGGGAGGACATTATGAAGGTGTTCAGTGCTTTTCATGCTGGAGGGATGTTTGAGAAGAGCCTTAATGCTTCTTTCATTTCGCTTATTCCGGAGGTTCCCAGTGCTATCAATCTCAAAGATTTTCGGCCTATAAGCCTTGTGGGAGGTATCTACAAAATCATAGCTAAGGTCTTAGCAAATAGATTGAAGACAGTCCTAGATAAGGTTATTTCTCAGTCCCAAAGTGCTTTCATCAAGGGGAGGCAGATTCTAGATCATATCTTGATTTCTAATGAATGCCTGGATAGTCAGTTGAGATCTGGGGAGCCAGGAGTTATTTGCAAAATGGATTTGGAAAAGGCTTATGATCATGTGAATTGGGATTTCTTGCTATATATGCTTAAGAGTTGTGGTTTTGGCGGGATTTGGTGCTCTTGGATAGAACATTGCATCTCGTCGGTTCGGTTCTCGATTCTGATCAATGGTTCTCCTAATGGGTTCTTTAACAGTTCCAGGGATTTGAGACAAGGGAACCCCCTGTCTCCTCTGCTGTTTGTTTTTGTGATGGAAGCTTTAAGTAGGATGATTACGGCAGTAGTTAATGGGGGGTTAATAGAAGGGTTTCAGGTCGGTAACATCACTCTCTCTCATCTCCTATTTGCGGACGATACCTTGATTTTTTGCAATGCTATACCCACCCAGTTGCGTTATTTGTGGAGTTTATTTTTGCTGTTTGAAGCTGCTTTTGGGTTGAAGGTTAACTTGGCCAAGTCGGTGTTAATTCCAGTGAGGAATGTGGAGCAAGTGGACAAATTAGCCGGCATTTTAGGGTGTGGGGTTGATTCTTTGCCAGTAAAGTATCTTGGTTTGCCGCTGGGGGCATCTTGTAAAGCTAAGCATATTTGGGATGGAGTTATTGAGAAGATAGAACGACGGTTGGCCAGTTGGAAAATGTTGTATTTATCGAAGGGTGGAAGAGTCACGCTTATTAAGAGCACTCTCGCCAACGTGCCTACTTACTATTTGTCTCTCTTCCCTATTCCGGTGAGTGTTGCTAAGCGGATTGAGAAGTTGCAGCGAGATTTTCTATGGGGTGGTCTAGGCGAAGAGTTCAAGTACCACCTGGTGAAGTGGTCGAAGGTTTGCACTCTGATTAAGGAGGGTGGTTTGGGTATCAGGAATATTATGGTGCCCAACCGCTCACTGTTAGGGAAATGGTTGTGGCGCTATGGTTCAGAGAGAGATGCTGGGTGGAGGGCTGTGGTGGATGCGAAATTTGGAAGTTTTTGGGGAGGTTGGAGTTCCTTGGAGCCGGGAGGTTCTTTTGGAGTGGGGTTATGGAAGAACATTAGGAAAGGGTGGGACACCTTCAAAGGGTTTACACGGATCGAGGTAGGGGATGGGACTAGGGTTCGCTTCTGACATGATTTGTGGTGTGGTGATGCGGCTCTCAAGATAGCTTTTCCAGGCTTATTCAGTATTGCTAGTGCAAAGGACGCCCCAGTTGTGGCGCATTTGGAGGTGATGGGTGGCTCTAACCAGTGGAATATTAGTTTTTCTAGAGAGGCTCATGATTGGGAGGTCGATGTATTGGCCTCTTTCTTTCAAGTGTTACAATCTGCTCGAGTGAATTGAGGGTGTGAAGATAGATTGCGGTGGAAATCTTCCAAAAAAGGCCGTTTCAAGGTCGAGCTCTTTTACGCTTCCTTGGCTTGTTCTGAAGGGAGGGGATTCCCTTGGAAGAGTGTGTGGCGAACTCAAGCTCCTCCAAGGGCGAGTTTCTTTGTGTGGACGATGGCTTTGGGCAAAATCCTGACCTTAGATAACCTCAGGAAGCGACAAGTGATTGTGACGAATAGGAAAGACATAAAGGTTGCTTATGCTTTGTGGTGTGCTCTTTTTGGTCGGTTTGGATTGTCTTGGGTGATGCCGAGACGGGTTTCGGATTTACTCGCTTGTTGGTGGTCTTCGGGGAGGAGGGGGAGTGCAGCGGTTTGGAAGATGGTGCCTACTTGCTTCTTTTGGTCTTTATGGAGGAAAAGAAATAAATAATAGGTGCTTTGAGGATATGGAGGGGACATTGGAAGACATCTTAGCTTCTTGCTTTCATACTTTGTATCTTTGGACCATTACGCATGTCTTTCCGGTGTCGATTAGTTATAATGATTTTTTTACTTGATTTTCCCCTTCTAGTTAAGTGATCCTGTTGTATACTCCCAGTGTACTCCGGGGCGCCTTTACGCTTTTTAATAAAACTTTTTATACTTATCAAAAAAAAGAAGAAAGAAAGGCTTTATTCGTCCGGAGTGTATCACAATAGACAATGTTAACGGATGAAAAACAATTTAAATCTCAGAAAGTGTAATATCCGTTTCCCCCTCCACACAAAACAAGGAGGTCCATGAATACATAAACCCAGAACTGCAGACATTCCCATGGGGCAACAAGAAACCAAAGACAACTCTTGCAAGTTGATGACTAATAAAGAAAGGACTTCAAATCAGAGCTTATGATAATAAATAAGTATTAAAGAAAATGGGCAAAAGGGCAACCTAATAGATTTGTAAGTCAAGGTAGAGAACGAGGACTGGTATTGCTTACAAATATGATTGAATTTGGGATCACCAAAGCCAAAATAAATGGACAGAAAAGAAAGAGAGAACTGCAGAGATAAAGGCTAACAAAAATTAATAAAACAAGATGAGATAGTATTCGGATCTGAGGAGATAGTATTAGGATCTGAGGATGAAGTTAATAACTTCTACTTGATCTTCCAACAACTAGTTTTACAAGAACATGCCAGGAGTTTAGAATTTTATGGTTAAGGCGAAAAAGTGAACAAAAAAAAAACAAAACAAAACAAAACAAAAAAAAAGAAAGACCTATCATGCAAGGAAGAACTGTTGTGTAGGACCACATTAAAAAAGTCAGGGGCACATACATTTGAGCTCTCCATATCTATAGAGATCTTTTTGATGAGTAATAATTTATTAAAAAGAAAGAGACAAAGCCCTCAAACACGAAAAGTATACAAAAGAGACAACCACCCTAAAAGTGTCTAAAAGCCAAAAGGTTAACAGGATCTAACTTTCTTTCTTTTTTTCTTTTTTTTTGACAAGTAATTTCGTATCATTAATAAAGCGCAAAGGGGCGCAACCCTAATACACATAGAGTATATAAGAGAGCCCCTAAAAGAAGTAGAAGAACATAAAGTCAAAAAATCTGCAAAAGTATAAACAATCAAACAAGATCTAAAATATTCTAAGAAAAAAATTAGAATAGACTACAACTCAATCTAAGAGGGATCTTCAAAAAAAATAAGAAAGGACTCTAAACAAAACATTGAACGCGTAGTCCTCAAATAGGCGCCGATTCATTTATCTCCAAATGCTACATGTTAAGAACGTAAGAATAACTTTCCAGATAGCCTTTTTGGAGATGTCCCCACCCTTGAGTCTTCCAAAAACATACGAACTTTTGGATGTTGCTAGGCATAGCCCACAAAACTCCAAATAAGTTGAGAACCAAGTACTAAAGATCGCTAGTGTACTCACAATGGATGAGTAGGCGATTAACGGTCTCCTTTACTTTTTTGCATAGGCAACACCAACTTACAAGAGTGAAACCCTTCCCCCCCTCCCCCCGGGCAGGTGGCCTTCTAAGATTATCAATTATGAGCATTCTACAACTCAAAGCTATTGTCCATTTAAAGAGCACAATGTAGGAGCAGAGCCTTAACCTTCCAAACACTTCTCCAAGGAAACAGACAAGGCTCTCCACTTTGCAAAGTATTATGATAGCTCTTTCACTTCAAAGCCATGATTGCTGCCGGGGGTCCACAATATTCCATCCGCCTCCGCCGAAGGGTTGTCGAGGAGTATAACAGATTGAGGAAAGAGCTAAGAGATTCCAACTCCCAATCCTACATTGCCCTAATGAAACTCAGATTCCAATGAATAGAGGTGCCAGAGAGTTCCAAATAATCCGAAACTAAGGCCTCTTTGTCACAAGCTATCAAATAAAGTTCTAGGAATGAAGATTTGAGAGCAGCTTCACTGCACCAAATAGAATGCCAAAAACAAATACAGGACCCATCCCCAACCCTGAAGTAGACAAATTTTGACAAATTCCACCAACCATTCCTAAAATTCCTCCAAAGACATACCCTGCAACGCCCTTGGACTTCCTCTAAAGACAAACCCCCGCTCTGGACCCCATACTTCTCAAGAATCACCTGTCTCCGTAGAGAAGTCTCCTCTTGTACAAATATCCAAAGTCATTTACTAAGTAAAGCTTTATTGAACATCATAAGGTTTTTAACTCTCAACCTTCCTTGAGGAATTGAGGAGCAAATGGTATTCCAGTTCACCAGATGAAACTTCGGCATACCCCCCTACTCCATCCTAAAGAAAGTCTCTTTGAAGATGCTTCAACTTTCTAATGGTAAAGAAAAAAGGGACAAAAAAATATGTAGGTAAGCAGGATAAAGTATTCTTGATTAGGGTAAGGCGACCACCCCAAGACAAGTAAATCGTCTTTCAACTAACCAATCTTCTTTCCATCTTCTCAACTACCTCATCCCAGACTTAAAAGAAGCACCCAATGGAAGACCTAATAAATCAAGGGTAGAGAAGAAATACTACAACTGAAAATATCGGCCAGCTCTTTCTAATGCAGTACCTCCCCAACTCCATTGCGACTAATACAGATTTTCGAAGATTAACCTTCAAGCCCAAAAAAAGCCTCAAGACACAAAAGAATGTGACCCAAATTATAGATTTGATTACGATTGGCATCACGCATGATAAACGTATCATTTGCAAAGAGAAGGTGGGATACTTCCAAGGGGGAAACGTTTTGGATGTCTACCTGAAATCTTGATAAATAACCTCCAACCACAGCTCTAGAGAGCATCCTACTAAGAGCCCCAATGTCAATCACAAAGAGCTTTGCGAGAGAGGGTTCCCTTGGCAGAGGCCCCGGGAGCTACCAAAGAAACCATGTGAACTACCATTTATCAAGATAGAGAAGCGGGTAGTGGAGATACAAGCAGACATCTATTTCCTCCATTTAGAACCAAAGCCAAGACTCCCCAAGAGATAAGAGGAAGAACTCCCAGTTGACATGGTCATAGGAGTTTTCCAAGTCTAGCTCGCGAATAAAACCGAAAATTCCCGATTTCAACCAACTGTCCAGATACTCATTTTCTATAAGAACCAAGTCTAGATTTGTCTAACCGTATAAAGGCATGCTGATTGTTTGATATGAGCGATCCCAAAACATGTTTCATTCTGGTAGCAAGGACTTTACCAACATTTTATAAAGACTCCCCTCCAGGCAGATAGGTCTACTTCCAACTACCCAATTTTTTTAGGGATAAGAGCAATGAAAGTAACATTATAAGGCACTTCTCGAATACCTCATGCACATGAAAGTTATGGAAGATGCGCATAAGATCATCCTTCAATATAGCCTAAGAAGACAAAAGAAACCAAAAAAGTGAAAGTCCATATACCCCCCTCAAACTACCACCCAATTAGCGATGTCTTAACTTTAGATTGCGACAATGCCTCCTCCAAACTATCAAAAATTGTCAATTCCCCAAGATCATTGGGCTGGTTTGGCAACCCCCTTTGGCTGGCCTAGAACCACCCCCCAAATGGCCAAGGGGTTGTTCGGCCACCCCTTCCGACCATATCTAGGGGTAGCCGAACCACCCTCATGGCCATTAGGGATAGTTCGTCACCTCTTACCTTTTTTTTTTTTTACCATTTGGGGTGTTCAATCGCCCCAGATATGGCCAAGGGGGCCACCCTCCAACCACCCATGGCCATTTGGGGGGTGGCTTGGCCACCCCTTTGGCCAAATGATGAAACTTGGATTCCATTGAATAGAGGTTCCAAAGAGTTCCAAATCATCTGAAACCAAGGCATCTTTGTCACAAGCTATCGAATAAAGTTCTAGGAATGAAGATTTGAGAGCAGCTTCACTGCACCAAAGAACATGCCAAAAATGAATACGGGACCCCTCCCCAACCCAGACAAAGTTCAAGAAATTCCCTCAACCATAGCCTTAGGAGTGGTTCGGCCACCCTCAAATGGCGAAAAAAAAAAATATTGTGAGGGTGGCAATGGCCATGGGGGTGGTTCAGTCACCCCTAGATATGGCCGAAGGGGTGGCCGAACCACCCCTTGGCCACTTGGGGGATGGATCGGCCACCACATTTGGCCAAAGGGGTGGCTCAACCACCCCCTACTTTCATATTTTTCAAATTTTTAGTTTTTTCTTTTTTGAATTTTTTATTTTTATTTTTATTTAGGATATTATTGTCATTTGGGGGAATTGAAATTTTTGATAATTTGGAAAGGACATTGTCACAATTTAAAGTTTGGGGAGACATTATCAATTGTGGAGAGTATGTGGACTTTTTCCGAAAAAAAGGCAGTAGTGAAGTCGTCAAGGCCCAACGCTTTCTCATCATCCTTACTAAGCAATGCCTGAAGAACTTTCTCATCTTGAAATGGTCTCTCAAGCTAATCCGTTTCTGCAGAGTATAGAAAAGGAAACTCCAAACTATCTAATTTTGGATGCCAATGAACTGTTTCATTAAAGAGATTCTTCTAATACTAGATGATTGTTTCATTGATCACCTCTTAATCAAAGGTAGCAGCACCATCTATACAAAGCTTGAACATAAAGTTCTTTCTACTATGAGAGTTGGTAAGCAGGTGAAAAAACCTTGTAGTGTGATCCCTTTCTTTTAACCAAATCGCCCCAAATTTTTACCTCCAACTGACTTCTTGCAAAAGAGCTACATTCTCCAAATCTACTTTCGCTTTAGCCTCCTCACTTTCTCCTCTTAAAAAAAAAATCAAGAGATTGGATCTCATCCAATAAGGACTTCTTGACTCCTCTATATATCTGAATCAGGTTTCAGCCGTGTTAGTTTATTAACCAAAATAAAACAGGAGTACTAAGGAACAGATACAAATCTCACCATTGTTTCACCATGTCTACAAAACCCTCTGCTTTTAGGCATATGTTCTCAAATTTACATGAAGGTGGCCCTCTAGACAGACCTCTGCTGTCAAACAAAATGGGAAAATGATCTAATAAGGGTCGAGGAAGACGACACTAGATCATGTCTGCAAAATGCCATTTTTTTTTTTTTTTGATAAGTTTTTTTTTAGATAAGTAATGTGATATAAAACAAAAGCGCAAAGGGGCGCAACCCATTTACACGGGGAGTATAAAAGAGAGCGCCTAAGAGGGAGAGAAATGAAAAAGAAAATCAGAAAAACTAATCTCTAACGGAGCTAGCCAAGCGGCCGTCCAAGAGCAAAGAGTAGAAAAGAAAAAATGGGTCAATTCCTCTATAGTCCTAGTGGAATTATCAAAACATCTAGCATTTCTTTCAATCCATATACACCACATAAGACACAAAGGGATCATCTTCCACACAACTGCACTTCGGGATCGTCCTCCTAACCACCAACTATCGAACAAGTCCCTCACCCTGCAAGGCATGACCCAATGCAAACCAAACCGAATAAAAATCGACTGCCAAAGAACGCTCGCAAGCTCACAATGGAGAAGAAGATGATCAACTGTCTCTCCGGCCTTCTTGCACATACAACACCACTCCATGACCACTATGTTCCTCTTACGCAAAGTATCATGAGTCAAGATTTTGCCTAGAGCCGCTGTCCACCCAAAAAAAGCCACTCTCATAGGAGCCTTAGTTCGCCAAATGCTCTTCCAAGGAAACACCTCTTGATTGGAGTGGGACAAAGCCTTGTAAAGCGACTTAACCTCAAACTTTCCTTTCTTGGACGGAATCCAGCACACGCGATCTGCCACTCCTATGGAAATCTTGCAAGAATACAACCGATCAAAGAAAGGAGAAACCAACTCCATCTCCCAATCTTGAACGGGCCGAACAAAAATGACATTCCATTCAACTCTCCCACTCCTCCAAGTAAAATTGTCCTTCACCCAAGCGTCTTTGTGTCTGGCAATACTATATAAGGAAGGGAAAACTTGCTTCAAGGAATTCTCCCCACACCAAATATCATGCCAGAAGCGAACTTTCGAACCCTCCCCCACCTCGAACCGAATCCTTTTGGCAAAAAAATTCCAACCTTGACGAATGTGCTTCCAAAGGCCCATACCATGGGAACCTGAAACCTCCTTTGTGCACCACCCACCTTCCTTGTCTTCATATTTAGCTTGGATAACCTTGCACCAAAGAGCCTCGCTCTCGTTCGCATATCTCCAAAGCCATTTCCCCAAGAGAGCTTGATTAAATTGGTGCAACTTCCGAATGCCAAGACCTCCATAGCGAAAGGGACGACAAACTTGATTCCAGCCTACAAGATGCAACTTAGGTTCATCTCCCATTCCTCCCCATAAGAAATCTCTTTGGACTTTCTCAATCCTTTTAGCTACACCTACCGGAATCGGAAACAAAGACAAGAAATAAGTCGGAAGATTAGCCAAAGTGCTCTTAATGAGAGTTAGGCGACCTCCTTTAGAGAGATACATCCTCTTCCAACCCGCCATCTGACACTCCATCTTTTCAATCACTTCGTTCCACATAACCGTATCCTTGTACGGCGCCCCTAGAGGGAGACCCAAATATTTCATAGGCAACTCCGCAACACTACACCCAAGGATACTAGCTAAAACCCCAATGTTCTCCACCTCACCAATAGCCACAATCTTTGATTTTCCCAAATTTACTCTCAAACCCGATACAGCTTCAAAACATAAAAGAATGAGGCGTACATACCGATTTTGCTCAATAGAAGCTTCACAAAAGATCAAAGTATCATCCGCAAATAAAGAGTGAGAGACCATCAACTCCGATAAAATCCTATTACCCACCGAGAAACCAGTCAAAAGGCCTTGTTCTACCGTCGCATTCACCATTTTACTCAAAGCCTCCATAACAAGCACAAACAACAAGGGAGAGAGAGGATCCCCTTGCCGAATTCCCCTCGAACTATTGAAGAAGCCTTCCGGAGAACCATTCACAAGTATGGAAAATCTCACCGACTTAATACACCACTCTATCCAAGCCCTCCACCTCTCTCCAAAACCACACCTATGCAGCAAATACAAGACAAAATCCCAATTGACATGATCATAGGCCTTTTCCAAGTCCAATTTACAAAGAACACCTGGCAACCCTGATTTCATGCGACTATCCACACATTCATTGGCAATGAGAATGGAATCAAGGATTTGCCGACCCCCAATAAAAGCATTTTGAGAATAGGAGATGACCTTACCCAACACAGTTTTCAACCTATTGGCGAGCACCTTAGAAACAATTTTATACACCCCTCCCACCAAACTGATGGGCCTAAAATCCTTCATCTCCACCGCTTCCGCTTTCTTCGGAATCAAGGAAATAAAAGTTGCATTTAAGCTCTTCACCAATTGACGTCTTCGATAGAACTCAGCAAAAACCGCCATAACATCTTGTTTAATAACTCCCCAACAAGCTTGAAAAAAAGCCATGGAAAAGCCATCTGGACCCGGGGCCTTGTCACCATCCATGCTTTTAACCACCTCCCAAACCTCCTTTTCCTCGAAGTCTCTTTCCAACCACCTCTTATCCTCCTCATCAATAGACAAAAACGGCTGGTTATCCATTCTAGGACGCCAAGTGCTTTGTTCCGAGTATAAGCCTTGATAGTACTGCACTATGTGATCTCTTATTGCAGCTGGGTCCCCGGATAATTCACCATTTATACGAAGCACCTCCACACGATTGCCCCTACGATGAGAATTAGCCATCTTGTGGAAGAAACGAGTATTTCGATCCCCCTCCTTGAGCCACAAAACTCTCGAATTTTGTCTCCAATGAATTTCCTCACACAACAAGGTGTTCTCCAACTCTTTCACCAAGTCTGCCTTCCTACTCTTTTCCTCCTGGTCTAAACCTCTCGACTCTGCCATCTCATCCAGCTCTTCAATACCTCCCAACAGCTCTTTCTTCTTCCTCCCAATATCCCCAAACACCTCCTCATTCCACTTTTTCAAGTCCATTTTAAGGGATTTCAATTTATTAGCAAGCACATAACTGGGTAAACCCTCAAACGAATACGACCCCCACCAATTAGAAACCTTATCCACAAAACCCTCTGCTTTAAGCCACATATTTTCAAATTTAAAAGACTTATTACCTCCACAAGGGATCCCACAATCCAACAATAAAGGAAAGTGATCGGAAAGCATGCGTTGGAGTCTCCTCTGTGACACTGTTGGGTAATGGTCTTCCCATTCCGGAGAAAGCAAAAACCTATCAATCCTCGACCAACTCTCATTTTCTTGGTTATTAGACCAAGTAAATTGTCCCCCCATCATCGGAATATCCACCAAATTGTTCTCCGAGATGAAATCTGAGAAGTCCATCATGCCCGAAGAGTAATAAGAGCCACTAGATCGCTCACTAGGAAATCGAACAATATTGAAATCTCCACCCAAACACCAAGGGATCTCCCACACACTCAACAAACCAGCTAACTCTTCCCAAAGAGCCCTTCTCTCCCCTTCCTCATTCGGCCCATACACCCCCCCAAACGCCCAAACCCAATTATCCTCCACATTTTGGAAAGAACAAGCCAAAGTGAAATTCCCCACACACTCCTCCTTACACTCCACTACCCTCCTATCCCACATCAATAACATCCCCCCGACAAACCATTAGAACTTTTAAACTTCCACCCTACATGTTGACCTCCCCAAAGACTATGAATCATCTCACGAGAAAAATCCTCCACCTTAGTCTCAATCAAACACACTATATCCGCTTTCCATTCTTTCAAGAGGCCCCTAATGCGCAGCCTTTTTTTGAGGGCATTCAACCCTCTCACATTCCATACTACAATGTTAAGCTTCATTAACCACCAAATCCACCCTCTCACCTTCCTCTAATTCCTCAATTCCATTGGATACAGGAACACAAGCCTAAAAACCCCCTATGACAGAATCATGCTGCAATCTAGAAACTTCAATAGCATTGAACAAGGCCTCCAACTCCTCCTTTCTCCCCTCATCCGAGATACCAATTTTAGGACAGAATTGTATACAATTATTAACTACCCAACTTGATGAACACTCATCTGACCCTAACTCCTCCAACCCTACTATATCTGAACAATTGTCCTCAGCCCTGCCTGAGCCCTGCCTCACAAACTCCAATTCCTTAAAACGATCCAATCTGACCTGTCCCACTCGACTCAGCTGGCCCAAATTCACAGCCTCCCCCTCGCCGTCCTGCTGTTCCTCACCCCCCCCGGCTGTCCCCACCTTCCGGCGAGAAGAACTCCCCCTCAGAATCTGTCCTGGGACCACTCCCACGCCTACCCCAGCCTCGCCGGTCTCCAGGGGTCTCTTCGGCGACCTCTGGCCATACCCCGACGACGACAGCGTCTCCGGCACCCTCTGCGAGACTTCCGGTGTCGGCCCAAGGATCCCTTTCGTCTGCCCATATGCCGAGGTTGCAACTTCTAACAAACCCACCTGTGCCACGTCCCATTTCTGCGTCCCCCTCTTCCTTCTCCTATAGGTCATCAGGTTCTTATCTTTACTAGTAGGCTGGGTCTTCTTCGCCGAGCTTACCACCTTTAAGTCACTGATTCTCGTCCCAGCCATGAAAGCTCCCGCATCCCGTACAGAAGTGCCGCTAACCTCTCTGAGAATCCCTACGGTTGCTGACCCAGTCCCCCCTTCCCCCGATACTTCTCCAGCGACCAGCAACGCACTCACCGGAGTAGCCGAGAGAAGACGTGGGCCGTTTCTATCTTGCTCAGGGACCTCCGTTGAAACCAATACAGCTGGGGAACTAACAGCTCGTGGTCCAGCATTGAATGGGCTAGATCTAGAGCCCACACCTGAGCCCGCGCTTCCTTTGGGTTTAAACACCATTCTCTTTTTTACCTTCAGCCTACTAATGGGCTTCCAAATTCTAGCGCCCGGCCCAAATGTCATCTTCCCTTTCATTTCTGCCTTCCCCTTATCATCATCTTGCTTAACTGCCGGCCCAAGCCCACTAAAACTCTTCTGTTTCAGCACTTTATCAATCCTGGTCATCCCAACGTCACACTCCCTCTTCAGACGCTTCAACAGCTCTTTCACGTTGAGGAGCTCGATGCCTACCTCAGAGTAGGTCTGCCCCGCATGGTACCCCATCCCCTCCTGTCCCTTCCTGCACTCTGAACCTGACACCAACGCCACCTGCTCCGCTGGCTTTACTGTCCCACTCGCCGGAGCTGAAGATGAGGATCCCACGCAACCTCCGTCCATCGTAACTTTCAGACCATCCTTTACCGGATATTGCCCAGACTTTGCCGGCCAGAAAATCTTCGTCGGCATCCCCCCAACGCCTCCCTGGGCCATCGCCGAGTCTTGGGTCTTCTTCGGGCATACCAAATTCTTGCCCTCATTCTGAAAATAACCTCGCCGTGCCTGAGCATGGCCGAAGGTGCAAGCATCCTGGGTATCCTTCGACTGCAATCTCACTGTCTCTGCGTAGCTTCTCTTCTTCTTATCCTCATTATCTCTCTTTCCTCCCCTAAACTCTTTACACTCTGTGACCACTCGGTTATCCCAGAGAGATGCGTTAGCCATTTTCATTTCCTTGGTGAAACGAACCCACCCAAACCCACGACGTCCTTCAAGAATTATGATCGAGCCACATCTACTCCTTCCATCAAATTCCTCCACTGTCAAAAAACAGCCGTGTCTATTTGAGCACTTTTGGGCAATTATTCTAGGATATCCAGCCCTGGATTGATCCCAAAATACTACAGAGTTGTCCACAGCCACCAATTCATCTACTATACGCACCAACCAAGCTAGTTCATCTTTTTTTAAGAAAATGGACCTTTTGAATCTTTTGCTTTTCTCAAAAATCCTCACCCCTGATGCCCCGACCTTGATCAACACCTCAAATTCCTTAGACTCCACTGTCCATCTCCTCGACCCCATCATAGCACTCCCCCAGTTAACACCACACGCGCCCTCACGCGCCAACACAGCTCTCAACTCTCTCAGCTCTCAGCTCTCAGCTCTCAATCAACCAGCATTCTCATGCTGAATATTAATAAGAAGTTTTATTGAAAGCGTAAAGGCGCGCCAAAGTACACCGGGAGTATATAATAGGATCACCTAACTAGAGAGAGAAAAGCAAACAAGAAAGTCATCATAGCTAATTGACACTGGAAAGACATACGCTACAGTCCAAAGATACAAAGTGTGGAAACAATACGATAGTAAGTCTTCCAATGAACCTTCCAAATCCTCAAAACACCTATTATTTCTCTCCCTCCATATACACCAAATGAAACAAGTAGGCACCATCTTCCAAACCGCAGCACTCCCCCACCTTCCCAAAGACCACCAACAGGCGAGCAAATCAGAAACCCATCTCGGCATCACCCAAGGTCTGCAAAATGCTTTTTCCAATCCAAGAAATTAGCAATCTATCAATCCTAGACATAACGGAGTTCTTGATTATTAGACCAAGTGAGTATCGCGGAGGAAACAGACCTCAAGGTCCATTGCCCGTGAAGACCTAGCAACAGGCAAGACTATAGCCTTGCTCGCCATAATTTTTTTTTTTTATGAGTAATAATGCATTGAAGAGTGCAGAAGGGCACAACCCAAGTACACAGGTAGTATACAAGAGAGCGACTAAGTAGGGGAGAAGGAAGAAGAGAACATAAAGAGAAAATCAAGAAAATTAATCACTAAAGGAGCAAGCTAGCCTGCAGTCCATGTGAAAAGCGTGTACAAAAAGAAATGAACAAGGTCTTCAAGGTTCCTCGACAAATCCTCAAAGCATCTCGCATTCCTTTTCTTCCAAAGGCACCATAAGAGACAAAGGGAAGCCATCTTCCATACCACGGCACTACAGGTTCTTCCGCCCGACCACCAACTAGCAAACATCTCCTTGACGCTTCTAGGCATAACCCAACTCATGTTGAAACGAGAGAAGATAACATCCCACAACTTGCGTGCAACCCCACAATGAAGAAAGAGATGATCCACGGACTCCCCATCCGATTTACACATACAACATCGATTAATCACAACGATACCTCTTTTCCAAACATTGTCCGAAGTGAGAGACTTCCCAAGGGTGGCCGACCACGCAAAAAACGTTACTCTCGAAGGAGCCTTGGTGCGCCAAATACTTTTCCACGGGAAGTGGTTGGGCTCTTTAAAGGCAAGCATCCTATAAAAAGATCTTACCTCAAACTTCCCTTTTCTCGAAGGGATCCACCACATCCAATCCTCCCCTTCCCCACGAAGCGAAACCGAATACAAGAGCGAGAAGAAAGAGGCTAAAACCATCTCCTCTCAGTCATGAATACTACGAGTAAAAGTAACATTCCAGTGGACCATCCCATTTACGCACTCTTGGATATCCGCGATGGAAGCATCTTTATTGCTAGCAATGTTAAAAAGGCCTGGAAAAGCATCCTTAAGGGGCATCTCACCACACCATAAATCCTCCCAAAATTTGACTCTCCCCCCCGAACCAGGATCCAATCTAAAGTGGCACTGAAACGACCTCCAACCCCTACAAATGTGTTCCCATAACCCCACCACATGCGTTCCACGAGGGACTTTAGAACGCCAACCACCCCAAAGCACCCCATACTTTGCCACCAAGATACTTCTCCACCAAGCTTCTTCCTCATAGCAAATCTCCATAACCATTTCCCCAAAAGAGCTTGATTAAAAAGACGCAAACTCCGAATCCCTAAACCACCCTCAGCAATCAGAGAACAGACCTCGTGCCAACTGACCAAATGGAACTTAGGCTCTTCCTTGAACCCCAATAAAAAATCCCGTTGAATCTTCTCAATGCGATTCGCCACAGAAACAAGAATGGGGAAAAGGGACAAAAAATAGGTGAAAAGATCGGATAAGGTGCTCTTGATGAACGTGAGCCTCGCTTCCTAGGACAAATATGAGCGCTTCCAAGGGGCCAACCTTCTAGCAATTTTCTCCAACATGTCATACCAAATAGCCAAAAGCTTGAACGAAGCCCCTAGTGGAAGACCCAGATACTTCAAGGGCAGAGAACTAGTGCTACAACCTAGAATGCCGGCCAACTCACCCGTCTCAACCGTACCTCCGACTGGAACCAAAACAGACTTGGCCCAATTTACTTTTAACCCTAAGACCGCCTTAAAGCCAATAATGAGGGCTTTAATAAATCTAACTTGATCAGGAGCAACCCCACAAAAAACCAGTGTATCATTAGCAAAAAGAAGATGAGAAACTGTTACCTGCTCAGGCTCTCTGGCACCCACATAGAAACCGTTAAAGAAGCCCCTACTAATAGAAGCATTAATCATCATGCTGAACACCTCCATGACCACAATAAACAAAAAAGGCGAAAGGGGGTCACCTTGTCTTACCCCACGCAAACTCTCATAGAAACTGGAAGGAGAGCCATTGATCAACACCGAGAACCGCACCGACGAGATACAATGTTCAATCCATGAGCACCATTCCTCACCAAAACCGCACCTTCTTAATTGGTAAAGTAAAAACTTCCAGTTCATGTGATCATAAGCCTTCTCCATATCCAACTTACACAAGAGGCCGGGATCCCCAGATCTGAAACGGCTATCCAGGCACTCATTGGCAATAAGCACCGAATCCAAAATGTGTCTACCTTTGACAAAGGCGTTCTGCAGATTGGAAATGACCCGATTCATGACCCCCCTCATTCTATTGGCTAAAACCTTCACAATAATCTTATAGATCCCTCCCACAAGACTAATTGGGCGAAAATCCTTCAGATCGGAAGCCCCATGCGACTTCGGAATAAGAGCAATAAACGTAGCATTGAGGCTTTTTTCGAATTTACCTCAATCATAGAACTCCGCAAAAACAGCCATGATGTCCTTTTTGATCACCTCCCAGCAATCTTGGAAAAAAGCCATCCGGGCCTAGAGCCTTGTCCCTATCCATTTTTTTAACCACCTCCCTTTCCTCGAGAGGGACTTCCAGACTAGAAGACTCATCCACCTCCAACATATCGAAATGAAGATTATCCAACATTGGTCTCCAACTAAGAGTCTCTGTGAATAGCGTCTCATAAAAGCGAGTGATATGATTACTAATAGCCTCTTGATCAGGAATAGTAGTGCCATGAATGTCCAAAAACTCAATATAATTCTGTCTTCGGTTGGCATTAGCAATCCGATGGAAATATTTTGTACACTTGTCACCCTCTTTCAACCAACGGATCCTAGATTTTTGTCTCCAACTGATTTCTTCTTGAAGAAAGGGAGAGTTCTAATATGCTCGCCATAATTTTTAATATGCTCTACCACCAATCTTGAAATAGGTTTAATCAACCAACCACTTCCCGGCAAGATATAGTTTGGCAGAAGAGAGGGCATCGCCGATCCACGAATAACCCGAGAGGGTCATTCGCTGATAAAGAGAAACGACCCGAAAGCCTCAACTCAGGCCACACCCCAGTTAACAGATGCAGGCTGTTGCCCAATGTTATATGGGCCTTTTGGAAGCTCAAATTTGAATCCCAATCAAAAATAATCTTCTAGAAAGAAGCCCATTGGTTGCACATAGGCTAAGGTGGGCTGTGAAAACCTAAGGAGGGGCCCAAAGCTACTACCATCTTCTTACTTAGAACAAGCTGACCTAAAATGATCTGGGCCTACTATTTCCGTTGGGCCAGAATCCCTAACAGAGCTATTGGAAGCTATTTCCCTAGGCCCAACCTGCTCTAGGGCCTTGAGGATCTTGTTTATGCGTGGTACCCACCTGGGAATAAACCAACCTTTATCCCAATATATGTGGCGCTTGCTTGTCCTATCCATGCAAACCCTCAAACAAAGTAAAATGGTAGTGCCCGATTGCCTAGAAGAGTACTGTAAAGGTACTTTTTTGGATTTTCGAAGCTTTCATTAAGGGAAATATAGAGCACCCCTCTTGTTGTTCCTTATGGCTTGTTTTGGCATTATGCGGACATTGGAAGGTACAATGGAGTTGGCAGCACTAGGCAGCTGTGCTGCAGCAATTTGAGCATGCCTTGAGGCCAAACTTTTTGGTGAGTCACAACTGAAGCCCCTTAAGCACCCCTACCATTAAAAGTGGTCAGATCACCTTGACCTGCTACCACCAGAGAAAAGGAGTGTTTCTCAAGTGTAGGTTCTTGTTTCATGGAGGTGAATGGAGACAACAAATACTGCAACATCTCCTCAAACCCACACCAACCCCATTTCTTTTTGCCTTCTAAGAAAAAGATTAAATCCCCTCCACCCACCGCCATTGAACTCTCCAATGGCCATGTACCTCCCTTGAGAGTTACTGTGACGCTGACCCAAGACGACGTCTTAACTTTTGCATGAAGCCCGCACAATTTTACAGTCTAGCCACCATGTCAACAGTCGATACGAACCAAAATGCTCCATCTCATCCTGGAAAGATCAAACAGAGATAACATTTCCCTCGTTCCACTATTTGTAACCTGAAGGAAATACTCGATAATTCAAAGGATTTTGATTCTACGAAAAAAAACCTCCATGAGGCCTTCAAAACACTAACAGACTCAACGAGAAAGAATCCTAGCAACAACCTTCTCAGACAACGTCAAAAACATCTTCTCAGATATCCATAAAACCAACCAAGACATAGAGAAGCTAAAAAAACGAAGGGAACCAACACACTAGCACTAAAAAGTAGTGGCCTGCACATGCCCCACCGACAGGGAGAATGAAAGAGAGAAAATGAGAATAGAAAAGAGGAAAATTCACATATGAGGCTCCTATTATTGGAGTACACATATCTATAGAGATTTATGCCTCTAGAAATAGTGAATTGGGTGAAAAGAAAATGTGGAACCTACAAATATATGGTTTTAATACAGATTCTTGGAAAGCAGTAATGACATTTACATTTCTAAAATAACAGTAATACTTAGATAAGAATGACTATCTTCATTCTCTAACACAAGAATCAGATGAAGAGTAAGAATATAATACATTTTAGATCCTTTATTGAAGTTCTTTAATGTCCATTAACAGAAATAACCAATATTGTATAAAATTTGAAAATATAGCAAATGATGGTATCGGGAATTAGTTCAACAAATGATACGTGTATATCTTAATCATGCTTCACTTCTCACAGCACAATGTATTGAGAATCAAAGTATATATCTCATACAATAGGAAAATCATGTTTCATTACATCACATAATGGATTTGGAACCAAAAAAAAGAGTAACTTTAAGAAAGTAACAAAATGTATCATATGAAATGCCAATAGCAAAAGGGCCATAATAGCAATGACAATTGAAAAGGGATTCTGTGTCTGTTGATATTCATACAAAATCTACTCCAGCATTGGAGCAGCCGATCATTCCTTTTGTGATATTAGTTGAGTTAGAACTTGAAGTGAATAACAAAATAAGGTATCAGAACACAAAAATGAGGTATGCAAGAAAAAAGGAACATAAACTACCAGCCTTACCTTATCTTCAATTGAAGGGCAGTATCTGGGTCCCTTAGCTTCAACCCATCCTCCATACGTGGGAGTTTCATGCAAATTCTCTTTAATTAGCTGGTGTGTTTTCGCCGTGGTACGTGTTAGATAGCAGCACATTTGCTCCCTTTCAATATGAAAATCAGGATCAAAGCTAAACCAGCTGACCTGTTAATGATAACTCACATTAAAGACATGGATATCAAGCATATTTATCAGTCATCAACATTCACTATTTAAATCAAAAGCTAATCACAGGTTATTCTTCATCCAATATGAGAGAGAGAAAATCCTAGGAGCTAGTAATATGCAGAATACTGCTTCATGACCTTAAGTCCAGTAAGAGGTAGTCTGCCCAGTCAAGCAGGAAAACCTATGAAACATTCTGGTTTCTGCCCAGACAGTGATGTGGTGAACAGAGTTATGAATCTAGTCAATTGACTACCTTTAATACATTACATTAACATGGTGAGTGTATTGCAATCTCCAGCCAAGGTATATAATGACATATGAACTACACACTAATGAATTGGTTGCACAAATAAAATTGCAAAGCATGACCAGAAAACTTGCACCTAGCATAACTTTATCTATTCGACTTATTAAGAAATCCCACATCAGTTGGATGTATGTACTGGGTTATGGGTACCTGTACTTGTTGGGTCTCTCCAACCATTAGCTTACATTTTGGGTTCGAAGCTCTAACATGGTATCAAAACCCGGTTTGTTTGTTTTTAGACTCCAAATACCAAGCCTTTCTACATTTATTTCAGTTTCAATTGGTTCATTGGGCCATTTGTCTTAAGTTTGGTTTCTATTGGACCTGGACATGACATGGGGTGATAAAAAATCCCACATTGGTTTGATGTATGTTTGTTATGGTATATGTACTTGTTAAGCCTCTCCGCCAACTTAAGCTTTTGGGTTGGACGCCCTAACATGGTATAGAGTCCAGTTTGCCTGTTCATGGTTTCAGTTTCTATTAGGCCTAGACATGAGAGGAAAAGTTAGAAAATCTCACATCAGTTGGGTGTGTGCTTGGTTATTGATATGTGTAGTTGTTGGACCTCTCCACCTACTAGTTTAAACCTTTGGGTTGGATACTTCAACAGAATCTACATATGGGAGTAAATGGAAGGACCTCTTCATCTCCATGCTGGGCTTCCAATCCAGAAAAGTCTACAGTACGACAATCCACACGTGCTGGGGTTCCAGTTTTTAGCCGATCAATTTCAAATCCAAGGTGCTGCAAGTTCTCAGTAAGTCCATGTGATGCTGACTCACCAGCCCTTCCTGCAGGCATAGAAGTTCTACCAACCCAAATTTTACCACTCATAAAAGTGCCCGTTGTCAGTATAACAGAAGGAGCATAGAACTTCATCCCAAAAAATGTGCAGACGCCTTCCACACTGTCGTTCTTTCCTAATAAGATGTCTGTCACCATTGCCTCTCTAATAGAAAGGTTTGGAGTGCTGGAAAACAAAGCAAAGACCAACAGTTACCAGAAGGAACGAACAAACATTCGACAAATATATGCAAGGCAAGAGAATACTAATAAAATTGGGCAATTAATGGAAAACAAATAAATTTGAATAGTGATTATCATTTATTTATTTAGTTACGCAGCATTTCTCTTTTATTATGTAGATATAAATCCCACATCCCACACAAGATTGAACCCTTGACTTACTGATCTCACCATCCATCTCTTACTTATGGTGGGAACAAGACACCATTTGGTCAAAAAAAAAACATTGGCCTTTTTGGGTTAAGTAACTAGAAATATTAGAGCCCTCTTGTCCAATAGATGATATTTATTTTCATTGTGCTGATAAGTTATGTTCATGTCTGCCAAGGTGAGTAAATTTAAAAGCTGCTACAAATTTCAGAGAGAGGAAGAAGAAAAACTTTAACGTGAATATATATTGAGCATGTAAAAGTATATTACATCTAGAGGGAAACAGAAAAAGATTTTATTTGATGATAAATTTCAAATTCCATGATGAGATGAAAAACACTGTGGACCTTTACTTGAAATAAATGCAGGAAATAATAGGGCTACAAGTTCAACTTGCACATTAAATCAAGCATCCAAGAAGTAAATGCTTCTTTTTATTTATTTACTTATTTATTTTTTTTCTTTTTCTATCAGGAATGAGACCAATCCGTGCTCTTCCATTGAGCAATATGTGATGTATTAATGCTGCAATTTATAATACATTGTACATTAAAATTCACAAATTGATTCTTTCTTGTACACTTACTTCATACATGCTACTCCCTATAAACTTTCTCAACTAAGAAGAGTTATGTCTCATATTATTGACTCTTTGAGCAGGGTTTTTAGGTTCTTCCAACTCATGATTGTCCTTGTAACTTAGGATACCAAAATTGATGTAAAACAAAACATGTGATACCAAATCTATTAGGAGAATATGAACAGCAACTTATTTTAGGGCTTAGGACAAGCTAAGATTAGGATTGTGATGAGAAAACGCTGGAAAATATTAAGGGAAATGGAATTTTTGTTACACTTAATAAAAGATAGAGAAAATGTTGTTCAGTATGCTTGTCCGGAATAGGCATTCAGACGAGCTATCAAACGAGTTGCCCAGTGTTCTCGTCCGTAATTAGCATTCGGCTGAGTTACATGAGAGGTCAAGTCAGTATGATTCGTCTGCTGTAGCGTTCAAACAAGCTACATGCGACGATGGAACAAAATGGTTTGTCTACTATGGCGTTCAGATGCCGTAGTGGTGTCCATATGAGATAACATGCCGGATTAAATCAATGTTGCCTGTCCTCAATTGGTTCAGACGAGCCAGCAGTCGAAAGGTAGACATAACGGCTCATTAGTAACTGTATATGAGTGAGTTATCGGACGAGGCTCTTGCCCGTTCATACAAGTCACTTACTCGTCCGGACGAGTCGTGATAATATAAATAGCAAATAGGTGATTTTCAGCTCACAAATCGCATTTCTCTCATTTTCTCTCTCTCTCTCTCACCCACTCTTGGTGGGTATTGTCCATTGTTGGGTTTTTGGAGCTTGGAGAAGGTTCGTACACCACTTCCAAGCTACAGTTTGGAGATTTATGGTGTTGGAGCTCTGTTTTATCTGTTGAATCTATGTTATACACCATAGATTTTCTACAAGTTGGGTTAATTTTTGGGTATGATGCTTAATCCTAGAAATTACCCTAGGGTTTTTATGTGTAGTAGAGTTCTAGGCAGTACCCAAGCTTTGGGTAGAAGATTTGAGGTGTGGAACTTCTAATTTCTCCATTCAATTAAGGTATGAGCAAAACCCTAACTTTTCATGGTTTTGGTCAATTTGGGGGCTTTGATATTAAACCCAAAATTTGGCTATGGATTAGGTTAATTGGGCTTATGGTTGGTTTTTAAGAAAGTACAGTGTTTGAGGTGTTTTGAGCACTATGGGTATTACCAAAGTTAGAGTTTTATTATGGGTACAAGTCTAATGGTGATTTGCAATGTGTGCTTGAGTTGGGAATCCTTCTCAATCGTCAAGGACATTGTAAGTATATTACTTACTGAGATCAGAACAAATTTTACTTAGCCTCCAGGGCATAAGAATAAACTGTTTAGCCCGTCAGGGGTGAAAGCTCCTGGATTACCTAGTAACTGGTTCTGGCGAGTGGGGTCCGTTACCCGTGGGAGTTTGATTAACGGTGAGGATTGTTGTACAGTATGCGTTTGCGACGTGCAATTAATCTGAGTAAAGTTCTCCTACGTTATCAAAAAAAAAAAAACAAATTTTACTTATTTTTAACGCGTGATATATGTGTTTTGCCGAGCTGACTATTTTATGAAGATATATGATTAAGTACATTTGACGATTATACATGTTAAAAAGATGTGTTAAGAATTGTGTTAAAAAATTATGTTCAATATTGCATGGTTACGAAAACAAATGAATGCATCATGATAATGTGCACTAAAGATAAAATAAGGAATAAGAGATTAATGTATCAAGACAAGTCCCCAGCTTCACTACTAAGGGACAAGTCCCTAAGGACCAGTCCTCGATGTTGTTAACCTAATGCTGATATAAAGGGGCCAGCCCCAGTGAATGGTAGGAATGTTAAATGAAGGATCGGTCCTTAAGAAGCTGTCAAGAACAAGTTCCAAGAGAGACGTGTGAAAGAATGAAAATGGAAATGAATGAAAAAATGCAATACATAAGTTTGGTATTAATGATTATAAAATGTATTTTATTTTATTTTTATAAGTAATAATCAAGTTTTATTATTATAAAATGTATTTTATGAGATTGACACTAATGTTTATCAACTATTTATAGCTTAGATATGCTCGTATGCATGTGTTTCGCTTAATGGGTTGTGGAACGCATGTATATGTGTGTCGCTGAGTTATACGATATAAAGGATATGCAATGGCTTAGATGTATTTGTATGTATATATTTCTAGTGCAGGATATGAAATATATAATATATATCATTATAGCTAAAGGTAATATGTTGTAAAGACTTATGTACATTTTTTATTCAATCGGTGATGGTTTGCTATGATAAACTGTGAAACCTATTGTAGTTGTTATTGTTAATCATGATAAAAATGGAAGAAAATGTATGAAATGAGGAGCTGATTTACTATTTCCAGCCCTCTTCTATTCATTCCATATATATTAGGAGAAATGATTACAATAGAGTGAGGATTATTCCTAAGAATGACAGTTGGTACTAGAAAAACTATTCTGGACACCTCATCTAAGTTTTCTTCCATAATAGTACCACTTATTACGGCATGCATTCTAACAAAAAAAAGAATAACCTTTTCCATTAAGTAATTTCATACAAAAAGAATTGAGTTCCTCCTCAATTCAATGAGCTCTGCAACCCAAAAGACCACACTTTTCCAACCCCTATTCTAACTTTCTGTATAGACCTCACTGTGAGCCAATTCATGTACATTTGTGCATGAAAGTGATTGCTACCCCTTTCAGCCGTTTACCTATACCCTTTCTTCTTTTGTCTGATCTCACATGAGAACCTGGTGCATTAGTGTCTTTTTCTGATAAGTAAAAAAAAAAAACAAAAAAAGACTCAATAAAACCACTAGTTAGTATCTTGAGCAACCCGATGCAAGGACCACATCAACCCTCCATCATCCCCCACTCTAGTAAAAAATCTTGAAATCACAACTAGTGACTGAATTGATAACTGAAATCTGATTTTATCTAATAGGGCAATCTTAAGACCCAAATATGCAAAAGCAAAGTCCGTCTTGAGATCAAATGGTAATAACATTAGGAACAACCACTACAATGCATTGAACTGAATTTGTTCTCTTCCTTCTTTTCAAATTGATTTTTGGTCAGCTGAAAGAAACAAAAGGGTGAACAGCAAGAGGGAGAGTTAGGGATGGTGGATGGGTTGGATAGGGCTCTATGTCTCATGAATGGATTGGATGGGGCAGGTGTTGGTGAGAATCGAAAGGTGGGTGATGTCGGCCACTCCAAGGTAGTGCAATGTGCGATGGAGATCTTTCCCGTTCTGGGGATCTCTTGTCGAATGAAAAAAAGACTTTGGATCTTTTGACAATTCTAGAAGAGGAACAGCGTCATGAGGTTATGGTTTCTCCTTCTACACCGAAAGGTAGGAGGGAACTTAAAAACATGGAGTGCTCTATAAACTTTGATGCTAGAGGTGATTGTTCTAGCTGAGGTAAGGCAAGAGGGTTCTTTTAGTGTTATGATGAAGCCCAGAACTCTTTTGCGAGTTTAGGGTTTCTTTTATGGATGCCTTGTAGTTCTTTTCTTTTGGGATTTTACAGGTGGCTTTGGCTGGGTTGTTCCTTTTTTTTTTTTTTGTTCCATTTGTATACTTCATGTGTGGTTAGGGGGGCCTTACACATTTTAATGATATTTGTCAATTACTTATAAAAATTAAAAAAAAAAAAAAAAATGCAGGTGAAAAGTAACAGCTTAAAGCAAATTTTGAGGATCGATATTTCCAGTCTAAACTGGATGGCTCTAGATCATCAAATCTGCAAATATAATAGGTGGGAAATACTTCTCTGGCTAACTAGTAACTATACAGCAAAATGAGCCACAAATCAGTCAAATATGGAACTATGAATGAGATTGATCATGCCAAAAACTAATAATTTAAGACTACTATATATAATCATCGCTGTAGCCAAAACAAAAAAAAAAAACAAACGGTGGAAAGAATACTCTGCACAGATTAAGCATACACACTTGCCTTTCCACTATGTTTCTCATTTGCATGGCATATTCCCTTTTATCAGTTTGCGCACGCAATGCTCGAACTGCAGGGCCTCTAGAGACATTGAGAACACGTTTTTGTAAATAGCATCTGAGGATGAAAACAAAAGTGAACATTAGTTAGTTGCAAATACCACAAAGCAAGAACATAATTCTCATAGAGATATCTAAACAAATTTTAATTCCCTCAACCCAAATTATTGCACAAACGTCAAAGAGGTGGCAAGATTAGAACTAAGAAAAGAATATCAGATACTTCCAACAAATGTGAAAAGACAAATTCCCCAATGAAAATAAGAATGGGAAAGTATTAACAAGCATTTCACCAAATAAAAGTATAGCGGGAAAGATAATATGGTAACCCCCATGGCCAGACTCTGAATGCAATTTTATAATAGGAACAAAAGATCATTGTTGTCATTCTAAGGAACCTAAAGCAAATAAAATGAGGGTTTCATACGAAGGATTTGAAGAGGAGGCTTCAGATTTGTTCGCTGCTATTGAATCCAGGCATAAGGGTAAGGGTGTTGCAGGAAGAGAACTTAACTTGTCAAGTTCAATGAACTATGATTCCAAGAGGAATCCTACAAAACCCCACCCTTCTTCTTGTTATCATGGCAACACTCCTATCCCACTATGAATCTAAAAATTCTCAGCTGGAATGTTCAAGGTCTTAACCGGAAAAGACTTGGCATTAGAAACTTATTAAAAATTTGAAGCCTAACATTGTGTGTTTTAAAGGAACTAAAATGGAGCAGATTATAGCTGATATTGTCCGGAGTTTGTGGGGTGGATCCTTCATGGGTTGGACTGTTTTGCCAGCCTCAAGAGCCTCAGGATCTATACTCTTAATGTGGGATAAACCGGCAGTGGAATGCATTAAAGAGATGGTGGGCACTTTCTCTATTTCCTGCAGGTTCAAATCTGTCCTGAACCAGTTCATTTGGGCTTTATGGTGAGTTTATGGTCCCAATGCTAATGCAGATGGGCACTATGTGTGAGAGAAGCTTTCAGGGGTCTTTAGTTGAGGGAAAGTCCCTTGATGCAATGGGGGAGACTTCAATGTTACTCATTTCCCAAATGAAAGAACCGTAATGTCTTAGGTAACCTCTGCCATGTGGAAATTGTCATATTTTATTTCAGAGCAAGGCTTGGTGGATATTCCATTGGTCGGAGGGTCTTTCACTTGATCTAATAAAAAACTTCCCCTCCTCTATGTCCAGGATCAACAGAGTTTTAATTTTGCCGGATTGCGAAGAGAATTTCCCAGACCTGATCCAACATCGTCTTCCTCAACTGTTATCAGATCATTTTCCCATTTTTCTTGACCACGAGAGTCATGTTCTTTTAAATTTGAGAACTTGTGGCTGAAAGCATAGGGCTTTGAAGATTTGGTGAAACAGCGGTGGGGATTTGTGTCAGTTTCCAGGTACTCCCTGCTTCCTTTTAGCTAATAAACCAAAATGGCTGAAACTGGATTTAAAACGTTGGAATAAAGAGGTATTCAGTAATATAGAGGAAAAGAATGTCTTTATTGGAGGATTTACAGTCTCTTGATTATTTAGAAGAAGAGAGACCTCTAGTAGAAGAGGAGAAAGTCAGGAGGGCTACGGTGAAAATAGATTTAAAGGATGATGCTCTTTTGCAAGAGGTCAGTTGGAGACAAAAATCTAAGGTGACTTGGTTAAAAGGGGATAACAACACAGGGTTTATTCACCATCTTGCCAAATCTCACAAGAGAAATAATTTTATTACCAATCTTTGTATAGATGACACTATTACCTCTGATCAAAAGGTGATCAATGATACAATCATCTAGTTTTACAAGAATCTCTTTAATGAAACAGTTCATTGGCACCCTAAATTAGATGGGTTGGAGTTCCCTTATTAGACTCTGCAGAAGCAGATTGGTTGGAAAGACCATTTCAAGGAGAGGAGGTTATTCTGGCATTGCTTAGTATGGATGGTAACAAAGCTCCAGGCCCTGAAGGTTTCACTATTGCTTTCTTTTGGTCTTGTTTGGCTATAGTGAAGGATGATCTTATGCACCTTTTCAACAGCTTTCATGAGCATGAGATATTCGAGAAAAGCCTTAATGTTATTTTCATCGCTCTTATCCCTAAAAAGATTGGGCAGTGGGAAGTAAAGGATTTTAGACCAATCAGCCTGGTGGGGAAGTGTGTATGAAATCTTAGCTCAATTCCTGGCTATAAGAATGAAGCAAGTCTTGGGATCGCTCATTTTGAATAGTCAATGCATTTATAGGGGGGAGACAAATCCTAGGCTCAGTTCTCATAGCAAATGAGTGTATGGACAACTGGTTAAAAAATAGGGAGTTCCAGGAGTTATTTGTAAGCTGGATTTGGAGAAAGCCTATGACCCTGTCAACTAGGAGTTCCTCCTCTATCTCTTGGGGCATCTTGGTTTCGGTTTTAAATGGAGGAAATGGATGTTTGCTTGTATCTCCACAACCCAATTCTCTATTTTGATCAATGGTAGTCCACTAGTCCTCACAGCTTCTTTGGTAGCTCTTGGGGCCTCCACCAAGGGGGCTCTCAATACGATGCTATCTAGAGTTATGGTTGGTGGTTACCTATCATGATTCTGAGTAGGCACTCAAAACACAACCCCTTAGGAAATATTACACCTTTTTGCAATGATACGCACACTATGTCTAATGCAGATCATGATCAAATCTATAATTTGGGTCACATTTTCTTGTACTTTGAGGCAAGTTCAAGCTTGAAGGTTAAACTTCGGAAATCGGTTTTAGTCGCAATGGGGGGAGGTGCTGCATTAGGAAGAGTTGGCCAATGTTCTCAGCTACAACATCTCCTCTCTGTCCTTGATTTATTTGGGGCTTCCATTGGTTGCTTCTTTTAAGTCAAAAGCCATATGGGACAAGGTAGCTGAGAAAATGGAAAGAAGATTGGCTAGCTGGAAGAAGATTTACTTGTCTCGAGGTCGTACGCTTACCCAAATCAAGAGCACATTTGTCCCTTTTTCCTTTATACAGCCGGTGTAGCTAGGAAGTTGGAGCACCTTCAAAGGGACTTTCCTTGGGATGCTCTAGCTGGTGTACCCAAGTTTCATCTAATGAATTGGAAAACAATCTGTTGCTCAGTTCCCAGGGGAAGGTTGGGGGTTAAAAATCTCATGCTATTCAATAAAGCTTTACTTGGTAAATAGCTTTGGAAATTCATGAAAGAGGAGACTTCTCGATGAATACAGATGATTATTGAGAATTATGGGACCCAGAGTGAGAGTTGGTGCTAAAAGGAAGCCTGAGGGCACCGTATGCCTTTAGAAGAATAATAGGAATGGCTGGGGAATCTTCTCCAATCTTGTCTCCTTCAAGGTTGGAGATGGGTATCATATTAGGTTTTGGCATGATGTTTGGTATAGTAAAGATGCTATCAAATCATCTTTCCCAAAATTGTATGCAATAGCTGTGAAAAAGAGGCCTTAGAGTCAAATTACTTGGAATCCTCTGAAACCTCTATTCATTGAGATCTGAGTTTCATTAGGGCAGTCCAGGATTGGGAGTTGGAATCTCGCGATTCTTTCCACACTTAGTTATACTCCTCAACTACCCCCATCCGTGAAAAGCGGATAGATTGTTATAGACCCCAGCCAGCAACCATGACTTTGAAGTGAAAAGCTATTATAACA
>NC_081551.1:10920194-10924337 GCF_901000735.1 Corylus avellana | reverse complement strand
CTCAATACGATGCTATCTAGAGTTATGGTTGGTGGTTACCTATCATGATTCTGAGTAGGCACTCAAAACACAACCCCTTAGGAAATATTACACCTTTTTGCAATGATACGCACACTATGTCTAATGCAGATCATGATCAAATCTATAATTTGGGTCACATTTTCTTGTACTTTGAGGCAAGTTCAAGCTTGAAGGTTAAACTTCGGAAATCGGTTTTAGTCGCAATGGGGGGAGGTGCTGCATTAGGAAGAGTTGGCCAATGTTCTCAGCTACAACATCTCCTCTCTGTCCTTGATTTATTTGGGGCTTCCATTGGTTGCTTCTTTTAAGTCAAAAGCCATATGGGACAAGGTAGCTGAGAAAATGGAAAGAAGATTGGCTAGCTGGAAGAAGATTTACTTGTCTCGAGGTGGTACGCTTACCCAAATCAAGAGCGCATTTGTCCCTTTTTCCTTTACCAGCCGGTGTAGCTAGGAAGTTGGAGCACCTTCAAAGGGACTTTCCTTGGGATGCTCTAGCTGGTGTACCCAAGTTTCATCTAATGAATTGGAAAACAATCTGTTGCTCAGTTCCCAGGGGAAGGTTGGGGGTTAAAAATCTCATGCTATTCAATAAAGCTTTACTTGGTAAATAGCTTTGGAAATTCATGAAAGAGGAGACTTCTCGATGAATACAGATGATTATTGAGAATTATGGGACCCAGAGTGAGAGTTGGTGCTAAAAGGAAGCCTGAGGGCACCGTATGCCTTTAGAAGAATAATAGGAATGGCTGGGGAATCTTCTCCAATCTTGTCTCCTTCAAGGTTGGAGATGGGTATCATATTAGGTTTTGGCATGATGTTTGGTATAGTAAAGATGCTATCAAATCATCTTTCCCAAAATTGTATGCAATAGCTGTGAAAAAGAGGCCTTAGAGTCAAATTACTTGGAATCCTCTGAAACCTCTATTCATTGAGATCTGAGTTTCATTAGGGCAGTCCAGGATTGGGAGTTGGAATCTCGCGATTCTTTCCACACTTAGTTATACTCCTCAACTACCCCCATCCGTGAAAAGCGGATAGATTGTTATAGACCCCAGCCAGCAACCATGACTTTGAAGTGAAAAGCTATTATAACACTTTCAAGACTAGAACGCCATGCTTGTTTCACTGGAAAGTGTATGGAAGGTTAAGGTTCCGCCCTGCATTGCATCCTGAACATGGATGGCAAGCTTGAGGTAGAATCCTTACAGTTGATAATAGTAGAAGGCATGGTTTCACTCTTGTAAATTGGTGTTGCCTCTGCGAAAAGAATGAGGAGACCGTCAATCACCTACTCATCCATTGTGAGTGCTTTAGCAATTTATGGCACTTGGTTCTCAACTTATTCGGAGTTTCATTGGTGATGTCTAACAACATCCAAGAGCTGCTATATTGTTGGAGGACTCAAGGGCCGGGGCGGGGACATCCTAAAGAGGCTATCTAGAAAGTTATTCCAGCGTTTGTAACATGGAGCATTTAGAGAGAAAATAATCAGTCTTTATTTGACAATTGCGAGTCTAATGTGCTTCGTTTAAAATCCTCTTTTTTGAGATCTCTATTGGACTGGATTGTAACCTACATTCCTAATTTCTCCTCTTTGAATATTTTAGATTTTTTTTTTATCTTTTTAGAATCCAGACAACTTTAGGATGGTTGTTTCCCTCATATACTTTTCGTGTACAAGGGTTTTATTATGTTTTCGTTTTCAATAAATTATTATTCATTTACAAAATAAAAATAAAAGTAAAATAAAAGCTTGGTTGAACATATTTTAGTCATACACCACCTCAACATTGCTTCATCTTCACTTGTTTAAATGGTTCGATTTAGACCTATATTTGCAATGACAAAATTATTAAAACCTGCTTCTCTTTCCTTTATTACTCATCCATCCACCTTTGTTCACATAGAATTTGTCCTTTCACATTAGATATAGCTTTCAAAAAGATTTCTTTTAAACTCATCTCAAACAATTTTTTACATTGCCCACCCACCTAAAAGACCTCCTCAAGGCTCAAACTTGACATCTTTGAATGATTTAATATCTAGGATAATTTGAAACTTTCAACGGCACAATAATTTAAGCCAACTTCTTCTCCCCCCTTCCAATCGTACTTTTGCCAGCATCCACCTTACTAAACATGGTATTTTGTAGTCAATAGCAAGTAGTAATTGCTCTCAACCAGAAGTCACTCACCAAAGTACATTCAAGCAAATGCAGGAATCATACATTACCTATCAGAAACCTTCCCGATTTCACCACCAAGTGCATCCACTTCATGTACTAGTTGTGATTTTGCAGGTCCACCTACTGCTGGATTGCAAGGCTGCATCAAACTTCTTAATAAGAAACTCTATAACTATGGCATATTAATCCAAGAATCAAAAGATGTTTTCCTTGAATCTGTGAGCATGGATCTGCACATTTGTGTGCACGCAAGCATATGTGTGTTGTGTGAGAGAGAGAGAGATATGTGATGGCAATGGGTGGAGTTTTAAAATGAAAGCTTTGGCTTGTTGCGTGATAGGTTATATACATAACTCCTCTTTTTCTTCATTGGTAGCTACACATGCACCCACTGGGTTTTGTAACTAAGACCTCACCCTCCAAGCAGAGGGTTTGAGCACATAACTAATTCTTATTAGAAATTCTATACCATGTAAATAAACTTAAACATTTTAATAATCAACTCTTGAACCTTGGTGCCAATAACATAGGATTAAAAACAACAAAAAGACATTAAACACTGTCAATGCCAGTCCCTAGACACTTAATTAAAAAATGTTCACACAAAAAAGAACAATTTTTGGAACTAGGCAGTAAGGTAATTTCTTAAGTTTCAAATCCAAAAGAATTTGTAAGCCAATTGGAAGACTACTATATCAAACAGAAAGACTAAATTGCCTCTATAAGGAGCTCAAATGTTAACCTGCCAAGCAATTCGATCAATATTTAGTGTTAGAAGAAGAGTTTTTGCCCCTAATCGGGCAGATGCAAGTGCAGCTTCACAGCCTGCGTGTCCTCCTCCAACTACGATGACATCAAATCTTTCATAAACTGCTCCAACATTATCATTCCAGTCTGCAGAATGTTGAAAGTGGTTCTCTTATGCCTTTGAAGTGATTTGGGTATTATATTGAAAGAAGGTAATAGCTAGAAACAATATTCATATTTGTCAATGTGAAGAAAATAACAGTGTATCAAAAAAAAAGTTAAAAGAGTTCAGACAACAAACAGATTCGTGATAATCATATTTTCTCAAACCACTAACTACTTCTGTTCACAATATGTCTCATTAGATATGCAAGCATAATGAAAAAGTTGCGGGGGACAAAACTACACAGTTAAGGCTCGGAGAATTTGGAAACCACAGTATTTGGTGAGTCTAGTAATCTAGCATTTTTTGCTCAGCAGATCACCATTGCTCGCTCACAACCTTGCTCCTTATTCATTAATATAATAAAAAGCATGGGGGAGAGAAGTTCACTTAAAAGTATCTTCAAAAAGTAATTACTTAGTAAGAAATAGTAACTGACCAATAGGGAATCTTTAAAATGTTCATCATTATTCTATAGAAATCAGCAACAGTACGTTTGACTTGACAGCTGCTTTTCATAAGATTTTGACTTCTGATAATCTTGATTAAGAGGAGGCAATATAGTAATGAATGGGTGTTGCATGTGTCAGAGGAATGCCAAATCGATCGATCATTGCTTGTTGCATTTTCAGTAGCCCACAAGTCCTGGAGTTTGTGTTCTCTTTGTTTGGCATTTCATCAGGTGCTCCTAGCCAGTTATTGGGTCGCTTTTCAGCTGGCATGGGTATATATTTTTTGATAAGTTGCATGGGTATATATTAGTAGAGGTAATCGATTACTTTGACCTCATTAATGAAGGCGGCTGCCCCCACCCCCCTCTTGCATTTTCGATAAATTTAGTCAACTTATGAGGAGAAAAAAGAAAAATGAAAATCAGAAAAACAGAGAATCACTCACAATCTTCGAAGAAACCAAAAGATTGTTTACAGTAACATACTTTTCACTTGTCACTTCATTTTAATATACTCACCAAGTCCTCCAAACCATTTGCTTTGTTTCCCTCGTAAATACATTGCAAATTAATC
>NC_081551.1:10908280-10920094 GCF_901000735.1 Corylus avellana | reverse complement strand
AAGTGGATGCACTTGGTGGTGAAATCGGGAAGGTTTCTGATAGGTAATGTATGATTCCTGCTTTTGCTTGAATGTACTTTGGTGAGTGACTTCTGGTTGAGAGCAATTACTACTTGCTATTGACTACAAAATACCATGTTTAGTAAGGTGGATGCTGGCAAAAGTACGATTGGAAGGGGGGAGAAGAAGTTGGCTTAAATTATTGTGCCGTTGAAAGTTTCAAATTATCCTAGATATTAAATCATTCAAAGATGTCAAGTTTGAGCCTTGAGGAGGTCTTTTAGGTGGGTGGGCAATGTAAAAAATTGTTTGAGATGAGTTTAAAAGAAATCTTTTTGAAAGCTATATCTAATGTGAAAGGACAAACTCTATGTGAACAAAGGTGGATGATGGAATTGCATGGATGGATGAGTAATAAAGGAAAGAGAAGCAGGTTTTAATAATTTTGTCATTGCAAATATAGGTCTAAATCGAACCATTTAAACAAGTGAAGATGAAGGAATGTTGAGGTGGTGTATGACTAAAATATGTTCAACCAAGCTTTTATTTTACTTTTATTTTTATTTTGTAAATGAATAATAATTTATTGAAAACGAAAACATAATAAAACCCTTGTACACGAAAAGTATATGAGGGAAACAACCACCCTAAAGTTGTCTGGATTCTAAAGAGATAAAAAAAAATCTAAAATATTCAAAGAGGAGAAATTAGGAATGTAGGTTACAATCCAGTCCAATAGAGATCTCAAAAAAGAGGATTTTAAACAAAGCACATTAGACTCGCAATTGTCAAATAGAGACTGATTATTTTCTCTCTAAATGCTCCATGTTAAAAACGCTGGAATAACTTTCTAGATAGCCTCTTTAGGATGTCCCCGCCCCAGCCCTTGAGTCCTCCAACAATATAGCAGCTCTTGGATGTTGTTAGGCATCACCAATGAAACTCCGAATAAGTTGAGAACCAAGTGCTGTAAATTGCTAAAGCACTCACAATGGATGAGTAGGTGATTGACGGTCTCCTCATTCTTTTTGCAAAGGCAACACCAATTTACAAGAGTGATACCATGCCTTCTACTATTATCAACTGTAAGGATTCTACCTCAAGCTTGCCATCCATGTTCAGGATGCAATGCAGGGCGGAACCTTAACCTTCCATACACTTTCCAGTGAAACAAGCATGGCGTTCTAGTCTTGAAAGTGTTATAATAGCTTTTCACTTCAAAGTCATGGTTGCTGGCTGGGGTCTATAACAATCTATCCGCTTTTCACGGATGGGGGTAGTTGAGGAGTATAACTAAGTGTGGAAAGAATCGCGAGATTCCAACTCCCAATCCTGGACTGCCCTAATGAAACTCAGATCTCAATGAATAGAGGTTTCTGAGGATTCCAAGTAATTTGACTCTAAGGCCTCTTTTTCACAGCTATTGCATACAATTTTGGGAAAGATGATTTGATAGCAGCTTTACTATACCAAACATCATGCCAAAACCTAATATGATACCCATCTCCAACCTTGAAGGAGACAAGATTGGAGAAGATTCCCCAGCCATTCCTATTATTCTTCTAAAGGCATACGGTGCCCTCAGGCTTCCTTTTAGCACCAACTCTCACTCTGGGTCCCATAATTCTCAATAATCATCTGTATTCATCGAGAAGTCTCCTCTTCATGAATTTCCAAAGCTATTTACCAAGTAAAGCTTTATTGAATAGCATGAGATTTTTAACCCCCAACCTTCCCCTGGGAACTGAGCAACAGATTGTTTTCCAATTCATTAGATGAAACTTGGGTACACCAGCTAGAGCATCCCAAGGAAAGTCCCTTTGAAGGTGCTCCAACTTCCTAGCTACACCGGCTGGTAAAGGAAAAAGGGACAAATGCGCTCTTGATTTGGGTAAGCGTACCACCTCGAGACAAGTAAATCTTCTTCCAGCTAGCCAATCTTCTTTCCATTTTCTCAGCTACCTTGTCCCATATGGCTTTTGACTTAAAAGAAGCAACCAATGGAAGCCCCAAATAAATCAAGGACAGAGAGGAGATGTTGTAGCTGAGAATATTGGCCAAGTCTTCCTAATGCAGCACCTCACCCCATTGCGACTAAAACCGATTTCCGAAGTTTAACCTTCAAGCTTGAAATTGCCTCAAAGTACAAGAAAATGTGACCCAAATTATAGATTTGATCATGATCTGCATTAGACATAGTGTGCGTATCATTGCAAAAAGGTGTAATATTTCCTACGGGGTTGTGTTTTGAGTGCCTACTCAGAATCATGATAGGTAACCACCAACCATAACTCTAGATAGCATCGTATTGAGAGCCCCCTTGGCGGAGGCCCCAAGAGCTACCAAAGAAGCTGTGAGGACTAGTGGACTACCATTGATCAAAATAGAGAATTGGGTTGTGGAGATACAAGCAAACATCCATTTCCTCCATTTAAAACCGAAACCAAGATGCCCCAAGAGATAGAGGAGGAACTCCTAGTTGACAGGGTCATAGGCTTTCTCCAAATCCAGCTTACAAATAACTCCTGGAACTCCCTATTTTTTAACCTGTTGTCCATACACTCATTTGCTATGAGAACTGAGCCTAGGATTTGTCTCCCCCCTATAAATGCATTGACTATTCAAAATGAGCGATCCCAAGACTTGCTTCATTCTTATAGCCAGGAATTGAGCTAAGATTTCATACACACTTCCCCACCAGGCTGACTGGTCTAAAATCCTTTACTTCCAACTGCCCAATCTTTTTAGGGATAAGAGCGATGAAAATAGCATTAAGGCTTTTCTCGAGTATCTCATGCTCATGAAAGCTGTTGAAAAGGTGCATAAGATCATCCTTCACTATAGCCAAACAAGACCAAAAGAAAGCAATAGTGAAACCTTCAGGACCTGGAGCTTTGTTACCATCCATACTAAGCAATGCCAGAATAACCTCCTCTCCTTGAAATGGCCTTTCCAACCAATCTGCCTCTGCAGAGTCTAATAAGGGAACTCCAACCCATCTAATTTAGGGTGCCAATGAACTGTTTCATTAAAGAGATTCTTGTAAAACTAGATGATTGTATCATTGATCACCTTTTGATCAGAGGTAATAGTGTCATCTATACAAAGATTGGTAATAAAATTATTTCTCTTGTGAGATTTGGCAAGATGGTGAATAAACCCTGTGTTGTTATCCCCTTTTAACCAAGTCACCTTAGATTTTTGTCTCTGTTAGAGGAATTTAGGGTTTGCATGTAAAGAGAAGAAAGAAGAGGCTGTGTTATTTTCACGTAGCCTTCTCCTCTCATACTTCATATATATATATATCTAATGTAACATTGAGTACAAAGACCAAAATACCCCATATAATATATTAACCCTAATATGCTCATCTAACACTCCCCCTCAAGCTGGAGCATATATATCATATAAGCCCAGCTTGGAACAAATAAACTCTAACTTCTTTCGACACAAAGACTTTGTAAACATATCAGCTAGTTGATCTCCAGACTTCACAAATGGTGTAGATATATCTCTGCTGAGTATCTTATCTCGAACAAAGTGACAATCGACCTCAATATGCTTAGTTCTTTCATGAAAAACAGAGTTAGATGCAATATGTATAGCGGCTTGATTGTCACAAAATAATGGGATAGGAGTAGGAGCAGTGAATCCAATCTCCTGTAGGAAATGTTGTAACCACGTCAATTCACTAGCAGTATTAGACATTGCCCTGTATTCTGCCTCAGCACTCGACCGTGCCACCACCGTTTGTTTCTTACTTTTCCAAGTCACCAGATTACCACCCAAGAATGTGCAATACCCTGTAGTAGATCGCCTATCTGGGAGGGAACCTGCCCAATCTGCATCAGTAAACCCTTCTACCCGGAGGTGTCCATTCGGTCTATACAATATCCCAAGGCCAGGAGCTCCTTTCAAATATCGAATAATACGAGTAACAGCTTCCCAATGTAAAACTCTAGGAGCCTCCAAGAATTGACTAACAACACCAACTGCATATGAAATGTCTGGCCTAGTAATAGTGAGATAATTCAACTTTCCAACCAAACGACGATACCTACTAGGATCTTCAAATAATTCTCCTTCATCTTTTACTAATTTCTGATTAGGATCCATTGGAGTGTCAACAGGACGAGCACCCAGGAGACCTGTCTCTTCTAACAAATCAAGTGCATATTTTCTTTGAGATAAATTGATACCCTTTCGGGATCTAGCAACTTCAATCCCCAAGAAATATCTGAGTTTTCCCAAATCTTTAGTATGAAACTTCTGCTGTAAAAACAGTTTCAATCGAGCGATACCTCTTGAATCATCACCTGTAATCACAATGTCATCCACATATACCACAAGAAGAATGTAGCCTGCATTTGTATGCAAGTGAAATACTGAATGATCTGTCTGACAACGCTGAAGACCAAACTCCATAACGGCCTCAGAGAACTTCCCAAACCATGCCCGTGGAGATTGCTTGAGACCATACAAAGCCTTTTTTAACTTACAAACACAACTCCGATACTCCCCCTGAGCAACAAACCCAGGTGGTTGCTCCATATAAACTTCCTCATGTAAATCCCCATGTAAAAAGGCATTTTTGACGTCCAACTGAAATAAGGGCCAATTAAGATTAGCAGCCAAAGAAATAAGAATACGAACGGAAGAGATTTTGGCAACTGGAGAAAATGTCTCATCATAATCAATACCATATGTCTGTGTATAACCCTTAGCAACCAAACGAGCTTTCAACCGTTCAACAGAACCATCAGGATTAAACTTAACCGTGTATACCCATTTGCAACCAACAGTCTTCTTAGCAGGGGGTAATGGAACAAGTTCCCACGTACCATTTTGATATAAGGCCTTCATTTCCAATTCCATAGCTTGCCTCCAACCAGAGTCAGATAAGGCATCCTGCACTGTCTTTGGGGTGGAAACAGTGGAAAGATGGGAAATAAAGCAAAAATGGGAAGGAGATAAAGAACTAGTGGATACAAACTGACTGATAGGATGTTTAGTAGTGCAAGAACGTGTACCTTTCCGTAGGGCAATGGGCAAGGAATCAGATGCAGGTGCCAGTGGATCCGAAGACGGGGAGGATGATGGTGGAGGTGCAGGAGCTGATGGTCGTGGCCGACGTGTATAAACCTGGAGAGGAGCAGGTGAAGGTGGAGGCAACATGACAGACTTAGAGAGATATGGAACAGGCAGCGGAACAGACGCGACATCAGGCTCAAGAGTAGACGCTCCAAAAGACGCATCAACAGGAAAATAGGAGAGAGACTCAACAAAGGTGACATCGGCGCTAGTAAAGTAGCGGCGAAGAACAGGACTATAACAACGATATCCTTTCTGAGTTGGGGAATAACCAAGAAAGACACATTTGGTAGAACGAGGATCAAGTTTATCATAACCAGGACCTAAATTATGAACATAACAAACACACCCAAAAACCCTAAGTGGTAAGGCAAATGGGGGTGAAGAACAGTATAACAGAGAATGAGGAGAAGCGCCATCTAAGACCGAGGAGGGCATTCGATTAATGAGGTAACAAGCAGTAAGAACAGCGTCACTCCAAAAATGTTTGGGGACATGCATATGAAATAAGAGACAGCGTGCAACATCCAATAAATGACGATTCTTGCGTTCAGCCACTCCATTTTGTTGTGGAGTGTGAGCACATGATGTTTGATGGATAATGCCTTTATCAGACAAATAAGAGGCAAAAGAACTAGATGTGTATTCTTTGGCATTATCAGAATGCAAAATACGAATTTTCTTAGTAAATTGAGTCTTAATCATGTTACGAAAAATCCGGAAAACAATAAATAACTCTGAACGATTTTTCATTAAAAATAGCCAAGTCATACGGGAAAAATCATCCACAAAGGTCACAAAATAATGAAATTTATTGGATGCAATATTCATTGGACCCCATACATCAGAATGAACTAACTCAAAAGGATGTGAAACACGACTAACAACTCTTGACGGAAAAGAAACACGACGGTGCTTACTAAGCTGACAAGCTTCGCAAGACACGGACAACTCGTTTCGAAGACTTGGGACTTGATGCTTCAATGTAGGAAGGGAAGGATGACCAAGACGACAATGCCACTGAAGAGCTGAGGTTGACGACTGTAAAGCACATGAGGAAAATGAAGGTGCAAGATCCAGATAATATAAGCCACCAACTTCATGCCCCATACCAATCATCCTCCTCGTCTTGAGATCCTGAAAAATGCACAAAGAAGGGTAAAAACTGACAGAACAATTAAGAGCTTTGGTAATTTTACTAATGGATAACAAATTAAAAGGAAAACCAGGAACGTGTAGAACAGAAAGCAACTCAATATCTGGACTCAAATGGGTATGGCCAGAGCCGGCTACGGTGGAGAGGGAACCATTAGCTAGGGTGACACTGTGGGGTGAGTACTACAACTAAGTACTCATTCTCGAAGTGTGAGCTCGAGCTAACAGGTGGTCCAGATGGAGTTGGGAAATCAGCATGAGAAGCAACCTGATTGGCCAACCTAGATGGGGTGCCGGAGGTTCGCCGGAGACTCGCCGGAGGTTCGCCGGAGACCGTCGAAACTCGTCGGGGACAGGCAGACCACGCCGGAAATCCCACTGGAAGGACCAAAACTAGAAGCTAAGCCAAACAGGGACCTGCGCCGGAGACTTACCGGAGGCTCCGGAAACTTGCCGGAAACTCGCCGGAAATACACTGAAACACGCCGGTGTCTGACAGACCTCACCGGTGATACCAAAACCCACAGCGACAGACCCAAGCGACTACCACAGAACACGTCGGCAAACCACCACAGACTCAGTCGACGACCACACTTCAACGACAACCCAGTTTCTGCCGATCATCACTGTAACCTGCCGGCAGCCATATACTTCACCAACAACCACAAACTAGACCGTAAATACACCACAAACCACACCGGCGACCATCTATCCCCAATCACTATTCGCGGGCATGAAGCGTATCACTATACCGCTTCGGCGTATCACCAACCGAGTTTCTGGTTTCGGAATGGAGATCAAATCATTCTCGAAGTGTGAGCTCGAGCTAACAGGTGGTCCAGATGGAGCTGGGAAATCAGCATGAGAAGCAACCTGATTGGCCAACCCAGATGGGGTGCCATGTAAATCCCAACAAAAATCCACAGAATGGTTAGTACGACCACAATGAGTGCATTTGCGAGGCCCACAACCTCCAATGCGACCTCCACCTCGAGAATCACGTCCACCACGAAAACCACGACCACCATGACCACCCCGTCCCCCACGAGAACTACCATAACTTCCACGGGCAGCAATAAAGGCAGCACGCTCACTAATACGCTCAGAACTTATCTGAGAGCTACGATCAGTAAGATTAGCACGCTGAATCCGAGAAAAGACTTCAGGAAGTGAGGGAAGTGTAGAACCCCCCAAAATCTGCGCACGAACCGACTCAAACTCAGGTTTCAAGCCAAGAAGAAACCGAACCACATCCACATCTTGACGTTGCTGTTCCATTTTCTTCAGGTCCTTAGAGAGCGGTTGGTACAAGTTTCGCTCCTTACAAATAGCCACAACTTGGTTGTAGTACTCATCCACAGTTTGATCACCTTGTTCAAGTCCAAAATATTGTTTACACACTTCATAAATTCGAGTAATATTCCCAGTTCCAGAGTACATGTGACTAAGATGATCCCAAATGTCCTTGGCACTAGGCAAGTAGATGCATGAAGATCCAATGTGAGACTCAATACTATTCAACATAAGAGAGATAATTTGATTATCTTCTTGTTCCCAAAGGCTAGGAGGATACTCTGTAGGCATACTCGAGGTTAAGTGAATAAACAAACCCTTGCCTTTGAGAAAAACTTCAACAGACCTTGCCCAATAAATATAATTCTTGCCATTGAGCTTCACAAGAGTCATAGGAGCATTAACGAAGGAAGTTTCAAGTTTAGAGGCCATAATCTCAACAACAAAGAAGCCAGACTCCACAGAAATACAAAAACAAATAATAGGAACTGTAACAACCACTTAAAAGGAATGGGAGAAAAAAAAATCCAAAACCAGAAACTCGCCGGAGGTTCGCCGGAGACTCGCCACAATTCCACGCTCAGTAGGAGAAAACTAGGATTCGGGTAAAAAAAAATATATATTAATAAAGAAGGGAGGAAGAAGCGGGGTGAGAGATGCAGTCAATAGTTATGGCTCTGATACCATGTTAGAGGAATTTAGGGTTTGCATGTAAAGAGAAGAAAGAAGAGGCTGTGTTATTTTCACGTAGCCTTCTCCTCTCATACTTCATATATATATATATATCTAATGTAACATTGAGTACAAAGACCAAAATACCCCATATAATATATTAACCCTAATATGCTCATCTAACAGTCTCCAACTGACCTCTTGCAAAAGAGCATCATCCTCTAAATCTATTTTCACCTTAGCCCTCCTGACTTTCTCCTCTTCTACTAGAGGTCTCTCTTCTTCTAAATAATCAAGAGACTGTAAATCCTCCAATAAAGACATTCTTTTCCTCTATATTACCGAATACCTCTTTATTCCAACGTTTTAAATCCAGTTTCAGCCGTTTTGGTTTATTAGCTAAAAGGAAGCAAGGAGTACCTGGAAACTGATACAAATCCCCAAATCCCCACCGCTGTTTCACCAAATCTTCAAAGCCCTATGCTTTCAGCCACATGTTCTCAAATTTAAAAGAACATGACTCTCATGGTCAAGAAAAATGGGAAAATGATCTGATAACAGTTGAGGAAGACGATGTTGGATCAGGTCTGGGAAATTCTCTTCGCAATCCGGCAAAATTAAAACTCTGTCGATCCTGGACATAGAGGAGGGGAAGTTTTTTATTAGATCAAGTGAAAGACCCTCCGACCAATGGAATATCCAGCAAGCCTTGCTCTGAAATAAAATATGACAATTTCCACATGGCAGAGGTTACCTAAGACATTACGGTTCTTTCATTTGGGAAACGAGTAACATTGAAGTCTCCCCCATTGCATCAAGGGACTTTCCCTCAACTAAGGACCCCTGAAATCTTCCCTCACACATAGTGCCCATCTGCATCAGCATTGGGACCATAAACTCACCAAAAAGCCCAAATGAACTGGTTCAGGACAGATTTGAACCTGCAGGAAATAGAGAAAGTGCCCACCATCTCTTTAATGCATTCCACTGCCGGTTTGTCCCACATTAAGAGTATAGATCCTGAGGCTCTTGAGGCTGGCAAAACAGTCCAACCCGTGAAGGATCCACCCCACAAACTCCGGACAATATCAGCTATAATTTGCTCCATTTTAGTTCCTTTAAAACACACAATGTTAGGCTTCAAATTTTTAATAAGTTTCTAATGCCAAGTCTTTTCCGGTTAAGACCTTGAACATTCCAGCTGAGAATTTTTAGATTCATAGTGGGATAGGAGTGTTGCCATGATAACAAGAAGAAGGGTGGGGTTTTGTAGGATTCCTCTTGGAATCATAGTTCATTGAACTTGACAAGTTAAGTTCTCTTCCTGCAACACCCTTACCCTTATGCCTGGATTCAATAGCAGCGAACAAATCTGAAGCCTCCTCTTCAAATCCTTTGTATGAAACCCTCATTTTATTTGCTTTGTACCCATTTAGGTTCCTTAGAATGACAACAATGATCTTTTGTTCCTATTATAAAATTGCATTCAGAGTCTGGCCATGGGGGTTACCATATTATCTTTCCCGCTATACTTTTATTTGGTGAAATGCTTGTTAATACTTTCCCATTCTTATTTTCATTGGGGAATTTGTCTTTTCACATTTGTTGGAATTTTCTGATATTCTTTTCTTAGTTCTAATCTTGCCACCTCTTTGACGTTTGTGCAATAATGTGGGTTGAGGGAATTAAAATTTGTTTAGATATCTCTATGAGAATTATGTTCTTGCTTTGTGGTATTTGCAACCAACTAATGTTCACTTTTGTTTTCATCCTCAGATGCTATTTACAAAAACGTGTTCTCAATGTCTCTAGAGGCCCTGCAGTTCGAGCATTGCGTGCGCAAACTGATAAAAGGGAATATGCCATGCAAATGAGAAACATAGTGGAAAGGCAAGTGTGTATGCTTAATCTGTGCAGAGTATTCTTTCCACCGTTTGTTTTTTTTTTTTGTTTTGGCTACAGCGATGATTATATATAGTAGTCTTAAATTATTAGTTTTTGGCATGATCAATCTCATTCATAGTTCCATATTTGACTGATTTGTGGCTCATTTTGCTGTATAGTTACTAGTTAGCCAGAGAAGTATTTCCCACCTATTATATTTGCAGATTTGATGATCTAGAGCCATCCAGTTTAGACTGGAAATATCGATTCTCAAAATTTGCTTTAAGCTGTTACTTTTCACCTGCATTTTTTTTTTTAAATTTTTAAATTTTTAAATTTTTATAGGTAATTGACAAATATCATTAAAATGTGTAAGGCCCCCCTAAGCACACATGAAGTATACAAATGGAACAAAAAAAAAAAAAAAAAAAAAAGGAACAACCCAGCCAAAGCCACCTGTAAAATCCCAAAAGAAAAGAACTACAAGGCATCCATAAAAGAAACCCTAAACCCGCAAAAGAGTTCTGGGCTTCATCATAACACTAAAAGAACCCTCTTGCCTTACCTCAGCTAGAACAATCACCTCTAGCATCAAAGTTTATAGAGCACTCCATGTTTTTAAGTTCCCTCCTACCTTTCGGTTTAGAAGGAGAAACCATAACCTCATGACACTGTTCCTCTTCTAGAATTGTCAAAAGATCCAAAGTCTTTTTTCATTCGACAAGAGATCCCCAGAACGGGAAAGATCTCCATCGCACATTGCATTACCTTGGAGTGGCCGACATCACCCACCTTTCGATTCTCACCAACACCTGCCCCATCCAATCCATTCATGAGACATAGAGCCCTATCCAACCCATCCACCATCCCTAACTCTCCCTCTTGCTGTTCACCCTTTTGTTTCTTTAAGCTGACCAAAAATCAATTTGAAAAGAAGGAAGAGAACAAATTCAGTTCAATGCATTGTAGTGGTTGTTCCTAATGTTATTACCATTTGATCTCAAGACAGACTTTGCTTTTGCATATTTGGCTCTTAAGATTGCCCTATTAGATAAAATCAGATTTCAGTTATCAATTCAGTCACTAGTTGTGATTTCAAGATTTTTTACTAGAGTGGGGGATGATGGAGGGTTGATGTGGTCCTTGCATCGGGTTGCTCAAGATACTAACTAGTGGTTTTATTGAGTCTTTTTTTGTTTTTTTTTTTACTTATCAGAAAAAGACACTAATGCACCAGGTTCTCATGTGAGATCAGACAAAAGAAGAAAGGGTAGAGGTAAACGGCTGAAAGGGGTAGCAATGACTTTCATGCACAAATGTACATGAATTGGCTCACAGTGAGGTCTATACAGAAAGTTAGAATAGGGGTTGGAAAAGTGTGGTCTTTTGGGTTGCAGAGCTCATTGAATTGAGGAGGAACTCAATTCTTTTTCTATGAAATTACTTAATGGAAAAGGTTATTCTTTTTTTTGTTAGAATGCATGCTGTAATAAGTGGTACTATTATGGAAGAAAACTTAGATGAGGTGTCCAGAATAGTTTTTCTAGTAAACTGTCATTCTTAGGAATAATCCTCACTCTATTGTAATCATTTCTCCTAATATATATGGAATGAATAGAAGAGGGCTGGAAATAGTAAATCGGCTCCTCATTTCATACATTTTCTTCCATTTTTATCATGATTAACAATAACAACTGCAATAGGTTTCACAGTTTATCA
>NC_081551.1:10883280-10900780 GCF_901000735.1 Corylus avellana | reverse complement strand
AACTCTTCTTAGTTGAGAAAGTTTATAGGGAGTAGCATGCATGAACTAAATGTACAAGAAAGAATCAATTTGTGAATTTTAATGTACAATGTATTATAAATTGCAGCATTAATACATCACATATTGCTCAATGGAAGAGCACGGATTGGTCTCATTCCTGATAGAAAAGGAAAAAAAAAAAAAAAGTAAATAAATAAAAAGAAGCATTTACTTCTTGGATGCTTGATTTAATGTGCAAGTTGAACATGTAGGCTCTAATATTTCCTGCATTTATTTCAAGTATAGTTCCACAGTGTTTTTCATCTCATCATGGAATTTGAAATTCATCATCAAATAAAATCTTTTTCTGTTTCCCTCTAGATGTAATATACTTTTACATGCTCAATATATATTCACGTTAAAGTTTTTCTTCTTCCTCTCTCTGAAATTTGTAGCAGCTTTTAAATTTACTCACCTTGGCAGACATGAACATAACTTATCAGCACAATGAAAATAAATATCATCTATTGGACAAGAGGGCTCTAATATTTCTAGTTACTTAACCCAAAAAGGCCAATGTTTTTTTTTTGACCAAATGGTGTCTTGTTCCCACCATAAGTAAGAGATGGATGGTGAGATCAGTAAGTCAAGGGTTCAATCTTGTGTGGGATGTGGGATTTATATCTACATAATAAAAGAGAAATGCTGCGTAACTAAATAAATAAATGATAATCACTATTCAAATTTATTTGTTTTCCATTAATTGCCCAATTTTATTAGTATACTCTTGCCTTGCATATATTTGTCGAATGTTTGTTCGTTCCTTCTGGTAACTGTTGGTCTTTGCTTTGTTTTCCAGCACTCCAAACCTTTCTATTAGAGAGGCTATGGTGACAGACATCTTATTAGGAAAGAACGACAGTGTGGAAGGCGTCTGCACATTTTTTGGGATGAAGTTCTATGCTCCTTCTGTTATACTGACAACAGGCACTTTTATGAGTGGTAAAATTTGGGTTGGTAGAACTTCTATGCCTGCAGGAAGGGCTGGTGAGTCAGCATCACATGGACTTACTGAGAACTTGCAGCACCTTGGATTTGAAATTGATCGGCTAAAAACTGGAACCCCAGCACGTGTGGATTGTCGTACTGTAGACTTTTCTGGATTGGAAGCCCAGCATGGAGATGAAGAGGTCCTTCCATTTACTCCCATATGTAGGTTCTGTTGAAGTATCCAACCCAAAGGTTTAAACTAGTAGGTGGAGAGGTCCAACAACTACACATATCAATAACCAAGCACACACCCAACTGATGTGAGATTTTCTAACTTTTCCTCTCATGTCTAGGCCTAATAGAAACTGAAACCATGAACAGGCAAACTGGACTCTATACCATGTTAAGGCGTCCAACCCAAAAGCTTAAGTTGGCGGAGAGGCTTAACAAGTACATATACCATAACAAACATACATCAAACCAATGTGGGATTTTTTATCACCCCATGTCATGTCCAGGTCCAATAGAAACCAAACTTAAGACAAATGGCCCAATGAACCAATTGAAACTGAAATAAATGTAGAAAGGCTTGGTATTTGGAGTCTAAAAACAAACAAACCGGGTTTTGATACCATGTTAGAGCTTCGAACCCAAAATGTAAGCTAATGGTTGGAGAGACCCAACAAGTACAGGTACCCATAACCCAGTACATACATCCAACTGATGTGGGATTTCTTAATAAGTCGAATAGATAAAGTTATGCTAGGTGCAAGTTTTCTGGTCATGCTTTGCAATTTTATTTGTGCAACCAATTCATTAGTGTGTAGGTCATATGTCATTATATACCTTGGCTGGAGATTGCAATACACTCACCATGTTAATGTAATGTATTAAAGGTAGTCAATTGACTAGATTCATAACTCTGTTCACCACATCACTGTCTGGGCAGAAACCAGAATGTTTCATAGGTTTTCCTGCTTGACTGGGCAGACTACCTCTTACTGGACTTAAGGTCATGAAGCAGTATTCTGCATATTACTAGCTCCTAGGATTTTATCTCTCTCATATTGGATGAAGAATAACCTGTGATTAGCTTTTGATTTAAATAGTGAATGTTGATGACTGATAAATATGCTTGATATCCATGTCTTTAATGTGAGTTATCATTAACAGGTCAGCTGGTTTAGCTTTGATCCTGATTTTCATATTGAAAGGGAGCAAATGTGCTGCTATCTAACACGTACCACGGCGAAAACACACCAGCTAATTAAAGAGAATTTGCATGAAACTCCCACGTATGGAGGATGGGTTGAAGCTAAGGGACCCAGATACTGCCCTTCAATTGAAGATAAGGTAAGGCTGGTAGTTTATGTTCCTTTTTTCTTGCGTACCTCATTTTTGTGTTCTGATACCTTATTTTGTTATTCACTTCAAGTTCTAACTCAACTAATATCGCAAAAGGAATGATCGGCTGCTCCAATGCTGGAGTAGATTTTGTATGAATATCAACAGACACAGAATCCCTTTTCAATTGTCATTGCTATTATGTCCCTTTTGCTATTGGCATTTCATATGATACATTTTGTTACTTTATTAAAGTTACTCTTTTTTTGGGTTCCAAATCCATTATGTGATGTAATGAAACATGATTTTCCTATTGTATGAGATATATACTTTGATTCTCAATACATTGTGCTGTGAGAAGTGAAGCATGATTAAGATATACACGTATCATTTGTTGAACTAATTCCCGATACCATCATTTGCTATATTTTCAAATTCTATACAATATTGGTTATTTCTGTTAATGGACATTAAAGAACTTCAATAAAGGATCCAAAATGTATTATATTCTTACTCTTCATCTGATTCTTGTGTTAGAGAATGAAGATAGTCATTCTTATCTAAGTATTACTGTTATTTTAGAAATGTAAATGTCATTACTGCTTTCCAAGAATCTGTATTAAAACCATATATTTGTAGGTTCCACATTTTCTTTTCACCCAATTCACTATTTCTAGAGGCATAAATCTCTATAGATATGTGTACTCCAATAATAGGAGCCTCATATGTGAATTTTCCTCTTTTCTATTCTCATTTTCTCTCTTTCATTCTCCCTGTCGGAGGGGCATGTGCAGGCCACTACTTTTTAGTGCTAGTGTGTTGGTTCCCTTCGTTTTTTTAGCTTCTCTATGTCTTGGTTGGTTTTATGGATATTTGAGAAGATGTTTTCGACGTTGTCTGAGAAGGGAAGATCCATTAGTCCTTGTTTAGAAATAAAGTCTGAAAAATCCATCATGGCCGAATCCAAATAGGCTTTACCTGATCTTTCGCTAGGGAACCGAGTGACATTAAAATCACCCCCAATACACCACGGCATGTCCCACCAGCTAATAACACCCGCTAACTCCTCCGAAAGGAGCCTTCTATCCCTATTGAGGTTCGGACCATAAACCCCAGCAAAAGCCCAAACAAAACGATCCCCAATGTTTTTGAAAGACACCGCCAGAGTGTACGCCCCACACAAACATCAACCTTCTCCACCACCCTGTTATCCCACATAATCAGAATGCCACCCGAAGCCCCTCTAGAATCCAAACAACACCAATCCACATGACTCCGCCCCCATAAACTACGAATAATATTGTGAGACATACCCTGGATCTTGGTTTCTTGAAGACAAACTATATGAGCCTTCCAATCTCTGAGCAAATTACTCACCCTCAAACACTTATCCCTCTTGTTCAACCCTCTCACATTCCAAGACAAAATGCTTAGCTTCATAAGGCTACTCCATGCCCCCTCCCCTTTCCTCTTGCCATAGCTAGAGTTTGAACATCTAGCGTCATAATTCACCGAGCACTCTAAATTTCTAACCTCCCTCTTGCCCTTAGTGCTGCTGCTTGTATTCATAACCATCGCATTATTCCTTCGTTCCTCTTTCAAAAAAGTTAAAAGAGCTAACAATTGCAGCTTATGACCCGTGTACGAAATTCCCACAATCGGATAAATCTCGTTAGCACATTGAATAACCCAATCTGAGTATCCCGACGCACCCCCTGCAGTGGGACCGTACGTATTCAAAGGAATAGGCACATCAACCTCACAAGGTACCTGGGCTTCATCTCGTGACTCAGCCTCCCTATCATTCTCTCCCCCAGGCTGTTCAGCATCACACAACTCCACCACTTTTGAACCCCCTAATGCAGCCGCCCTGTCATACTTCCCACCAGACTGGCCAATCCCAATAGAAAATTTTCGTTCCTGGGGAATGCCCAGTCCCTCACCACCCTGAACATCTTCCTGATACCCAACAACAAGAGACCAAGGCGCCACATCACTAACCTTGATCACTGGCGATGAAGTTTCTGAACTTGCTTGAAGTGCAACCTCCTCCCCATTGCACTGTGACACTGCCTCTTGCGGAAATAGGGACTCATTGGCCTTAAAACGCGAACCCATCCCACAAAAATCCTTCCTGGACACGGCTACCCCTGGATCGACAGTGGGAACAACCGGCGATGACTTCTCCGACGAAGTTTGTGTTCCCCTGGCCAACAGCAACAACCTCGGTGGGTTCTGAGAAACTCCGGCACCTCCTAATGAAACCCCACTACCGGGACTAGCTCCAGATGTGTCGACGAGAGATGCACAAACTATGGCTGGAAGTTCCGTGCCTATCGGCGACGCCCTAGGGTCGCCGGCCGTAAATCGCGAACCCAACCCACGAGCATCCTTCTCGGACACGGCTACACCTGGGTTGACCGTGGGAGCAACCGTTGATGACTTCCTCTTCGTCGAAGTCTGCATTCCCCTGGCCAAAAGCATCAACCTCGGTGAGCTCTGAGGATCTCCGGCACCACCTAAAGACACCCCATCGCCGGAACAAGCGTCAGATGTATCGACGAGAGAAGCACGAACGGTGGCGGGTGGTTTCGAGACTGTCGGCGATGCCCCAGAGTCGCCGGCACCTCCTTTCGACGCCCCTAGATCGCCGATCCAACCCTCCCGCCAAACCATCGACGACCCACTTGTGCGTTTCGGGTGAGAGGGATGCCTTCTTATTCCAGTGGGTCCATAAGAGCTAAAGCCCTGGCCCATACTGAGTCCCACCCCGGCCACCTTCCTCTTTACCTTGAAACCTCTCGTGGACCGTGGGCCTACCCTACCAGCCCACTCCTTCTCCTTCTGACCACTTCTCACCTTAGCGCCTTGAACTAATGCAGGGCCCTTTGTGGGCCTTGGACCTTGCACAGCCGCACCATCCTTCCCCGCCAGCTCTGTTTCTCGCCTTACAGATTGGGCTACACTGGTGCACCTGCCTTCCTGCCTGGGCCCACTCTCCTCCAGCTTTTTTATAGCCATTTCCAAACTCTGCAGACCCGCGTCAATCTTCCCTCTCAGTCTCCTTAACGTCTCTCTGCAATTACGGAGTTCAATACCTACTCCAGTATGGGTCTGCGCCTGACACTCAGAAATCTTCCGTCCCATCAGGTCTTGCCCAGTACCATCACTCAACGCCTGCTCTCTCACCCGCGTTTGAAGGTCACTTGCCGGAGCCCTCGCCTTATTCTCTTCTATCTCCCTGAAATTCTCCAACTCCGACTGTCGCAATTTCTCGCCCTCCTGACCGCTAGGTTGCCTCGCCGGATTTTGGATTATCGGCCTTGGCTTCGGACCTGGTTTTCCTGTGCGTAAAGCCTGAGGGATTAATGTTGTGGACGACTCCTTTAACCGTCTCGGCACTCGGGCCACAGGCCTTGAATATGGACCAAATTGTTCTTCTGCCGAATTAACTGACTGGGCCAACACATCGGCGTAGCTCCTCCTAACCTTTCCCTCCTGAACCTTCTTCTCTTCCTTGGTACCACGAAGTGACGAGTTGGCTAAACGCACTTCTGAAATGAAGCGTCGCCAACCTTGCCCAAAGCGCCCTTCTGGGATGAGAACTGAACCACACCTTCTCCTCCCATCAAATTTCTCAAGCGTCAGGAAGCATCCATGCCTATTTGAACGTTGCTGCACAATGAACCGCGGATAACCCGCTCTGGATTGGTCCCAGAAAACCTCTGAATCCTCCACTGCCACTAGAACCTCCATTTTGCGAACTAACCACTCTAGCTCATCCTTCTGAATGAAAATGGACCTTTGCTTCCCTTTGCTTCTCTCGAAAATCCTCACCCTCGCTGCCCCTGCCTTCACTACCAACTCAAATTCCTTCGCCTCTACTGACCAACTTCTCCCTCTCGAAATTTTGTTGTAACTACTCAGTTTCTCCTTGCTTTTGTCCTTCAACTCAACCATGTAGAAATACCAGAGTTATAAAAATACCAGCTTTTTCTTCCTCTAGCTTTTTCTTCTCCACTCTCCTCCAGCTTTTTCTTCTTATTTATGACAACATCTTAAATATAGTTTAAAAATACCAGAGTTTATGTTTTTAGTAGTCAAAATTCCAGAGTTTTTCATATGAAAAATCTCAGTTTAGTCCTGGATCATCAAGAATAAAAATGTTATAAAGATTAATGAAGATGTCCTTGCTATTTCGGTGCAGTCACGAGCATGGGGGAAATATAGGCATATCTTGATCTTCTAATAAAACTTATATTTTGAGAGGGAAGCAAAGCAAAAAATTCCTTGGGGTGAATAATCATGAACTTTTAAGTTCACCTACATGCCAGAGGCTAATATGATTAATAAGGACAAGATTCTCTTACAATCTGCCAAAGCCTAAAACCCATATTTAAAATGGTATTGCTCCTGCATTATGTTTCTTATAAGTATAGATAGATGATTTGCTAATAATATTTACTTTGTTCTTTATACATATTAGATTGTCAGATTTCAAGACAAAGAGTCCCATCAGATATTTCTTGAACCAGAGGGCCGAACTGTGCCAGAGCTTTATGTCCAGGTGCGCCAGCATATCAGTTATTATTTTTTATTTTTTACTATTGTTTGAATGGAAAGGCAATATATATAGCGACCTTTTTTCGTTCTTATTCAAAGCTATAGAAAATGAAATGAAGGAACAAAATTAATTTACGAAGGATAACATGTGCAAAGGCTTCATTGCCAATTTATCTCGTACCTTGGCACAGTTTTGGTAGTCTTTGAAAGAACATCAACAAAACAACAACAGTAATAATAATAAATCCATGTGAGGTGGCTATGTAGTTGTCAACAACAAAGCTGATGTCAAGACCACACCCTTTGTCTTTTTCTCTTTTTTGGCTTCTGTGAGAGGTAGTATACCAGCATAATATGGTCCAAATAATGACAATGACAGGAGAGTGCTTCTGGATGAATTGGCTGGGATTATGAGCTGGTGGGAGAAGCCATGGTATTGGGGCAAATTTTAATGCTATTCGATATCCAAGTAAAAGATCTAGAGATACTCATCATTCTCCAGCCATGATGGAGTTTTCAGATTTCATATTTTACCAGAGTCCTATGGACATACCACTTGTCGGTGGAAAAATTATGTGGTCTAATAATCGTTAGAATCAATGTTGGTCAAGAATTGATAGGTTTCTTCTTTCTCTTAATTGGGAAACAGTTTCCTGATGTAATTCAAAGGAGACTTCTTAGACTATTGTCCAATCATTTTGCATTATTGTTCAATTGCTGGTTGTGGATCTGACAAAGCTGATTGGAACGACTTGGTCAAGGGCTTTGTTATCGAAAAGGTAGTGGAAGCTCTTTACCCTCCCCACAATGATGGCTCTGTGGGGTTTCGAGTAGGAGAAGTCAGTATGGAATGTGAGAGGGTTGAATGCCCTCAAAAAAAGGTTACGAATAAGGGGGCTCTTGAAAGAATGGAAAGCGGATATAGTGTGTTTGATTGAGACTAAGATGGAGGTTTTGTCCCGGGAGGTGATTCATAGTCTTTGGGGAGGTCAACATGTAGGGTGGAAGCACAAAGGTTCAAATGGTTTGTCGGGAGGGATGTTAATGATGTGGGATAGGAGGGTAGTGGAGTGTAAGGAGGAGTGGGTGGGGCATTTCACTTTGGCTTGTTCTTTTCTAAATGTGGAGGACAATTGGGTTTGGGCGTTTGGGGGGGTGTATGGGCCAAATGAGGAAGGAGAGAGAAGGGATCTTTGGGAAGAGTTGGCTGGTTTAATGAGTGTGTGGGAGGTCCCTTGGTGCTTGGGTGGGGATTTCAATATTGTACGCTTTTCAAGTCCACATATTTTCATCATAGTCTTTGGATTATTAAGCTTCATAATCCAAAGACTATGAATCACCTCCCGGGACAAAACCTCCATCTTAGTCTCAATCAAACACACTATATCCGCTTTCCATTCTTTCAAGAGCCCCCTTATTCGTAACCTTTTTTTGAGGGCATTCAACCCTCTCACATTCCATACTACAATGTTAAGCTTCATAATCCAAAGACTATGATGAAAATATGTGGCTTAAAGCAGAGGGTTTTGTGGAGAAGGTCTCTTCTTGGTGGGGGACGTATTCGTTTGAGGGTTTACCTAGTTATGTGCTTGCTAATAAATTGAAATCACTTAAAGTGGACTTGAAAAAATGGAATGAGGAGGTGTTTGGGGATATTGGGAGGAAGAAGAAGGAGTTGTTGGGAGGTATTGAAGAGTTGGATGAGGTGGCAGAGTCGAGAGGTTTAGGTCAGGAGGAGAAGATTCGGAAGGCAGACTTGGTGAAAGAATTGGAGAACACCTTGCTATGTGAGGAAATTCATTGGAGACAAAAATCGAGAGCTTTGTGGCTCAAGGAGGGGGACCGAAATACTCGTTTCTTCCACAAGATGGCTAATTCTCATCGTAGGGGCAATCGGGTAGAAGTGCTTCGTATAAATGGGGAATTATCCGAGGATCCAGTTGTAATAAAAGATCACATAGTTCAGTACTATCAAGGTTTATACTCGGAACAATGCACTTGGCGTCCGAGAATGGATAACCAGCCCTTTTTGTCTATTGATGAGGAGGACAATAGGTGGTTAGAAAGAGATTTTGAGGAAAAGGAGGTGTGGGAGGTGGTTAAGGGCATGGATGGTGATAAGGCCCCGGGTCCAGATGGCTTTTCTATGGCTTTTTTTCAAGCTTGTTGGGGGGTTATTAAACAAGATGTTATGGCGGTCTTTGCTGAATTCTACCGAAGACGTCATCTGGTGAAGAGTTTGAATGCAACTTTTATTTCCTTGATTCCGAAGAAGGCGGAAGCGGTGGAGATGAAGGACTTTAGGCCTATCAGTTTGGTGGGAGGGGTGTATAAAATTGTTTCTAAGGTGCTTGCCAATAGGATGAAAACTGTTTTGGGAAAGGTTATTTCCTATTCTCAAAATGCTTTTATCGGGGGGCGGCAAATCCTAGATTCCATTCTCATTGCCAATGAATGCGTGGATAGTCGCATGAAATCAGGATTGCCGGGTATTCTGTGTAAATTGGATTTGGAAAAGGCCTATGACCATGTCAATTGGGATTTTGTTTTGTATTTGCTGCATAGGTGTGGTTTTGGAGAGAGGTGGAGGGCGTGGATAGAGTGGTGTATTAAGTCGGTAAGATTCTCCATCCTTGTGAATGGTTCTCCGGAAGGCTTCTTCAATAGTTCGAGGGGAATCCGGCAAGGGGATCCTCTTTCTCCTTTGTTGTTTGTGCTAGTGATGGAGGCTTTGAGCAAAATGGTGAATACGACGGTAGAACAAGGCCTCTTGACTGGGTTCTCGGTGGGAAATAGGGTGTTATCGGAGCTGATGGTCTCTCACTCTTTATTTGCGGATGATACTTTGATATTTTGTGAAGCGTCCATTGAGCAAGTCCGGTATGTACGTCTCATCCTCTTATGTTTTGAAGCTGTATCGGGTTTGAGAGTGAATTTGGGAAAATCAAAGATTGTGGCTATTGGAGAGGTGGAGAATATGGGGGTTTTAGCTAGTATCCTTGGGTGTAGTGTTGCCGAGTTACCTATGAAGTATTTGGGTCTCCCTCTTGGGGCGTCGTACAAGGATACGGTTATGTGGAATGAAGTGATTGAAAAGTTGGAGCGCCAGATGGCGGGTTGGAAGAGGATGTATCTCTCTAAAGGAGGTCGCCTAACTCTTATTAAGAGCACTTTGGCTAATCTTCCGACTTACTTTTTGTCTCTGTTTCCGCTTCCTATAAGTGTAGCTAAAAGGATTGAGAAAGTCCAAAGAGATTTCTTGTGGGGAGGAATGGGTGAGGAGTCTAAGATGCATCTTGTAAGTTGGAATCAAGTGTGTCGTCCCCTTCGCTATGGTGGCCTTGGCATTCGGAAGTTACACCTTTTTAATCAAGCTCTCTTGGGGAAATGGCTTTGGAGATATGCGAATGAGAGTGAGGCTCTTTGGAGTAAGGTTATCAAAGCTAAATATGAAGACAAGGAAGGTGGGTGGTGCACTAAGGAGGTGTCGGGTGCCCATGGTGTGGGCCTATGGAAGCACATTCGTCAAGGTTGGAATCTTTTTGCCAAAGAGATTCGTTTCGAGGTGGGGGAGGGTTCGAAAGTTCGTTTTTGGCATGATATTTGGTGTGGGGAGAGTCCCTTGAAGCAAACTTTTCCGTCCTTATTTAATATCGCCAGACACAAAGAAGCTTGGGTGAAGGATAATTTTACTTGGAGGAGTGGGAGAGTTGAATGGAATGTCATTTTTGTTCGGCCCGTCCAAGATTGGGAGATGGATATGGTTTCTCCTTTCTTTGATCGGTTGTATTCTTGCAAGATTTCCATAGGAGTGGCAGATCGTATGTGCTGGATTTCATCTAAGAAAGGAAAGTTTGAGGTTAAGTCGCTCTACAAGGCTTTGTCCCAATCCAGTCAAGAGGTGTTTCCTTGGAAAAGCATTTGGCGCACTAAAGCTCCTATGCGAGTGGCTTTTTTTGGGTGGACAGCGGCTCTAGGCAAAATCTTGACACATGATAATTTGCGTAAGAGGAATATAGTGGTTATGGAGTGGTGTTGTATGTGCAAGAAGTCCGGAGAGACAGTCGATCATCTTCTTCTACATTGTGAGCTCGCTAGTGCTCTATGGCATTCGATTTTTAGTCGGTTTGGCTTGCATTGGGTCATGCCTTGCAGGGTGAGAGCTTTGTTCGAGAGTTGGTGGTCGGGAGGACGATCCCGGAGCGCAGTTGTGTGGAAGATGATCCCTCTGTGTCTTATGTGGTGTATATGGAATGAAAGAAATGCTAGATGTTTTGATAATTCCACTAGGACTATAGAGGAATTGACCCATTTTTTCCTCTTTACTCTTTACTCTTGGACGGCCGCTTGGCTAGCTCCTATAGAGATTAGCTTTTCTGATTTTCTTTTTCATTTCTCTCCCTCTTAGGCGCTCTCTTTTTATACCGCCCGTGTAAATGGGTTGCGCCCCTTTGCGCCTTTGCTTTATAATACATTTACTTATCAAAAAAAAAAAAGAAGTCAGTATTTTAAGTTTGAGAATATGCAGTTGAAGTTAGAGGTCGTTGTGGATCAAGCGGAAATATGGTGGAAGTCATTCAATTTTCAGGGTTCCCCTAGCATTATGTTGGCATGTAAATTGAGAGCTCTAAAAATGGACTTGAAAAAATGGAATGAAGAGATCTTTGGTAATGTTGGGAAGAGGAGAAGGAGTTAGTGGATGGTATTCAAGAGCTGGATATTATTGTAGTAGGTAGATTGTTGATTTAGGGGGAAAGGAAGAGAAAAGAGGATTATTCTAGGGATTTGGAGAGGCTGATTCTTTATGGAGAAGTGAGTTGGAGGCAGACATCTAGGGCGCTTTAGAATCTACGCTCTTCGCAAGCAATCTAAGAGGCAAGGGGAACCGAACCCGCTTCCGTGCCTGGACCCAAGGAAACACGCCACACGCCTTATTTCGGCTCTCCACTTTTAAGTTGGTAATGTGTCTGGGCTGAGGCTTTAGCTTTCAAGCCCGGAGACGATGAAGATTGGGCCCTCCCTTTATGTGAGGCCTTCAATTTCAAAAATACAATGGGCTTAAAAGAAATGGGTCTCAAGCCCACTCTGGCACCAGAGGCCAAAGGAGAAGCCTCCACGCCCAAACTCTTAGGTCCGATCTTAAGGCTTTGGGCTGATTAACAAACAGGCAAAGGACCCCCTCAATGGGGTTGGGCTTCAAATCCACATCTCCACCCTTCACAAAGCCTTCTCTGCTAAAACCACCTAGAGGCTTACAGGAAAGTTGTATCTTCAACCCATTGCCGTAAGAGACCTGGAAAACGGGTAGAGCTTTACGCAACTCTAGTATGCAACTCCTCCAGCCCCTCCTTTCTGGAATAATAGTAAAAGCTCTCCTTCTGCCACCTCTGTATTCTGTGAGGGCCAGATAACGTTTGTGGGTATGGAACATCTTTGTGTGTTAAAAGCTTCACTCCCAACTCTTGATGTTTTAACGAAATCTATCAGGCCATACCCTTGTAACAGAGATTCCATAGTACCCACCAACCACACTATGCTAATCTTGCCCAAAAAGACTGCTCGAGAGACGCCCATACACTTTTCGACAATTTGTAAGACCTATGAGCCCACTGCTGCTGGAAAGTCGAAAACCTTTGATTCGACTCATAACATACTTGAGTACCCCATGTCAGAAAACCAGAAAAGAGAACTTAGGTCGGGACGAGAGAGAGAGAGAGAGAGCACTAACTTGCGCTTCATATGTTGGGAAGAGATGCAACTCTGATAAAATACTCAGGCTGCTCCAATTGCAATTTTCATTGGTGCCAAGATTTCTAACAGTGGTACAAAATGGGGAACTAGAATCCTTGGTTTTGTTTCTTCAGAATACTTTTCACTACCTAAGTTCATCTGGAGGGTGAGGATAAAATGATTTGGATTCTAGCAGCTTAGAGGTTAAGAGCATTATTAGGAATTAAAGCCAGGGGATGGCAGCTTATTTCCTTGGAAAAGTGATAGGGAAAGTCAAAACTCTACCAAGTGTAGCATTTTACACTTGGAAACAGCATTGTGGAAGATCCTTGGGATAAATAATTTGAGAAAGAGTGGAATAATCATTGTGGACTTTCTTGCATATATAAATCAAATGATAAGACAATAAATCATCTACTTCTTCCTTGCAACATCGTTAAGGAGATGAAGACTCTTACATTTTGCCTTATTGCGCTTTTCCAATAAAATTTAGTACTTACAGAGAATTAGAAAGTGCCTAAAGGTTGTACTCTTATCCTCTATTGTATAGTCTAGCTTTGTGTCTGTGGTAACTGATTACTAGTAAGAATTCTGGAGATTCATCTTGTTGCATTAGCTGCCGTTTTACAGTTGAACTCTTTATCAACTGTACAATCAAATTATATTCTGAGGGGAGTCTTAAGAAGATTACGTCTAATCTTCTTTATCATATGTTTTCTAATGTACAAGCATGTTTTTGACATTTTTCCCTTTAACTGCTCTTTTCTTTCGTGACAGGGGTTCTCGACTGGGTTACCAGAGAGGCTACAGTTACCACTCTTAAGAACTTTACCTGGACTTGAAAATTGTTCAATGCTGAGGCCTGCTTATGCTGTAGAATATGATTATTTGCCTGCTCATCAATGCTCTAGGGCTCTTATGACAAAGAAGATTGCTGGACTTTTCTTCTCTGGACAGATAAATGGAACCACAGGCTATGAAGAGGCTGCAGCACAGGTAATTATATTCTTATTATTTGTTCTGAGAACTAGAGAAACATTATCTGGTGTTGTTCTTGATTTATTTTATACTCTTGGCGCATGAAAAGATATTGTGTAGTGGGTAGTGGGTTTTGCCTTGGTGGAGACAGAACTTTACGCTTGTTGGCAATATAGGCAGTTTGTGCATCTAAGAAGCCTTCTCTCTTCTTTTTTACTCCTGTAGGGCATCATTTCTGGTATCAATGCTGCCAGACATTCAGAGGGTAAGCCCCTCATTGTTCTTGAGAGGGAGAGCAGTTACATAGGGACATTGATTGATGATCTGGTCACTAAGGATCTTCGAGAGCCTTACCGAATGTTGACAAGGTAATTCGCAAAAAATATCTTTTAGGAAACTATTGTTATATTATTTCTATCTATCAACAATTTTTATATTTGGGAATCAACTCTTGATGAGATAGTAATTTCTAATGTTTGAATAGAAAAGGGGAAAATGCAGTTTACCCCCTTGAAGTTTTAGGGGTTTTTCAATTTTAACCCCAAAGTTCAAAAATTGGCAATCTACCCCCCTGAAGTTTCAAAAATTGGCAATTTAAACCCTCCGTTTAATTTTTTCGTCAAAATGGACGGAAATATATGAAATTACATCATTGCCCTCAGGCTTTTTTAAAAAAATTTCCGTCCAATTTAACGGAAAAATTAAATGGAAGGTTTAAATTGAAAATTTTGAAACTTCAGGGGGTAGATTGCCAATTTTTGAACTTTGAGGTTAAAATTGAAAAACTCCTGAAACTTCAGGGGGGTAAACTGCATTTTCCCCAATAGAAAACTTGACAATATTTATAACATAAGTTAGTCATTTGGAATTATAGAAAAATAAATAAATAAATAAACCTCATTTGGATGAACTCATAAGAATTAAATTTCTCCGTCTTATCTACATTAAGATTGTGATGAACTGTTAAGAGATTTGGAATGTGATAGTCCTGATTCTGTTTGACTGTCAGTTTATCTGATAATATGTTTCCAACATGATCCTTAAGCAAATATTGTGCTTTTTATGTTTTTAGAGTGAAATTAACCGTCAAGTCACAGCCCAATGGTTTTTGGACCAAATGACATTATTTCCCTTATAAGGTATGGAGGGTTAGGTCATTGTTTCAATCCCACGTGTGTATGAGTGGTGTATTCACCTATCAGAAAAAGAAAAAGAAAGAAAAAAAGTTGTGGTATTACCATGTAAATGCAAGTCCTTGCATGTCCAGGAAAATGACATTTAGTATCCTAATATATTTTTTCATGCCTGACATTTTGCATTTGTGTGTCCGTCACATCACAGGCCATTTTACAGATTTCATATCTGAAACATCCTTGTGGAGGGGGGCTAGAAATCATCTAAACCAAAACATCTTAGTTCTCCTTGAGGCTTCAGAATTAAGATACAAGAATGTCACATGACAGAAATAATAAGTAGAATGCTCACTCAAAGCATGTTGACCTTGCATGTTCCTGGCGTGACTGTTTATATTTTAACCACTTGTGTACATGAAGTGTGTGTGTGCATTGTCATCTTATTCATGAAATTTAATGATATTAATTGTTTTTTTTTTTCCATCCTCTTAGCCGCTCAGAACACCGGTTGCTGCTTCGATCAGATAATGCTGATAGCCGTCTCACTCCATTGGGACGTGAAATTGGTTTGATAGATGATAGACGCTGGAAACTATACCAGGATAAGCAAGCTCACATTTCAGAGGAAAAGAAGCGGTTGAAAACTGTCCGGATTTCAGGTTTGTATCTTTTTTCATCTTTCTTGATTTTTTTTTTCTTCCAGTATCTTTCATTCACCACTGAGAAAAGAAAGGAAAGTAGTCTAAAAATTCTTTTTTTCTATCATTTGGTTTGCAATAGATGTTAGAGTGAATATATGAATATTTGAAGAATAATATGTAATTTCCTAATAGTATAGGGAGTAATCTGCAAGCCTTCTAGAGGAAGCCAAGGTGTCCTAGTGAGCTGTCCCCTATAGCTGTGCAGAATATTCCTGTAATTGGCTTATCTATTTAATGGACAAAGGAGGAGGAATGAGCTATGTTCAATTAGCACCATTCTTCTTCAACCGCATTTCATTTCATTACATAGTATCAGAGCATTGCAATAATCGTATATGGTAAATACATTGTACATTGTGTTCACTTCTATATTTTTTATTCCCTTTTTTGTTCAACAAGGCAAATAAATAAACATGCTTTGTTCTTTCGCGCTTTGGGGTTGGAGGGACTAGTGTCGGTGTCACCATCAACATAGCCATGTTGGTTGAATGGCGCGGTCGTTGACACAGTTTCCCTCACCAAGGATGTGAGAATGATGCTTCACCGCTCCTCGTATGTGCCCTGATAAGCTAAATGAATCAGGGTAGTTGTGTGGTGTTGGTACTGGTGACCTCTGTTTGGCATTCTGGTGGTTGCAGTCGATGTCGGATACGTTTGCTGTAATGGCCGGAGAAGCACTTGGTGACCACTGTTTGGTCTTTCGGTGTGGCTTCTAGTTATTGGTCAAGGATTTTTATGGTTGTTACTCGCAGTTTAGCCTAGCCAACATTCCGGCAATGGTTGTTGGCTACATCTATGGCCACCGGTGAAAGATTGATGAATGTTGCTGTTTGGTTGCGGGATATCTCTTAAAAATACAGCGAAAAAACCCAAGAAAAAGCATCATGAAAGTATAGCAACAGATTTTGCAAAACAAAAATTTGCTTAGGTATAAGAGCCATACCTAGAATTGGCTAGGCTAGGTGATGGGGGTGATGTGATTCCTTTTGCTCCAAACTCAATCCACGCGTGTAGACTAGGGTTTCTAAACCTTCTTCTCAATTTTATAATGAGAGCAAGAATGTCGGCTTGAATGCCTACACAAGACGCCTTTAAATAGGCTTGTGTTTCCAAGTGGATGTATGACTAAGTTTCCTTGTCAAAGACTTGAAAAACCTAAATACTCTCACCAATATACACGGCCACAAGGGTTCTCGTTGTGTAATTAGGTAAAGCCCAATAAGGGATTATAATAAACTTGAGAATGGTCCTAAAGGTACTTATCCAAAAAAAGAAAAAAAGAATGGTCCTAATTAAAAGGAAAATAAAAATTAGCTCTAAGAGGCCTAGGACACTTATCATCTCATGACTTGTCCTACGTTACTATTAATTACAATTCATTGCACTAAAAAATTGTAATTGTAGTCTAGTATTTATTTTGATTAATCAGAACTCCCATTAACATCTTATAATTGCAATTGACCTCTCCATGAAAATCCATAATCGAATTAAAGTCATAAAATAAACTATCACTTTATTTCACTCTCTCTTAATCCTTGAGTACTCAATTGAATCTCTTGATTGTTCTTGTACTCTAGAAATCATATTGCATTTAGGGTCCGTTTGGGATTGTGGTTTTAATAAGTGCAATTTTAAAAATTGCGTTTTTGATATCGCTACTTTTTAAAATTGCAAAGGCGTTTGATAAACATGTTAAAAAGTACTTTTTTATTAAATATTTGTTATGCGAAATCGTGATTTGGTTTAAATTCACACTTTTTTCAAATAAGCAGCCCCTAACCTATTTATAGAAATCGCATATTTTTTTTCCTATTTTAGATTAAGTGCTTTTTAAATCGCAATGCCAAATACCTTATGTTTTGCGATATCTTTTAAAAACGTAGATTATTCTTGCGAAATCACAATCCCAAACACACCCTTAGTGCATTTAATTTTAATAACTCCTTACTAGTATTATCTTTTGGTCTGCGGGATTCTCTCTCTCTCTCTCTCTCTCTCTCATCCATTCCCGCCTGTGTCGGCGCGTGGGTGGCGCGTGAGAGATGATTGGTGCTAGTCTTAGGCTGTGTCATGGCTGGTTCG